>NC_056749.1:389463546-389820213 GCF_019279795.1 Protopterus annectens
AAAATTGGCACAGTATTACAAAGGACAAATGGATACTGCAAATAATAGACAAAGGATACAGATTCCATTTTCATACATTACCAAAAAGACAAGGCATGCCAAACCTGCCACCAAATCAAAGGGCAGAGGCTTTCAAACAAATTTCCAAACTACTGCAAATGAAGGCAATAGAAAAGGTTCCTTACACAGAACAAGGCCAAGGATTTTATTCCAGACTATTCCTTGTTCCAAGAAAAGAAAAGCAATGGAGGCCTATTCTGGACTTGTCCGCACTGAATACTTATCTCATCGTGCCAAAATTCAAAATGCTGACCTTACAGCAACTCCTTCCCATGCTGGGCAAGGGGTCCTGGCTGGTAACTCTAGACCTCAAGGAGGCATACCTGCATGTCCCTATCAGACAAAGTTGCAGAAGACACCTCAGATTTCTTGCAGGTTCAGAGCATTATCAATTCTCAGCATTGCCCTTTGGCTTATCTACTGCGCCCAGAGTATTCACGAAATGCCTGGCATCAATAATTGCACATTGCAGACTTCAGGGGATTCAAATATACCCATACCTGGACGACTGCCTTATACAAGCGGACAGCCAACAAACATTGGTAAAACACTTGAACTATGCCATCCGACTACTACAGGCCTTGGGATACACAGTCAACATTCAGAAATCAAGACTTGTTCCATCCCAACAAATAATTTTTCTGGGTGCAAAGCTGGATACAATCACCCAAATGGCTTTTCTCACAGAAGAAAAACAAAAGCAATTACCGGATTACTTCAGAAATCTGACAACACAAACCCAGCTGACTGCAAGGAAAATCCTGCAGGCCCTGGGTTTCATGGCATCTTGCATTCTTCTGATTCCACAAGCAAGACTGCATATGAGAAAACTACAATGGTACCTAAGGAGTCTTTGGTCTCAACACAGTCACAGCCTAGAAGCTTTGATCCCCCCTCATTCCATGCCTCCAAACAGAATTTCAGTGGTGGGCACAAGCAAGCCAGTCAAACATGGGTCTGCCTTTCAGCAAGCCTCATATCAGCCAAACCATTACAACGGGCGCCTCAGACCATGGATGGGGAGCACACATGAAGGGCAAATGTATTCAAGGCCAATGGACAAAAAAGGAATTGCACCTTCACATCAACCAAAAGGAAATGCTGGCAGTGATACATTCAGTCGAGGCTTTCAAACATTTCCTGCATCAAGGTCACCTGCTAATAAATACAGAAAATACCACAGTTATGTGGTACATAAACAAGCAAGGAGGTATCCATTCCTACCCTCTTTGCAGACTGGCAATGAATCTTTGGGAACTTTCCCTAAAACTCAATATAGAGCTGCATTCCCAGTTCGTACCAGGAAAGGACAATGTACTGGCGGACAGCCTAAGCAGAAACACCATGGATCCACACGAATGGATGTTGCATCCAGACATTTTTCTTCAGATAGCACAAGCATGGGGAAGGCCGGACATAGATCTTTTTGCCTTTCCCCACAACCATCAACTGAAGAAATTCTGCACAAGGACATACCATCCTCAAGCTTGCAAAGTGGACGCCCTATCCTTCAGCTGGAAGGCTCTAACAGTATATGCATTCCCACCTCTTCCGTTAATGACCAAGGTCTTACTGAAGATCAGGACAGAGCAACCAAAGGTGATTCTGATAGCTCCGGACTGGCCAAGACAACACTGGTATCCACTGTTAAAGAGCATGTCACGCACGAAACCGTGGCCTCTACCACAATGGCCACTTCTTCTGACACAGCACATTTACAAAACTCTACACTCCAGTCTAAAAACCTTGCAGCTGACAGCCTGGAAAATACCTTGACTCCTCGCCAGGATAAACTATCCACGAGGGTAAAGGAAATCATCATGGAAGCTCGACGGCCTTCCACAAGAAAGGCATATTCAGCAAAATGGAAAAGATTTCGAACCTGGTGCACCACAAAGGGTCAGGATCCGACAGTGATGAGCATTACACATATCCTTGAATACTTGGCTGAAATGCTCCATAATGGCCTTTCTTATTCATCCATAAAAATTCATGCTTCAGCTATTTCAGCAGAGTATAACACTGATCCACCTGTATTTTCTCATCCTCTGCTAAGGCAGTTTCTAAGAGGGATAAAAAACATCAACCCCTCAAGGTGACCACCAGTGCCTACATGGGACCTTAACTTCATGTTGGAAAAATTAACTCTACCTCCCTTTGAACCAGCAGCATCTTCAGAACTGCAATTCCTGTCTTGGAAGACTGCCTTCCTTCTGGCCATAACCTCAGCAAGAAGAGTATCTGAGTTACAGGCCCTCATGGCAGTACAGCCATTTCTCATTTTCCATAAGGACAGAGTCTCTTTGAGAACCAATCCTACATTCATGCCAATGGTGGTATCCAGAGTCTCACTGAACCAAGCTATCCACCTGCCTACTTTCTTTCCAGACCCACAAAATAAAGGTGAGAAACTTCTGCATACCCTGGACATTCACAGACAGTTACTACTTGGACAGAACTAAGCCTTACAGAAAAACTGACCGTTTGTAGCATATGCTGCTGGTGTACAAGGAAAAGCAATTTCCAAACAAACAATTTCAAAATGGATAGGAAATTGCATTCGATTCTGTTACTCTTTTCATGGAAAGCTGTGCCAGCTAACATCAGACCTCATTCCACCAGAGCAACAGCCACTTCCACAGCCTTCTTAAGAGGGGTGGCTACAAAGGACATTTTAGAAGCTGCTACATGGAGCTCTGTGCATACATTTTCCAAGCATTACAATTTGCCTTTATATTCCAGATCCCGAGCAGGCTTTGCTACTGCAGTCCTGCAGGGCAGGTTAGCTACACCATCCTTTTCTTAGGTCCTACCTCCCCCAGCTTGGCTATGGTATTCTACCCATATGTAAGGACTGCAGATGCATCCTTGAAGGACATAGTACAGTTTTGTACCTCCCATAAATGTAGATGTCCGATAGGTATGCATCTGCAGTCAGGTTTTCCCTCCCTCCTACCCCTCAGTGGTATTCTTTGGGTACCTATCCCTCATTTTAGCTAGCTGGGGTTATCTTTTATGGTGTATTTGTTTTATATTGCTGTGCATGATTGGAATTTATTCATTTCTCCAAAATTTAGCCTTCTTTAGAGGGCACCTGGCATCTGGGGCAAGAAAAACTGAGGAAGATGGCGTCGGCTGACGCTTTTATACCCCAGGCACTCTGACGTCGGGGAAAGGAGCGACATCAGCCGACGCCGGACCCAGACTTTGGAATCCGGCCGACCGAAGGGCTGCCTGAGGCAGGACAACCCATATGTAAGAACTGCAGATGCATACATATCGGGCATCTACATTTATGGTAGGTACAAAACTGTACTTTTTAGCAGAAATTGGCCTTCAAAAAACTGGTCCTTTCCAGCCACGGACAAGCCCCAAAGAGGTAGATACAGGCGCACAAGGGGCAGAGGACAATCACAAGGATCATATAGAGGCAGGCAATGGCAAACTCCAGCACCAAGAGGTGGCGAAGACAGTGCACAACAATACAGAAAACAAACCCAATGACTTCCTCCTTTCCATGCAAAGTAAGTCTCAGCTGGCAGCACCCTTGGGAGGAAAGCTGGCATTATTTACAAGAAATTGGCATATTGTCACAACAGACAAATGGATCCTGGACGTTATAAACAGAGGCTACAGATTTCATTTTCACACTCTCCCAAAAATGAGAGGCATGCCAAACCTGCCACACAATCAAAGGGCAGAGGCACAACTACAAATTTCAAAGCTCATAGACATGAAAGCTATTCAAGAGGTACCTACTCACTAACAATGTCAAGGTTTTTATTCCAGGCTATTTCTGGTACCAAGGAAAGGAACCGACTGGAGACCCATTTTGGACTTATCCATCCTAAACACATTCTTACTGCACAAAATTCAAGATGCTCACATTACAGCAGCTTCTTCCCATGCTGGGCAAGGAGTTTTGGCTGGTAACATTGGACCTCAAGGAGGCATACCTGCATGTCCCAATCAGACAAAGCTGCAGAAGATACCTCAGATTTCTTGCAGGTTCAATCCACTATCAATTCTCTGTATTGCCCTTTGGCTTATCTACTGCGCCCAGAGTATTCACGAAATGCCTGGCATCAGTAATTGCCTACTGCAGACTTCAAGGGATACAAAGTTACCCTTATTTGGACGACTGCCTGATCCAAGCGGACAGCAAGCACATACTTCTGGAACATCTGGCTTATGCAACATGGTTACTGAATTCTCTGGGATACACAATCAACAAATAGAAATGCAGGCTAACACCATCTCAGAAAATAACTTTCCTGGGTGCCAACTTGGACACAAACACCCAGATGGCCTATCTTACGCCAGAAAAACCGGGGCAACTAACTCAGTACTTCAAAGCACTAGCAAATTGTACCAGGCTTACTGCAAGGAAAATCCTGCAGGCTCTGGGCTTCATGGCATCTTGCATTCTTTTAATCCCATGTGCAAAGTTGCATATGAGGAAACTTCAGTGGTACCTAAAAAACCTATGGTCTCAACACAGCCACAGTTTGGAAACAATAATACCAATAATTCCATGTTTGCAAAAGGAATTTCTATGGTGGGTCCAAGCATGTCAAACAAACACAGGTCTCCCATTCTGCAATCCTCAAGAAAATGAAGTCATCACAACAGATGCCTCAGATTACGCCTGGGGAGCGCACATGACAGACAGGTGCATTCAGGGCAAATGGTCCCAAAAGGAAAAGCACCTTCACATCAATCAAAAAGAAATGCTAGCAGTGATAAATGCAATTGCAGCTTTCAAGGACCTCCTGCATCCAGGACAATTATTGATAAGAACAGACAACACCACAGTAATGTGGTACATAAACAAACAAGGAGGAACACATTCATACCCCCTGTGCAGACTAGCCATGACACTTTGGAACTTGGCTCTGGAATGGCAAATCGAACTTCAAGCACAGTACTTGCCAGGTTTGGAAAACACGCTGGCAGACAATCTAAGCAGAAATATAACAGATCCACACGAATGGAAGTTGCATCCTCAAGTGTTCACAAGGATAATCCAAGCGTGGGGGAGGCCAGACATAGATCTCTTCGCCTCCCACAGGAATCATCAATTGGAAAAGTTTTGTTCAAGGACCTTTCACCCAAAGGCCTGGAGAGTGGACGCCCTTTCATTCAGTTGGACAGCATCGACAGTTTACGCTTTCCCACCTCTGCCTCTTCTGCCAAAGGTGCTCTTGAAAGCAAGAGCAGACAGACCGAAGATGATACTGATTGCTCCAGACTGGCCAAGACAGCACTGGTACCCACTCCTGCGGAGCCTAACACATACTCCTCCCTGGCCCCTACCTCTAATGCCTCTTCTGCTGACTCAGCACAGCTACAAAACTCTTCACAGTCAGCTGAAAACCCTCAATCTCGCTGCATGGAAAATTCCTTAACACCACAACAGAACCTACTCCCCAAAGAGGTGCAGGATGTCATTTTGGAGGCCAGAAGGCCATCTACTAGAAAGGCTTACTCCGCAAAATGGAAACGGTTTTGTTCTTGGAATGAGAAAAAAGGCCAGGACCCTAGAAAACTGAATTTTCCTCAGGTGTTACAGTATCTAGCTGAGCTGCTGAACAGTGGACTTTCATTTTCCTCCATAAAAATCCATGCCTCAGCCATTTCTGCAAAATTCAACACTGATCCACCGTTATTCTCTCACCCACTCTTAAGACAGTTTCTCAGAGGAGCTAAGAATATAAGACCACCAAGGAAACAACTAGTGCCAGCCTGGGATCTTAATTGCATTCTAGAAAAATTAACATTGCCTCCCTTTGAACCAGCTGCCTCAACAGATTTGCAATATTTGTCCTGGAAAACAGCTTTCCTTCTGGCCATAACCTCAGCTCGTAGGGTTTCAGAACTACAAGCCCTCATGGCTCTGCAGCCTTTTCTCATCTTCCATCAGGACAGGGTTACCCTTCGAACCAACCCGTCATTTATGCCTAAAGTGGTATCCAGGGTAGCTTTAAATCAAGCCATACACTTACCTACCTTTTATCCCAATCATCAAAACAAAGGGGAAAGGCTGCTACACTCCTTAGACATCCATAGACAGCTACCTTATTATTTGGACAGAACAAAGCATTTCAGGAAATCAGAACAACTTTTTGTGTCCTATGCTGTAGGAGCTCAAGGGAAGCCTATTACCAAACAGACAATTTCAAAATGGATAGGCCACTGCATACGGTTTTGTTACTCCTATCATGGGAAATCTGTCCCTACAGGCATCAGATCCCACTCCACCAGGGCCACAGCTACCTCTGCAGCCTTCCTTAGAGGAGTTCCTACCAAATATATTTTAGAGGCTGCCACTTTGAGTTCTGTACATACCTTCACAAAACACTACCACCTGCCTTTATATTCCAAAACTAGAGCAGGCTTTGCCACTGCTCTGTTGCAGGGCATTCTGGCTCATCCCAGTTCCACCTAGTGCCTACCACCCTGTGCGTGGCTTTGGGATTCTACCCATATGTGATTACTGCAGCTGTATGCACGATGAACATAGTACAGTTTTGTACCTACCATAAATGTAGATGTTCGAGTGCTAATACAGCTGCAGTACAGGTTTCCCTCCCTCCTTCCCCTCTTGGTAAAGGACTAGTGGCTAACACCTCCTCTTGCAACCTAATTTGGGGTTATCCTCCTATGGTGTATTTGCTTGCAACTACTGTTTTTTGATTACATTGCATTTCTTGAATATATTTTTATATATATAATTTATGTATTGCCTTCCTTCTGGGGGCACCTGACATCTGGGGCAAGAAAGACTGAAGAACATGGCGTCGGCTGTGTCTTATATACCCCTGTCGCACTGACGTCTGGAAAGAAAGCGACGACAACTGACGCCGGACCAGGACTTTGGAATTCGGCCGACCGAGGACCCGCCTGACGGCAGAGAACCCATATGTGATTACTGCAGCTGTATTAGCACTCGAACATCTACATTTATGGTAGGTACAAAACTGTACTTTCTTTGAAGTGTGGGAGGAAGATGTACAGTTTAGCTACTTTTGCACATTACAGCTGTGAACTGTGAGATGCACACACTGTAGTAGATATCTTGAAGAGTTGTCCCATGGGATTTCCGATATTTTCTCAAGGTGCAAAATGAATAACTTTTGCCCAGGGAATTCCAGATGTTTCCCTAAGGGGCAAAATGAGTAACTTGACTTATAAAGTCAGAGAAAAGAGAAAGTGGACACGTATATTTTAAATGTCTTTACAGCACCACTAATGAGTATGTCAGAGCTGCTGCTACAGTGCCTGTTATTAGGAGGTGTGCTTGACTGTGCATATGTAATCCTTTCCAGAAGATGTCAGTAACCTGGTTCTGAATGCCACCTTAACTCATTCTCTCCAGTACAGCTCTTTTGTGAGTGTAACTTTAACTCCCAGTGGGTGTGGTTTGAGCTTTTAAAAAATGAAGTTATCACCTTACATTTCTAACAAATACTCATTGACAGAGGTTAACTATCAATACAGTTGTGTTTGCCATCATGTATGCTTCAGGATAAAATATTCTGATACCTTGTATGTAGCATGGTTTTGGAATTAACGCAAATATGAACAAGCAATATTTGATGCCTAGAGGCTCAGTAGGAGGTAACTACAGAAACACCTGGAGGTGCACTCAGCTATAATGAGATAGAGGCTATTTGATACTGCTTCCCAGAGATGATTAAGAAACTAGAGAGACATCAAAGACGGTGCAAATGATTAAAAGGTACTTGAGGAACATGAAACTGTGCAAATGGATAAAAGGTTATCACCTTCAACTGACCCCCCCCCCCCCCACACACACACACACACACACACACACACACACTGCTAGGTACTTTTGGAAGTAAACATGAAAATATTTAGCTTTCAGACATAAAGAAAACTGTACCATAAATATTAACAGATGGCTGAAAGCTGGAGCTGCACCAGCAGCCCTCTGGGACTGGGCATAATGGGAGGTCTCCACACAGTGTAATTACTAAGCTGACAACTGGGGCCATCATTTACTTCATCCAGCCTGACTTTCTTCTCTTATCCCTTGGAGGAATATCTCTGCACATTACAAACACCAGTGGTTCCATGGCTGTAGAGCAAATGTTACACAGTCTTTCCTTCAGAGCTGTCTTTTCTACTTACAGCATATGTACATTTCCAATAAAATAATAGAGAAGTTGCACAAATTCCAAAACATTAACTTGGTTCTAGCTGCTGAGAAAAGAAAGTATAGATGCGTCACATTCTTCTTAGCCCCTCCAAAAGGAGAATCAGTAGTGGTAAATTTTGTACCTTTCATATCAGAAAAAGTCAGGAAATGCAAATATGCTTGCACTGCAAGCTTTGCTCCTGGTTTTGTGGAGAGACACATACTTACTTTAGACACAAAGAATGTTTGCACAATTCCTTTCATATGCTACTTAAGTGGACAGAAAGTTGGGAGATTCAGTATTTTTCAGTATTTTCTTGCCATTTGGTACTTCTGATATGCCCAGTGTGTTCACCAAGTGCCTAACAGCATTTCTTATAAATCTGGGAAAAATGATGTGCATAAATTTCATATCTAGGTGATTGATTCAGACCACTTCTGTTCAAGATATACAAGTGGAGATTCAACAGCAAACTTTTTTTCTGAACTTGGGAAACTCTTAGATCAGTAAGAAGTCAGACCTTAATTATTTTTAAGAAAGGTGGCTTTTATGGCCATTCCATGCATGAAGAACTGCAGTATGTGAGTAGCCATAACTGACTTGTGTATCCTGGGAGTAGAGAGGCAGTTTGGATCACTAAATTGGCAGCACTGGAGGGTGTGGAGATTGTCTCAGCAGTGGGCCTAGCAGCATGAGCACACATGCCCTTCTTGGAGCAACAAAGTTGCCTTTGGGATGGGAGTTAAGATAGGCCTGCATGATTGGTATGCTGTTGTACTCCCAGACATCTGCCTTTCACCTTTGTAGGGGTGGAGAAGTGTCAGTGGAGCTCTTGGGGAATGAGTGGGCATTAGGTTTATCACCCTCTGCAGAGAATTCATAGACTAATAGGGTGCTGGAAAGAGGAGCAATTGGGCAGATTGTGCACCTATTTGTAGAGGAGGATGACTTAAAAGGGTATATGTTAGATGAAGGAACGATCAAAATGTCAAGTACAACATGCTCGACACACTGAGCGAACGATCATCTAATCGAACCCTTGCATTAACGAAAACCAGAGTTCCGACAATTTTCAGTTGGCCCACACCTTCCCTACATTAACATGCAACACACACATACAAGTAATACAAATAAACACCCACATTTTCACATCATTCAGCAACATTCAAACCTAAACACACACTTCTACTTTTAAAAGAAAATGGGGTCTTCGCCCCACACCCCCCGATGTGGGGGCTGTACCCCCCCTGACTATATATACCAATTCTGAGATTGCTCTACACTGGGGAAAGGGCAATTACCTACTAATCAAAAAAAACACACACACGCACGCACACACACACACACACACACACACACACACACAAGTACAGCATTCACTTACCTAGCCATTCCAGACAGCGTAGCGTCCTTACATCACAAACTACACTCCCCACCAGGGCCAACAAAAACTTTTCAGAACTCCGGTTTTCGTCTTTTAGGGTTTTCAAATAGATGAACAATCGATCAAAATGTTTTGAGCATGTTGTACTCGACATTTTGATCGTTCGTTCATCTAATAGGAACCCAACTTAAAAAAATGCATTGTGAGCAGGGTACAGCTGATGATGGACCTTCTTCAAATCTTGGAAGACCAACAGGATCTTGTTGAAACTGTAGGTGTATATTGTCTGCCAGATTAATGATTCCAAATAATAGACTACATCTGACAAAAATGCAGTGATATGTACTGAATCTTTGAAGCCAAATAGCCCAACTTTCAGATTGTACACTAAGCTCAGTATTAGCTGTAGTGAAGAAGATCCAGAAACTGTGCAGTCCGATTTTATTTAACCCAGGTCTGTCCTTAATTCCATCAGTATCTGAACAGAGACTAACAACAATTGCATTGGAGAAGGTGTGTGTGTATAAGTGCTGTGAGAACCCAGCTAAATCAAATGCAAGTTCCAAGCTTGTGAGCCAGGTAACAGAGGAGTAAACCTGTTACAGTGAAAGTGAAGATGGCTATCTGGTGAGCTCTGTCAGCATTTTTTCTGCTGTTCAGATTAATGACACCAATCACTGTTATGGACAGTACATTTTTTCAGAGGATTAAGGAAAATCAGGTTGATACAAGTAGTAGTCCCATGTTTGAATTTCTTAGTATCAGTTTGACTGCTGTCTCAAACTAATTACTTATAGCCGAGTGATACTTCAGGTGCTTCTGCAGTTTTACTCTAATTAGTATTGCTTGTTCATATTTGCATCAATAATTTCAAAACCATGCTACATATAAGGTATTTAAAAAAATCATCTTAAAGCTTACACGATGACAAACTCAACTGCATTAGTTGTTTATCTGTCTAGTGCAAAGACAAAGGATGCTACTAGATAACTCATTGCTTAGAATCCTTGATAATATGCATTCCATGTAAATTCTGATGATATGTGATAATGATAGTACAGTGCTTGGCAATTCACAGTAGATTCATTGTGAACGTACACTATTTATATATGCACATACCACCTACCTAGTTGTATGTATACATGTTAAACTGTATGTATGTGTATGTATGTATATATATATATATATATATATATATATATATATATATATATACATGTGTATATACATGTGTATGTAGTTGTGTATCGTATGTATGTATGTGTGCACATAAATATATATACATATCAAGTTCTAGCAGTTTTTATTGTTCTGCAGCATTGTGTCAAACCGTCTTTTGTTTGACTACTACTTTGTTTTAAAAAAGTGCAACTGTTTCCAGTTTAACAGTGTGCACGAATGGGTATGCATTGTTCACTTGCACTGCTAGCTTCCTAACAGGGAATTTAGGCTAAGGTGAGGGTGGGAGAGAGGAGTATCAGGGTTAGGTAGCAAGAGAGGAATTTGTTTAGTGAGTTGTAGGTAAATTTCACGGTTAGGGAGTGATTGAGGATTTGAATTTAGGAAGCAAGAGAGAAGTTTTAGGGTTAGGGAGTGGGTGTGGAATCTTAAGATAATGACGCAAATATGAAATGTTATAACCCAAAAATAAATGTGAACTGGGAAAATAGTCTCAAACTGCACAAACCACAGACACTCTAAAGCAAAAAGTATGGAAGTTTATTAAGATAAGCGCTTTTGTCCAGATGTAAACAGTGGACGTCGTCAGATACGGTAAGGGGAGAATTTTTTTTTTTAATCTGATGAAGTCCGTTGTTTACATTTGGACAAAAGCATTTCTCTTAATTAACTTCTGTACCTTTTGCTTTAGAATGTCTGCTGCTTGTGCAATTATGAAATTTAGGTTTAAGGAGCTGAAGGAGTATTTTAGTTTGTCTGGGGTTTGGGAAGGCTGTGTAGTCCAGTAGAATTGGGTTGTGAGATTATTATAAGTTTGATGGATTAGGCTAGTTGGATGTAGAACTGTTGTCATTTTAGGTTGTTTAGTGGGTTTCTTGCTGTATTTGATGGTTTGGAATTTGAATTTTTCATCAATGTATATGTTTTATTTTAATAATATAGTCTGTACATATATACATACTTACATTTGTATAAAACAGAGTCAGCAAAGACTCAGCCCTGCTTTTGGTAGTTGTTGAGGTAGGTCTCATTCCTTCAAGGATTTGCTAGAATTACACCTTCACTTTTGTTTCATGTCATTCAGATTTAACTCATCAGGCATGTTATTTTAGTACATAGTTATTACTTTGCCTTGAGAAGATCAAGGTGATTTTTTAAATGATTTTCTGTAGTTTTTTCAGTATTCATTATTCTTTTACTTTTTGCCATTTGGTGAAGCAGTTATTGAAAGGGATGCGACATATTAGACCACCTAGGACACAAATGGCTCCATTTTGAGATCTGAATTTAATTTTGTTTTGGGGCTGTTAAATGTTCACCCAGTACTTCCATAAACTTCCTTACCTGGAAAACAGCTTCACTTATTTATTTTATCTCAGCTAGATGAATGTCTGAGTTGGAAGCCCTAATGTGTGTTTAGCCCTGTTTGATCTTTCATAATGATGAGTGACTCTTACAACTAATTCTTCATTAAATATGCTTAATGTGATCCATTGTTGTCTGTTTTTGTCCAGTTCAGCTGTGAGTTGTTGGATCTAACCTCAGCACACATCTTGAAGCTTTTCGGTTCCAGGGCTCTGATTCCTCCCATAGCCATAAGTCCCTGACCTCCAGCCTACTACCTCAGTTCTCGTTCGCCAACTGAAGTGTTTGGTAGCTCTTCCATGGGCTGCATTGTCTCATATCCTTTGTGGTACTTTGTCCAAGTCTTCTCTTAACAAAAGAGTTTATACTCTCTCTCTAGTTTATTATAAAACTGCTGAAAATTTCTTAGGTAGCTTAGGTGCGTGTTTTTCTTGTTAGTATAGGTATAGTAAGTTTGTTTTGGAAAATAGGTACATAGATTTTTCTAGGACATAGATGACAGTTTTCTTAGAACATTTCTTAGAAGTGTTCAAGACTATTTAATTTAACAAACTTGTATTTAATATCTAATTAGTTAAATGTCTTTTGCTGTAATAAAGTAAACCACTTGTACGAGCAGCGTTTTTTCCTCAACCAGCTAATCCACTTCAGTGTTCTATAGTTGTTGTTCAAACCGTATTTTGTTAATTAGTTAAATTCGGTCAGCCAATAATTGCTGTGTGTGTGTGTGTCTGTATGCGTGTTTTATTCTTTTCTTCATGGCTGACTGCCAAGGACTTAAAAAGTGTATAGAGTGTGGGCATAAGCTAACCCCCCCCCCACGACCCACACTCCCTCTGTGTTTATTGTTTAGGAAAAACTCATTTAGATGATGTTCATCGTGTTTCACTGTTGCAGTCATTACACTTGGGTTATCCTGCTGGCAGGCTACCCTCAGTCGGCCCGAATTCAAAAGTCCTGGTCCGGCGTCGGTTGCTGTCGCTTCTTCCCTGACGTCAGTACGCCAGGGGCATATAAGATGCAGCCAACGCCATTTTCTTCAGTCTTTCTTGCCGCGCGGTGCCCGAAGAAAAAGCAGTTCGCAAGTGCCGGTCAGTCGACTCCTGAGATTTTCAAAATTGAATTTCAGAACCGAAGTCTTAAATAAAGCTAAGTATCCCGTTGAGGAAACTTTTTCTTGGTCCAGACCGATGTCAGTAAAAGTAAACAATTGTATTTCTTGTGGGAAGCAAATACCTCATAAGGATTTTCACTCTTACTGTATTCCTTGCCTAGGCCCTGACCACGACGTTGCTATTTGTCGGTTTTGTGCTAGATTCAACCAACGCACTATTAAGCATCGGTTTGATTTTGCTTTACATTACTTTGGCCGAAGGTTTAATTACATAATGCCGTCGGAACAACCGATGACTGGAATTCATAAAAAACACAAAGACAAAGAAAAGGACAGGCATCTGAGGTCCAAAACCGACGACGAAGCCTCTTCTAGGCCAGTCGCCGGTTCTCAGTGAGGCGCTTTCGCAGCCCCTGACACCCGCTACCTCAGAGCCACAGGCCGCCTCCGACTCCCACGTTGAGACAACTAGGCCTCTGGAAACTCAAGGTATTGGGCCTACGGAAACTATTCCCTCAGATGGGTCTGGAGCCGCTAAGCAGGCATCAGCTTCTGAGGGTGTTTTCAGACCTACACAGCTTACTATCAAGTCCACTTCAGCAGCTAAGGCAAAGTCAAAAACACCATTAAAGACAAAGAAACAAGTACAGCATTCTCCTGGACAGTCATCCATGCCAAAGAAACAGATGCTTAAAATGGCCGAAGACCTAATTACTTTGATCAGGGGTTCCTATCCCCCTCCTGATAAAAGGCCTAGGCAAGACACTGACTATGATTCCTCTGACCAAGTTTCTATTTCCTCTGATTCCTCTTCAGAACAGGAATATTCTCTTTCTCACTATGAGGACTCTGATGCTGAAGAATCTATCCATTCAGCCTCTCCTCCGGAGGATTACTCTTTTGGGGAAACCCTGCACACCATGAGGGAGCATTTCCATTGGGAGAGCCAGGATTATACAGAATCCAAGAAAAGGCTCAGAGATTTCCTTTTATTTCCTCAGCACAGGCCCCTTGCTATCCCCCATGTACTACATATTGTTGATGATGTTTTTTCTGAATCCAGTTTGTCTTCTGAATCTTTACCCCCTGCACCAGTCAAGCCAGAGAGGTACTACAGGGTCCCAGACTCTCATAAATTTCTTTATAAAAACCCTGCTGCTGACCAAGAAACAATTTCTCAGGGTCCCAAAGGGGTCAAGGCTTCCACTGCAAAAAACCCTGTTCCCTCTGATAGGGATTCTAGAGCACTGGATAGATGGGGGAAAAAGGTTTACACTTCTGCAACATTAGCTGTTAGGGCTTTAAACTGCCAGTTTCACATGCTTAAATATCAACAATACCTAATGTCTTTGCTAAAACAGAAAATGCTTACAAGCTCAGAATCTCCTGACAATAAGGAAATGCAGGATTTATTGCATGCAGCTGAACAAGTGGGAAAGCATACTCTGCAATGTGGTTTTGATTCATTAGAGGCTTCTTGCAGAGCCGCAGTTACAGGCTCTGTTATTCGAAGGCATGCTTGGTTAAAAGAACAAAGTTTACCTGATCATGTTAAAGCAAAATTATTGGATGCTCCATTACAGCATGATACTTTGTTTGGTGTTATGGCAGAAGAGGTGTTAAAGAAAATGGAGGATAAAGCAAAATCTATGCAGACAGTAAATGATTTCTTACAGGTTCAGCCACCTAGATTTAGCAGGAACTGGCCTTCAAAAAATTGGTCCTTTCCAGTGTCAGACAGGCCACAAAGAGGCAGATACAGACGCCCAAGAGGTAGATCTCAGCCCCAAGGCTCATACAGACCTAAACAATGGGGTGCTTCAGCCCCCAAAGGCGGAGAGGACAAATCACAACCTTATAGGAAACTGTCGCAATTACTTTCCTCTACAAAAGTCAAGCACTTACCTTTTGACAGCACCTTTAGGGGGAAAACTAGCACTTTTCTCACAAAATTGGCACATGATCACCCAGGACAAATGGGTACTGAATATTGTTTCTCAGGGTTACAGGTTCCACTTTCACACCCTTCGAAGGTCAAAAGGTATGCCAGACCTGCCACAAAACCAATGGGCAGAGGCACAAAAGCAAATTTCAGCTCTTATGGACATGAGAGCTATCCAAAAAGTACCACAGCAACAACAGGGACAAGGATTTTACTCAAGACTTTTCTTGGTACCCAGAAAGGACAAAGCCTGGAGACCAATACTGGACCTGTGAATTCTAATTACTTTCCTGGATGTTCCAAAATTCAAAATGTTGACACTGCAGCAGCTTCTACCCATGCTGAGCAAGAAGGCTTGGCTGGTTACTTTGGACCTCAAAGAGGCATACCTGCATGTCCCAATCAGACAATCTTGCAGAAGATACCTCAGATTCATAGCTGGATCAATGCATTACCAATTCTCTGCACTGCCCTTTGGCTTATCTCCTGCGCCCAGGGTCTTCACAAAATGTCTGGCACCAGTAATTGCATTTTGCAGACAAAAAGGAATTCAGATATATCCCTACTTGCACAACTGCCTTATTCAAGCAGAGAGCAAGGACATTCTGCTTAAACATCTGGCATTTGTAAAAGAATTGCTAATTTGCCTAGGGTACACAGTAAACGAAAAGAAATCAAAACTAGTGCCCTCTCAAGAGATAATATTCCTGGGTGCAAGCTTAAATACAACTGCCAAGATGGCTTATCTCACACCAGACAAGCAAAGGCAACTGACTCATTACTTTCAAATGATGGCAACAAAGACCCAGCTACCTGCAAGAAAAATTCTGCAGGCTTTGGGCTTCATGGCATCTTGCATCCTACTAATTCCATATGCAAGACTGCATATGAACTACAATGGTACCTAAAAGGTGTTTGGACTCAACATTGCCACAGCCTGGAAACAGTAATGACTCTTATTCCCTGCCTGCAACAAGAGTTTCGATGGTGGGCATTGGCCTGTCACCACAACAAGGGACAGCCTTTCACTTTACCCACAGCCAGGCAGACTCTAACAACAGATGCATCGGATTATGCCTGGGGGGCACACATGGCAGGAAAATATATTCAGGGCACGTGGCCCGTGAACCAAATGCATCTTCACATCAATCGAAAAGAGATGCTAGCTGTGCAGAATGCCCTGACAGCCTTCAAGGATCTACTACATCCAGGACAACTATTACTAAAGACGGACAATACTACAGTTATGTGGTACATAAACAAGCAAGGGGGCACACACTCCCACCCCCTCTGCAGGCAAGCCATGAATTTGTGGAACACAGCACTGACCTATCAAGTACATCTGCAGGCAAAATTCCTGCCAGGAAAGAAAAATACTCTGGCAGACGAACTAAGCAGAAACCTCAGGGACCCTCACAAGTGGAAACTAAATCCACAGGTCTTCAGCATGATAACAAGGAAATGGGGATGCCCAGACATAGATCTCTTTGCCTACCCTTACAACTACCATCTACAGAAATTCTGCACAAGGACTTATCACTCACAAGCATGGAAAATGGATGCTGTATCTTTCAGTTGGAAAACCCTAACAGTCTATGCCTTTCCACCACTGCCTCTCCTTCCCAAGGTGCTCTTAAAAGTCTGACAAGAGAAGCCAAAAATGATTTTGATTGTCCCAGACTGGCCACACCAGCACTGGTACCCAATCCTAAAGAGCTTGTCTCAAGGCTCAGCCTGGACTTTACCTCTAACTCCTCATCTTCTGACTCAACAAAACAATCAGATCCTGCACAGCCAACTCAGAACCTTAAATCTGGCTGCATGGCAGATAATATAGCCACTCACAACACACCTCTCTCTAAAGCTGTTATGGATGTCATTTTGGAAGCCAGGAGGCCGAGCACCAGGAAATCTTAAGCAGAAAAATGGAAGAGATTCTGTACTTCGAACCAGGCACAAGGACTTGAACCACTTGATGTTAAGTTGTCAATCACGCCTTCATTCTTGCTGGATGGGTTTGGAGCCGATCCTCGGCTCCGACTCGGCACTTGCTTTAGCTTGAGAACTCCTTTTACCAGCTCGAGGCAACCCCATATCCCATGATGCAAGGCGGAACTACCTCAGATCTCGTTTGCCGCTTAGCGAAAGAGGTCTCCTTTGCCAGCTGAGGTAAGTAATTTTTTGTCAAAAAAGCTTAGTTAGGATTTATTTCCTTGTTTCCACTTTCATAGTGTGTAGTGTGTTTACAGCCCACCCTATTCCCTTACAGTTCAAAACTTTTAAATTCCTTTGGTAATTGTATAAAAGTTAAGTTAGGCCTAGACCCCATTGGTTAATCCCTACCTGTGTGTCTGTGTGTTAGGGGATTAATTGTGTGTGTTTGTTGGGGTGTGTGTGTGACTTCTTCCTTAGAAATATGTCAAAGGAAGGCAAGGTCTCAGGCTTCAAGAAGTGTGACTCGTGCTGTCAGAAAATGTCTCTGACAGACGGTCACACTTCTTGTGTTTACTGCCTGGGGCCTTTGCACCTGCAGGACTCCTGTGCTTTGTGTCACTCTTTTAGCCAGAGAGTCCTGCAGGAACGGAGGAATAAGTTGATCCTCCGTGGCTTACTTAAGCCAGAAGGTTCTCCCTCTAAAACAGGGTCTGGTAAACCTTCTAAGCCACCGAAGGTTCAGGCTACAGTATCCAAGCCTCCTCCGGTGGCTCTGGCTGGAACTGATCTATCTGCTTCCAAAGTAGTGGGTTCGGCACCGATTGGTTCCGACACCCGGTCTACTGTGGCCTTGTCGCCTCCGGCTGGAGCCGACACCTTATCCAGCATCGGAGCCGAGAAACCTTCGGCTCCATCTGGAATTCAGGGGACTTCGGCTCCGATGACTTCGTCCCGAAGAGATCTCGGTCCCCTTGCAGAGTATCCACTGCCCGGGTCTCCTCTTTGTCGGAGCGGAGCCATCGGAGCCGATCTTCGAGATCTTCCAGGCTGTCTGACCACGACTTAGAGAGGGTGGTAAGCAGGCTGTTGAAGTCGCAGGCACTGGCTCAAATGCTCCATAGCCCGTCTCAGCAGACTTCGGCTATTGTTTCACCCCTTGAACTTCCTCCTCCGACTCCACACCAGAGTTCGAGCCGAGCTTCGGGACAGCGACTGTTTCGCCAGAGCCGATACATCCTTCGGCTCCGTCGCCTCGGCTCCGATCTCCTCCTTGAGGCCTTCCTTGGAGGGATCCGGTCGGGTTTCCTTGTCGGCTCCGAGGGGCTAGTGGCATCGGACCCTTGTCCGACCCGCCTCCCTCTCGGGCTTCGCTTTGGTAAGCTCGGCACCGACATCGGCCTCGGAGCCTTCCCTCTCAGTGGAGCCGGAATTCCTGTATCCTCGGATCGGGATATTCCGGTCTCCCGGGGAGGGGAGCCTTTGAGGTGATGAGGAGTGTCCTGGCTACTGAGCCAGGTCAACGGTCCATCCCTCTAGCTCCTCCCTCTTCGGTGCCTGTAGACACCTCTTGCCAGCCTCTTGCTCTCAGGCCCAGGGATCCATCACCCCAGGTTTCCCCATTGGGAATTTCCTCCTCTTCCGAAGTTTCTCCTGATCCGCAGGTGAACCCCCTCGGAAGAGGACGTGTAAGAGGAAACACACAGACTCCCCCGTGTCTACTACATCTGATACCGACTTAGATGAGTCGGAGGGTTCCCACGATCCCCTCTGAGGATGTCTCCTTTTCAGACATCCTTGAGCTCCTCAAACAGAGGGGAATTGGCCATCCATTGATCCCTCCGAGGATGAGTCGGTATACCTGGAGGCTTTTGGATCCCGACCCTCCACCTCCTGGTGTCTCCGCCTTCGACCCACTTATGCAGGTAGTGGCTCGGAAGGGCGGCTCCAGATTCTGTGGAACCTGTCCCCAGGAGACCATCCAAGTTTATTACGGCCCCTACGGACAAACAGTTTTTTCCAAGGGCGTCTCTGTGGATGCTATGGTGGTGGCGGCCACTAAGAAGGAACTGGCGGATCCTTCAGTACCTGTCCATCCTCCTAACAAGGATTCTAGGACCATGGACAGGTATGGAAAGCGGATGTTTTCTTCAGCGACCTTTGCTATGCGTTCGCTGAACTACCTTTGTCACTTCACCAGGCTTCAAAGAGATATTCTCAAGGAACTGGGTGAAGTGGTCCAGGATCCTTCTGCTGCTGGGGCTCAAGAAAAGATTGCCTCACAGCTAGCAATCCTGAATTCCTTATCCAACTCCTCCATGCGGCTCATATCCTATGCGGCCGATGGAGCGAGCAGGGCCGCAGGCACAGGAGTTGCTCTTAGACGCCAAGCCTGGATGCGGATTTGTAATTTTGCGGACCCCTTTAAGGCGTCCTTCACTAATACCCCCTTTGATGGTTCGGCTTTGTTCGGACCTCAGGTGAAGGATACCTTGACCAGGTGTGAGCAGGACGGTAAAACTCTTTCTGCCGTTGGAGTCCATTTTTCCACCCCTTCTAGACCATATCCCAAGGGTCAGAAGGGAGGAAAGATGTGGTTCCGCAAAGCCCAAAGAGCTACACCGGACACACGTGGTCAGTTTACCCCCAGAGGCAGAGGGGGTAACAATAATAGACGCCGCCCTAGAGGCAGGGGGGGTCCTCAGAACCAGGGCAACAGGGAGTCTCTTCCTGAGAAGCCCTTTCAGCATCCCTGAGGTGTTGCCCGACTGTCCACCCTTGGAGGCAGTCGGGGGAAGGATTTCGCTGTACCCAGTAGCCTGGCATTCCCTCTCACAAAATATGTGGGTACAGTCGATCATATCCGAGGGTTACAAAATCCCCTTCGAAAGGTATCCGACTCAACAATCCCTTCCAGACATCTCACCCGGTCAAAGGGATTTGGCAGAACAGGAGGTTTCAAAGCTCCTAGGAAAAGAGCCGTCCAGACTGTGCCGGCAGACTAGCTAGGATCCGGCGTCTTCACGAGATTCGTTTTGGTCCCCAAAAGGACGGGAGATTGGAGACCAATATTAGACCTGAGCAGTCTAAACAGATTTGTCAAGAAGGCAAGATTCCGGATGGTCACGCTTCAGTCCATTCTGCCCTTTCTGGGCAAGGACAACTGGATGTGCTCTATAGACCTTCAGGACGCGTACTATCACATAAAGATTCACAGGCGCTCCAGAAGGTTTCTCCGCTTTCGGCTAGGGACCAGTCATTACCAATTCAGAGCCCTGCCCTTTGGCCTCACTTCAGCCCCCAGAGTGTTTACCAAATGCATGGCAGTGGTCACAGCTCATCTGAGACGTCAAGGATTCCAGGTGTTTCCTTATTTGGACAACTGGCTCCTCTCCGCCACCACCAGGTGTCAGCTTCTTCAGACCAGAGACTACACTCTGCAGCTTTGCAGGAGTTTGGGAATTTCAGTAAATTTCGAAAAATCTTCTCTGCGGCCTTGCCAGTCTATCACCTTTATAGGCGCAGAATTAAACACCGTCAAAATGTTAGCCAGACTAACAGATCAAAGAATTCTGGACATCCAGAAATTCATTCGGATTCTATTGCAGAGCAGCAAGGTCAAAGCCAGATTTATACTGAAGGTTCTAGGTCTTATGGCTGCGGCCATTGTTCTTCTACCACTGGCTCGCTTCCACATGCGTCTTCTGCAGTGGATGCTATTCACTCAGTGGTCGTACCACAGTCTCCCGATGAGGCACGAAATCTTAGTCACACAGTCATCTGAATTGGTGGATATCTTCCCCTCTTCTTCATCAGGGCCGACCCTTTGTTCCCCCTCCTCCAGTTGCCACAGTCACTACGGATGCCTCTCTGATCGGGTGGGGGGGGGCATTATCAGGGCAGGATGGTCCACGGGACGTGGCAACCCATAGAATACCATCTGCACATAAATGTCCTGGAGATGAGAGCGGTGCTTTTAACGTTGCAGGCCCTCAACGACTTTCTTCCCACGGGGACTATTGCAGTACAAACGGACAACATGTCCGTGGTCTGGTACATCAACAAGCAGGGCGGGACCAGGTCCTATCCGTTGTGTCGAGAAGCTCTCAGACTTTGGCAATGGGCAGTCTCCTCTCATCGGTTTCTGATAGCAACGCACATCCCCGGCAGGTCCAACCTCTTGGCGGACAGGCTGAGCAGATCCATTCTGATGCCTCACGAGTGGTCTCTCAATCAATCTGTAGTGGATCAGATTTTTCTGAAGTGGGGCACTCCTTGTTGCGATCTTTTTGCTACTCCTCAAAACAAGTGCCCCGATTTTTTCACCCTCTTTCCCCTTCCAGGCCAACCCCTGAGAGACTCTCTGACCCAGGATTGGCCCCGGGGACTTCTGTACGCTTTTCCTCCTTTTCCCTTGATTCCACAAGTCATTCAGAAAGCCACCGTTTTGAGGGCCAAGTTGATTCTCATTGCCCCTTATTGGCCTCGACAAATTTGGTTTCCGTCTCTGCATCGTCACCTTCTGGTGCAGCCCTGGCATCTGGACCCAGTTCCAGATCTCTTGATCCACCAGTCGGGTCAGCAGCACCGGGCCATTCATTCTCTCAACCTCACTGCTTGGTTGCTCCACTTCCTTCCCTAGCCAGGCTACCGATGATCTCTGACTCAGTCAGAGACATCTTAGTGTCTTATTTAAAGTCGTCCACTAGGACTGTTTATGGTAGCAAGTGGCGACGTTTTTCTATTTGGGCAAATTCCAGGAATATTGATCCCTTTACTGCTCCTGTACATTCTGTTTTAGATTTCCTGGCTGAAGTTTTTCATTCAGGATCCTCTTCATCTACAGTTAAAGTTCAACTGGCTGCTATTTCCAAGTAACATGTTGGCTTGCATGACAATAACATTATGTCTCATAGATTATGCAAGGCCTTTCTGAGAGGAGTTTTTCTCCTAAAGCCGCCTATAAAGCATCCTCCTCCGCAATGGGATCTAAACTTAATGTTGGCATCCTTGATGCTACCTCCCTTCGAACCGTCTGCTTCATGTTCTTTGAAGTTATTGACCTGGAAAACTATATTCTTACTGGCTGTCACTTCAGCAAGAAGGGTTTCTGAGATTCAAGCTCTCTGTATTCGTTCCCCTTACTTGGTTTTTCATAAGGACAGGGTATCCTTAAGAACGAACCCGTCCTTTCTCCCCAAAGTTGTGTCTCAAACCAATATTAACCAATCTATAGATCTACCAGTCTTTTTCCCAAACTATTCCGACAGAGCTGAACAGAAGCTTCATTTTTTGGATGTCCATCGTCAGCTCAGGTACTATTTGCATAGAACTAAACAATTCAGGAAATCGGACCAATTATTTGTCTCCTATGCAGAAAACAGGATAGGTCTTCCAGTTTCTAAAGTGACCTTATCCAGATGGTTGACTTCCACCATTTCCTATGTGTACTTTCTCAGAGGCAAGCAGCTATCTTCTAAACCAAAAGCACACTCAACCAGGAGTCTATCCACTTCTGCAGCCTTTCAGGATAGACTACCCATTGATACCATTTGTACAGCAGCTACTTGGGCCACGCCTCATACCTTTGTCTCTCATTACAAGTTAGACTTGGCCTCCAGAGACAGGGCCAGTTTTGGTTCCACAGTTCTCAAGAGTCTGTTCCATTGAGCCACCCGGGATACAGGTGCTAGGACGCTGTCCCATCCAGCAAGAGTGAAGGCGAGATTGACAACTTAACATTTAGAAGTTATGTACCTACCATAACGTTCCATGTTAGTTGTCTTCTCTCACCTTCTTTCTTGCGTCCCTCCCTCCTTCCCCCTGGCCTGGACAGATCTTGAAGGGTTCCTATCAGGTTGTTTTCCTCCTGAGCCTTCATATGAGGACTCTTATTATGAACTTGTTTTCCTAATTATGTTAGGTTAGTCCTTAGCAGGGTAGGTTAGCTACCAAACGAGATCTGAGGTAGTTCCGCCTTGCATCATGGGATATAGGGTTGCCTCGAGCTGGTAAAAGGAGTTCTCAAGCTAAAGCAAGTGCCGAGTCGGAGCCGAGGATCAGCTCCGAACCCATCCAGCAAGAAAGAAGGCGAGAGAAGACAACTAACATGGAACGTTATGGTAGGTACATAACTTCTAATTCCAAATATTCCTCAGATTTTACAATACCTAACTGAGATGCTGAACAAAGGCCTATCCTTCTCATCAATTAAGATCCATGCCTCTGCCATTTCAGATCATTATAAAACGGAACCTCCTATTTTCTCTCATCCACTGCTAAGACAGTACCTCAGAGGGGCAAAAAACATAAGACCCCCAAGGAGAGCACCGATACCTACATGGGACCTCAACTATGTTTTAGAAAAGCTCACACTACCTCCTTTTGAGCCAGCCAATACAGCTGACATAAAATTCTTATCATGGAAAACTGCTTTGCTCCTAGCAATAACTTCAGCAAGAAGAGTCTCAGAGTTACAGGCATTAATGGCAGTGGAACCTTTTATTATTTTTCATCCCGACAGGGTTTCTCTAAGGACAAAACCCAACATTTATGCCAAAGGTAGTATTCAGTGGGGCTCTCAACCAAACCATTCATTTGCCAACATTTTATCCAAATCCCCAGAATAAAGGAGAGACACTTCTGCACTCGTTGGACATACACAGGAAGCTACGCTTCTACTTGGACAAAACAAAAGCTTTCAGAAAAACTGAGCAACTGTTTGTAGCATATGCTGTAGGATCACAAGGAAAGGCTATCTCAAAGCAGACTATTTCAAAATGGATAGGACACTGCATTTGTTTCTGCTATGCACAGCATGGCAAGTCAGTGCCTAAGAATATTAGGCCACATTCTGCCAGGGCAGCAGCCACTTCAGCAGCCTTTCTCAGAGGAATACCAACCAAGGAAATTTTGGAGGCTGCAACTTGGAGCTCAGTGCACACTTTCACCAAGCATTATCACTTACCTCTTTACTCTAAATCCAGAGTAGGCTTTGCCACTGCAGTTCTGCAGGGCCTCATAGCCACTCCTAATCCTATTTAGACCCAGCCACCCTACCTCAGCTTTGGGATTCAACCCAAGTGTAATGACTGCAACAGTGAAACACGATGAACATAGTACAGTTGTGTACCTACCATAAATGTAGATGTTCGAGTGTATTCACTGTTGCAGTCCAGGTTACCCACCCTCCACCCCCCTTTCTTTGCTGGGACTTATCTATACTTCTCTATCATATGCAACCTATGTGGTGTATTTGCTTGTAGATGAAGGTATTGTTTTTATTTTACTGTATATGTTTTTTTAGCAATATGTATTGCCTACCTTCTTGGCGGCACCTGACATATGGGGCAAGAAAAACTGAAGAAAATGGCGTCGGCTACATCTTATATACCCTGCTGCACTGACGTCAGGAAAGAGGCGACAGCAGCCGACGCCGGACCAGGACTTTGGAATTCGGGCCGACTGAGGGTAGCCTGCCAGCAGGATAACCCAAGTGTAATGACTGCAACAGTGAATACACTCAAACATCTACATTTATGGTAGGTACACAACTGTACTTTTCATGTCAAGCCTGTGCTTCCTTTAGTGCTCGAGCTTTGCAAATCAAGCATGAGAAACTAATTGTCAAGGTACTCCTTCCTCCCCAGACAGGGTCTGCCGCTTCTACCTCCTCCTATATCCACTTCTTCCAAAACAAAGGACAAGAAGTTGAGTGAGAAAGCAAATGCAGATAAGGATAAGGAAAAACCTAAGGAAAACTCAAAAGAAAAAAAAGACTCTAAGTCACATAAGAGGTCTCTGGATCCTTCCCTGTCTTCGGAATCTGATCTAAAAGTATTCAGGCTATTGGACCCAACAGTCTCTTGGCACCATATGTCTCCAACTCAGCCCCAGTTCTCAGCAGAACCAGTCAGCCCAGACTTCATTGTCTGATTTTTCAGGAGAAGCTCTACTCTAGACCACTGTCTGTGGTGGTGGCGGCGTTCCTGTCTTCGAGGAGTTTAACCAAACAGGACATTAACAGAATGATTGCAAAATTTCTCAGGATGCAGATGCAACTTGTTCTCTCCATACCATCCTCTAGGAGTGTACCATCTATCCCTTCTTTATGTACTTTTCCAGTACTGGTTCACCTTTTGGCAGCTTTGGCCCCGATCTGCCCCGGAGCACATTTGTTGGAACCAACAGTTCATGTAACTTCACTGACTGGTTCCATTCTCCTTTTGGGTGTGAGGGGTTTAGATCTGAAGAGTCTCTGAGCTGAAGCTTTGGTGTCGAGGCACGAGGAGGGGGTTCGATACCCGAAGTTGTTGGAGCAGTCTCTTCACCTCAGCACTTCAGTATGAGATAGCTTGACACGGAGATCAGCTTCTGGGTCGAGGCCTATTGGCTCTGAGGTTTCCATTGTGCCCAAGGTGAGAAGGTAGCCAATGGAACCTGTGGCTTTTTTGACCTTTGAGGCTTTCCATCAGGCACTATCTGTGTCGAGGGAAAAGTTGCTGTCTTCAAAGACAGAGCTATCCAAACCACAGCTTAGATCTGCTTCTGTTTTTCTTCCTTCTGTCAAACAGGGACATTTGGTCCCTCAGGCTTTTCAGGTTTCCTGTTACGTTAGCTCCCACTCTGATTCTGAACCCTCTGATATTCCCCCTTGGATGGTTCATAGGAAATAGGTGAAGAGTCTAAGGTTTCCTTTTGTAAGTCTGAGTGTCACTGAAGAGATGGATTTGAATGAGGGTGAAGGCTCAAAGAGATCCCCTCTGAGGATGTCACATTTGGTGAGGTTCTGGAATTGATGAAACAGATAGGTGGATGGTCCACATTTAGCCCTACTCCTGATGAATCTGTGCTCCTAGAACACTTTTGGTCCGGCTAATCTTCCTGCTGGGTGGTACCGCCCATTGATCCACTCATTGATTTGATGGCTCAACAGGCATAAATAAGGAATCTGACATGGTGGGAGTCTATCCCCAAAAAAGACAAAATTCTCTCCACCCCATAGGAAACTTTGGAACAAGGGTCCTACAGTAAATGCGATGGTTATAATAGCAGCTACAAAAAAGGAACTGTCTAAAGAGAGTTCCTCCGTCCATCCCCCTAATAGAGAGTCTAGATGATGAACCACTTTGGGAAATGGACACACGCTTCAGCAATCTTTACTTTCTGGTCACTGAATTATCTAGCTCATGTTACCAAATTTCAGAGAGACACATCTAAGGAAATTTGCATGTCTCTCAAAGTTATTACTAGCCGATGCCCAGAAGACAGTGAATTCCCAGCTGTCCACCATCCAGTTTAACCATGCGAATGATCTCGAATGCAGCTGAAAGTACAGCTAGGAGTTACTGGTACTGGCATTTCCATTCTCCAGCATGCCTGGATGTGCCTCTGACTTTGCAGAAAGCTTCAGGATGTCATCCATTAACACCCCTTTTGATGGGTGCACTCTGTTTGGACCTAAATTTAAAGAAACTCTCATTAGGAGGCAGCTGGATGGCAAGACTTTTTTCTGGAGTAGGTATCTGCTTCTCTATCCCCCAGAGAGCCTACTCTAGGAATCAGTGAGTTGGAAGGAGAATGTGGTTCCCAAAATTAGAGTCCTTATCAGGAGACTCCTGAGGCAACAATGGATGTCATGCCAGGATCAGGGGTGGACCGCAGAATTAGGTCTTTCACAGCCCATTTTCTCGAAAGCTCTTTCAGGGTCCCTGAAGAGTTGTCCAATTAATGCAGTCTAGAGGCAGTTGGGTGGTGTTTATCTTTGCTTTTGTAAGCCTGGCAAAACATAACCCACAGATTCATAGTTGCTAAACATTATTTCCAGAGGTTATTCTATACCATGTTCCTTTTCCTCTTTCAAATGGAAACGATTTCCCAATGTTCCACCCAGGCAATGGGAACTTGCAGCATCAAAGATTTCCAAGCTGCTAGAAAAGAGAGTCATCCAACCAGTTCAGGCAGACCAGATAGAATCCTGAGTCTACTAGCAGTTCTTTTTAGTACCCAAGAAAACAGCGGACTTTGGGCCCATTTTATACCCGAGTCATTTGAACCATTATGTCAACCAGACGAAATTCTGGATGGTGACGCAACAGTCCAGTTTGCCTCTTTGTAGGCAGGATGATTTGATGTCCTCTGTAGACCTCAAGAATGCATATTATCATGTGAAGGGAGAGAAGCATTTGAGGAAGTTTTTCCATTTCTTGCTTGAAGCCAACCATTGTCAGTTCAGAGCTCTACCCTTTGAACTTACCACAGCCCTCCTGGTGTTCAGATCCTCTGGTATTCCCCCACATTTACCCATACCTGAATGATTGGCTCCTCAGAACTACAACTGACAGTCTCTTACTGCACCACTGGGCCCTATTGCTTCAACTGTTGCAGGAGCTTGAGATCAATGGTAGCATTTCCAACAGTCAGTTTACACTTTCTCAACAGATAGAATTTATTGGATGTCACCTAGACACAACCTTACAGATTGTCTGTCTTCCAGTGTCCAGGGTTCTTCCAGTGTCCAGGGTTCTTTCTCTTCTTTTCACTGCTAAGCAAGTTCTGTCCTGCAGCAAGATTGATACTTTGATTGTTGAGTGTTACTGCATCCACAGTACTCATGATTCCGCGTGCCAGATATTTTATGAGGGTTCTCCAATGGACTTTAGCAGTACAGTGATCTCAAAGAATCCATCTGTTCCCCGATAAAATAAAGCCAACTCAGATCCGCAGAAGGCACATATCTTGCTGTATAATGTCTGTGTCATTGATAAATTGACAACACTTCTGAACAAGTTCCTCAGTGGCAATCGTGACAATGGAGGATTCCCTTCTGGGGGGGGGGGGGCATTTTAAACGGAAGACTTATCAGAACACATGGTCACATATAGAGATCAGTCTTCACATCAGTGTTCTGGAGATGAAGGCAGTCCTGCTAGTGTTGCAGGTCTTTCAGGTTAGTCTTTCCAGAGGTGTGATTCAGGTATGAACAGACATCAGGTTGGGTAGTCTGGTACATCAAACAAGGAGGAACCCATTCTTACCCCTTATGCTGCAAAGCCAAAAGAGTTAGGCAGTGAGAGATGTCTTCACGCTGCTTTCATTTAGCATCACATATCCTGGGGTCGTCCAGTGTTGTAGTGGGCAAACTGAGGAGCTCTATCTTAATGCCACAGTAGTGATTCCTCAGTTCAACACTGACGGACTTAATCTTCAGTCACTGGAGCTGGCCTCACAGAAGTCTTTTTTGTCTCTCACGTAAATCACAAGTGCCGTAGTTATTTTGCCGTGATAACTCCACACGGGCAGTTAGCGAAGGATACTGTGGTCCAGAAGTGGCCCCCTGAGCCTTCTTTATGCCTCTCCATTGCCCCAATGAACACGTTTATACAGAAAGCAAGGAAGTTGAAGGCCAAAGTGATCCTCATTGCTTCTTTCTGTCCTCAGCAGACATGGTTTGCATTCCTGTGGCCTCTTCTAGTGCATTCTCCATAGAAACTGGGTGAGTATCCAGATGTCTTGTATCACTCATCCGGACTTCCTCTGCCAGATCAGAAAACCATGAAATTAGCCGCTTGGTTCCTCTGATTCTAACATTAGCCAGATATGCCAGGCTTTCTCCCTCAGTTGTTCAAATCTTAGCCTCTCAAAAAACTTGCCACCACCAAGTTGTATTGCGGCAAATGGAAAAGATTTTCTATTTGGGCATCATCCAAAGGCCTAGACCCTTTATCAGCTCCTGTTCCCTCCAGTTTAGAATTTTTATCAGAAGTTTTTCATAATGGGTTTAGCTGTTCAACTGTCAAGGTGCAGTTGGCAGGCACCTCTAATTTTCAGCCAGAAAAACTCTTCTGTAGCTTTGTTTAAAATTTCCAAAGCCTTTTTAAAGGGAACTTTCCTACTTCAACCTGCAATCAGAAATATTGCTTCTACTTGGGACATTACTGTCATGCTGCTAGCATTGACTCTGGTACCATTGAGCCAGCAGCTTCAGTGGATTTGAAATTCCTGTCTTGGAAATAATTTTTTTCTGGTGGCTGTCACTTCAGCTAAGCATACGTCAGAGATGCAGGCACTTTCCTGCAGACTTCCTTGCTTGTTTTTTTTTTTTCTTCATAAGGATAGGATTTCACTGATAACCAGTTCTTACTTCTTTCCTTCCTAAGGTGCCATCCAAAGCTAATCTAAATCGGGCAATAATCTACCGTCTTTCTTCCATAGTTTTCTAGTAAAGGTGAATAAATGCTTCATTTGCTGGATATCCATCACTAATGCAGGTTCTGTCTTCACAGAACTAAACCTTTCAGGAAGTTTGGTCAACTTTTTTTGTGGCATTCTCCAAACATAAATTGGGCAAAGCATTGGCTAAGGTTACCTTGTCTAGATAGTTATTTGATTGCATTGCTTTTGTGCACAACAGAAAGGGTTTATTGTTACAATCTTAAGCCTAAAGGTAATTTCACAAGGTCTGTGGTCAAGTCTACAACCTTTGCCAGCAGACTTCCTATTGATGATATCTGTGCCCCAGCTACTTGGTCAACAATTCATACATCAAGATCTCATTCATCCTTTGGCTCCACCATTCTTAGGAATGTCCTTCCTTGATACCACCTTGGACTATGCGCTTGGGAATCTGTCCCTCATATGAATCAGATGAAAATAGACAACACTGGATACAACAGTTATGTACTTAACGATAGATCCATGTTGTCTGATTTTTGCCCAGTTCACCATCCCTCCCGCTTGCCAAATTGTCACTAATAAGACTGAAGATTGGTTGACCATGTCATGTCTTATTTCATATCACCCTTTTTCTTTAGAGTAAGGTTTCTTGCTGATAATGTGATATAGCATATTCATCAAGGGGCAAACTCAATCTGAGGTAGTAAAGTGGAGGCCAGGGACTTATGGGTAGAGGAGGAGTCAAAGCACAGGAACAGAAAAGCTTCAAGATTGGTGCCAAGTTTAGATCTGACAACCCACCTTTGGTGCAGATGAAAGTCAGACAACATGGATCTATTATTGTGATAAAACCTTTAAAACCTATGATATAGAATACTTTCTTCCCTGGATGTCAAGAAACAGCTCAGATACTACTTGGTCAAGACAGAAGATTTTAGACTGGCAGATCCACTCTTTATTTCTCATGTAGATAAAAAGAAAGGATAGCCAGTTTCCAAACAGTGTCCAGTTGGTTATCTCAAGCTATTAATTTCTGCTACTGTCATCATGAAAAAGACCCCCCCCCCCCAGATTGTTAGGGCACACACCATTAAGAGCTATGGCTCCTTCTATGGCTTTTTGGAAAGAGGCATACAACTGAATAAGTATAGAGGTGGCAACTCTGACCACAGTTCACACTTTAAACCCATGGTGCTTTATTATAGTGTTCAGTTATTCACATCCACCTGAGCAACCACCTGCTCAGGGAGGTGGGGCCCTGGTTTGAAGTCTCATTAGAAGAGTGGTGTCTAAGCTTTGGCATGCATCCTACATAGTTTTATGGTACTGCAGCAGTGATCTGATGATGAACATATCACAGTTGTGTAAGTAAACATACCATAACAGTAGGTGTTGCAGTATTAATGCCCTTTTATCCCTGTTCTTATTTGTGGCTTTTGCTACTTTTTCTTGACCAGGGTGAAGTACCTCTTCCACTTTTTTCTGGATTGACATGAGTACACATTTGGACCTTTCAATACCTGTCTTATTTTGGGTTACAAGCCTCCCATGGTTAGATGCAAGAAAGCATTGAAATTTGGTGCCCGTGTATCCTTTTTTATATTAGCACACCCTCTTGCTTCAGTGGTCATATGGTGTGTGTGAAAGGCACCTAGAAGCTTTTGCTTAGTGTCCAGATATCCATTCCTTGGTTGGATGCATCCCATTTAGTTTCAGGCTACTGCAGCAATAATGCATTCAAGATCTGCTGCTGTGGTATGTTTACTTACACTTCTTCTTCTTCTTTTTCTTCTTCTTTCGGCTGCTCCCGTTAGGGGTCGCCACAGCAGATCAACTGTTTCCATTTCTTCCTGAATCTGCATCTTGCTCTGTCACACCAACAACCTGCATGTCCTCTCTCACCACATCCATAAACCTTATCGTAGGCCTTCCTCTTTTCCTGTTACCTGGCAGCTTCATCCTTAGCATCTTTTCCCCAATATACTCTGCCTCCCTCCTCAGCACATGTCCAAACCAACGTAATCTTGCCTCTCTGGCTTTGTCTTCAAACCTTCCAACCTGGGCTGACCCTCTAATATACTTATTCCTAATCCTGTCCATCCTCGTCACACCCAGTGCAAATCTTAATATCTTTATCTCTGCCACATCAAGCTCGGACTCCTGCCTTTTTGTCAATGCCACTGTCTCCAACCCATGTAACATAGCTGGTCTCACTAACCTCTTGTAGACCTTCCCTTTCACTCTTACTGATACTCGTCTGTGACAAATCACTCCTGACACTCTTCTCCACCCACTCCATCCTGCCTGTACTCTCTTCTTCACCTCTCTTTCACACTCACCATTACTCTGAACTGTTGATCCCAAGTACTTAAACTCATTCACCTTCGCCACCTCTACTCCCTGCATCCTCACCATTCCTCTATCCTCCCTCTCATTCACACACATATATTCTGTCTTAGTCCTGCTGACCTTCATTTCTCTTCTCTCTAGAGCATATTTCCACCTCTCCAGGGTCTCCTCCATCTGTTCCCTACTCTCACTACAGATCACAATGTCATCTGCAAACATCATAGTCCAGGGGGACTCCTGTCTGATCTCGTCTGTCAACCTGTCCGTCACCATTGCAAATAAGAAAGGGCTCAGAACTGATCCTTGATGTAATCCCACCTCCACCTTAAATGCATCCATCACTCCCACTGCAGACCTCACCGCTGTCGCACTACTCTCGTACATATCCTGCACCACTTCTCTGACACTCCTGACTTCCTCATACAACCACAACTCCTCTCTAGGCACCCTGTCATATGCTTTCTCTAAATCCAAAAAGACACAATGCAGCTCCCTCTGACCTTCTCTGTACTTCTCCATCAACACTCACAGAGTAAACATTGCATCTGTAGTGCTATTTCCTGGCATGAAACCATACTGCTGATCAATAATCATCACCTCCCTTCTTAACCTAGCTTCCACTACTCTTTCCCATAACTTCATGCTGTGACTGATCAGTTTAATCCCTCTGTAATTACTACAGCTCTGCACATCACCCTTATTTTTAAAAATTGGTACCAAAACACTTTTTCTCCATTCCTCATGCATCCTCTCACTTTCCAAGATTTAATTACACGGCCGTATTTATTTTGTTTTAGTACTTATCCGTTTTTCTCTTAGCTTGTGCAGCCTCAGAGATAGTATAGTTAGTGATCAGTAGTGTGAAGGCCAAGTCCCATATTTAGGGTGCAGAAGGATACAACTCCTGCTAAGATGACACTTGTTGAATTGTATGTAGTGGTTTGTATTGTATTATTCTGTGCTTATGGGTCATGATGGTTAGGTGCTGTAGTTCTGTTATTCTGAGTCCTAATCAAGGAAGTCTCGCTATTTCATTATAAAGCCATTTAAACAATCCTGTGGGTGCATTCTATTTAATTATATGGTATCATTTTTACCTTTAGGATCTTTTTATATTCCAAAAATTGCAAGAAATAGATCCAATGTTGTTTGTTCCATCTGGATTCCCCCTGTAGGTTTTTGGTACCGACTGTGCTCAGAGACCGGCTATATCCAGAAAACGTCAGCCTGCTGAGCTCCACCTCCTACTCATAATCCCCCACTCAACCAGGATCATCTCCAAATCTTGCTTGCTGCCTTCCTGGACATCAGCATGTTCACTAGCTTAGTGGGGTGTGTCCTTCTTTGCGAGATTTCAGTTGTAGCTTGATGTTGTTTCCTTTTCCACTACCCTAGTTTTGTTTGTTAGTGTAAACTTTTTTTTTGGTTAAGTTTATAGGTTCATAGGTTGGTACTGGGCTATCTGCCCGAAGGCATATATTAGCCCAGTCACGTTGTGCGGTATTCACCGCCCTTTTAGTAGTTCCCTAGACCCTTGTACTAGTAGCTAGTACCCTTGGCCCCTATCTAGTAGTGCTGTTGGTGTGATGCCCGGTGTGAACTTTCTGTTACCCATCCACTCATCAAGGTTCCTCTTGAAGAGTGATAGTGAGGGGCTCTGTCTTATGTAGATCGGGACCCTGTTCCATGGTAAGGGAAGTCTCTGCGAAGGGAATCTATCCCTCCAGCATGTTCTATTCATTGTTGTGTTGAGGTTTATATCCCTAGAGCATGTAGCTCGAGTAGATTTGGTTTTGCTAAGGTGGAGCATGTTCAACAATTCTGGGTTGGACATGGCTCTGTACGTTAGACAGAGATCGCCTCTGAGAAAGCGGTATGCAACAGAGAACAGTTTTAGCTTTTTCAATCGTGCTGCATAGGGCAACTGTTTGAGGCCAGTAATGTTAGGTAATGCAGATAGTTTAGTTTTAGTTGGGCTTTTCCCACCTAGTGTGGGTTTGAGTATGTGGGGTTTTTTTCTTGCTTCTTATTTCTTAGGCGTTGGGTTTCTTTTCTTAGCAATATGGAAAATGAATTTAAGAAATGTGTGGCATGTCACCAAAAGTTCCCTTCTCAAGACACTGATGACATGTGTGCATATTGTCTTGGGGCTGCTCATCTCCAGTCTCCAGACACCATCTGTGAGGGCTTTGGCACTCGTGATGTTAATGAGAGAGGGGCCAAGTTGCTCCTAAAAAAATCTGTTGCCAGCTGGCAGCTCTTCTTCCAACAAAGGTGACAAGGGTGACTAGGGTCATAAGGAGGGCTCTAAAGACCCCTAACCTTTGAAGGGGGACCAAAAATGATTAGCTCCCTCTTCTTCTGGTCCACTGGTAGGTCCCAAAGCACTTGGTATCTGATGAATTTGGCACGGTCATTGTGTCTGGCATCTCACACCCACTCCCCTTTGGCAACAACTGCAGGAAGGCTCCTTCTCCCACTTAGAGTGTACAGAGTCCTTTCTTGCTGAAGGGAGCATACTTGGGAAGGACTTTTTCCTCTCTTTTCCATTTCTACTCCGCTAGAGTCTTCATTGAAGTAATTTCTCCTCCCTGGATCCAAGCTTCTTCAATTTGAATCCAGTTTTTGAAGCCTTTATCCAGCCGGCAAACCTCCAAGCATCCAATTATGGCTTTATCTGCTCGGTCATCTTGTTTGGTTGGAAGTTTAAAATTCGCTGACTTGAAGCAGCTGATACAGAAGCTGATCCCTTTGGCTTCTTGCCCTTGACTCGAGGCTTTGTCTCCCTAAAGCTGGTTTCCTTCCTTGGACCATATGGTTCTGAGATCATCTGAGTCAGTTGCCTTTCCTTCTCTGTGGTCTGATGCAGTGGCTTGGCCAATCCTGACTCCTACTCCAGCCTTGGTTTTCTCAACTCTGGCAACATCAGAGCTGAGCGGAGTTTGGAGCCGACACTTTTGAGACAGGGGTTTCAGGGTCAGGTTTGACTATTCTGTTTTCAGGGTCAACCTTTCCCTTCTGTGCCTCTGTTCTTGATAGCTCGCCTTTGCTGTTAGCATCTGGGTAAGTTGGAGTGGCTACGGAGTCCAGTATATGTTTTGGATCTCCATATCCTAGGTCTGTGGGCTCTGGGCAGCCAACTTCAGACCCTTCCTTTGACATTGTAGAGAAGTGTGTTCTCCCATCAGGAGAAGGAGTGGTCAGCTGCAACCTGTATCCCTCCATCTTTGATGTCTATGCTTATGTACACGCTTCAGTTTGTTCTGGGACAATCCACCCCAGTTGGTCTCCAGTCTGCCCTACCTTTAGTGCCCCTTGCCTCTTCCTTTTCCTCCTCTGATTCTTTAGGGTGGGAAGTCTCTGGCAAGAGGCAGTGAAAGAGGAAGCACCTGGATTCTATTGTAGAATCCCTTAGCAAGGATACTGACCTTGATGTTGGAGAGAAGCCCCTTAAATCCCCCCACAATGATGCCTCCTTTGGCAGTTGTTTGGAACTGCTTCACCAGTGAGGACATTAGACTGGTGAAGCCCTGTGTCTCCAGTGGAGTCTGTATTTTTACTGACCTGGGCTTATCCACCTGGTGTCCTGGAGGGCATGGCAAGAGCCTGATACATGGGAACTGATTCCAAGGAAACAGGTTAAGATTATCACCCCTTCCAAGGACTGGCAACAGTGGAATTAAGTGTCTTGCCATTGATGCAGATGTGGCATTAGAGGCCACCAAGAGGGACATCTTAGAAGAGAGATTGTCTGTCACTGAAGTGTGTCTCTCTGGCATTGACCTGTTTAGGGAAGTGATTGTATGCCTCAGCCACGTTCGCACTGAGGACATTAAACTATCTCTTGCTTACTTGAAGCTTCAATGTGACACTGTGTCAAAGGTAATTAAGACACAGCAGACTCTGGAGTCTCAGAAGACTTTAGACTTAGTTGTCCACCTTACATTCAATTGCCAGTGTGTCCATACATCTGCTGTGTAATATGGCTGATGGCATGTCCCTAGCCATTGAAGCTGGAATTGCCATGCGCCACCATGCTTGGATGAGGTTGTGCAATCCTTTTAACACCCACTTTGATGGCTTTTTTGGGCCTAAGGTTAAGGACAAGTTAACAAAAAGCTAGCAAGACAGAAAGATGCAGTCTGCAATTGCAGTATGTGTTGCTGTCAACAGATCCTGTATCAGAATTAGAAACAGGGAAATAGTTTCCTTTTTAGGTAAGCACAGCAGCCTTTTCAGGAAGCTCCTTCTGAAGGACCCCCCCCCCATGGCACAGGGTTAACCACAATTGGTAGAGCTAATGCAGCAGGGGCAGTCCACAGAACCAGGGTTTTCATGGCACTTTTCCGGGAAGCCCTTTTAGCTACCCTGAGGGGTTGCCTGACTGTCCGGCTCTGGAGGGAGGAGACATTTGGGGATCATTTTGGCTGTACACCCAGAAGTTTGGGAGTCAGTCACCCCTCAGACGCATGGGTTTTAATAGTCATATCCAGAATTTTTAGAAATTCCAAACTTAATTCCCAAACATCCGAGCCACCCCATTAGAGAAGGGGTGCAGCCACTGAAACCCATCATCCAAGGTATCCCAGCAAACCAAAGTGGATCCAGGGTCATTCAAGTATCTTTTTGGTTTCAAAGAAGGAAAAGGACCTCAAGCTGGTTTTGGATTTGAACAAATTGAATTGCTTTGTACAACAGACCAAGTTTCAAACGGTCACAGTGCAGTCCATTCCAGGAGGTTTCTGTGCTTGTGGCTTGAAGCCAACTATTTATAATTTGAGTGCTGCCCTTTGGTCTCAACACCAAGCCAAAAGAAATTCACCATGTGTATGGCAGTCATAGGACCCTGTCTCAGGCTACAGAGGTTCCAAGTCTTCCTTTACCCAGACAGTTGGCTCCCAACGTCCGCCATGAGAGCATCCTTTGTCAGAGCCAGGGACACCATACCCCAGCTGTGCAGTTCCTTGGGGATCACAGTCATCTATCAGTCCAGTCTCCATCCTGTTCAGACACTAGAGTTCATAGGTTGCCACTTGGGCACAGTCTCTGAGTGCAAGACTTCCAGTTTCCAGAGTATCAGCCCTTTGTTGTCTAGCCGTTTTCTTTCTGTCTTGCAGAAAGTCTGTGGCTTCCCTTGTTCTTGAGCTGTCAGCTTGGTTCCCCTAGCGTGGTACCACATGAGAGCTCTGCAGTAGACACTGGTAGTGCAGTGGTCCTACTTGACACATCCGATGGAGTTCCTCATTATGTTTGTCTGTCGAGATCAGATCAGGTGGTTGTTGGAGTCTGCCTTTGTGCCCACCGGGAGACTCTCTGACCCCCCCCCCCCCGGGCATGGTCACAGCAATTGCCCTTCTTCTAGGGGGGCATTCTGAAGGGAGGACTGTCCAGTGAACCTGGTACACTACTGAGGCCAATCTTGACATCAACGTCTTGTAGATGAGAGCAGTCCTCCTTGCATTGCAGGCCTTTCTGGATGTTGTCCCCATGGTTTTGATGTCAGTTCAGGTGGACAGTGTCTGTCTGGTATGCGGAGGAAGAGGAAGGAAGCCATTCTTATCCTGTTTGACAGGAAGCCATGAGGTTTTGGCAATGGATGATTTCTTTTCAGCGGTTTCTGGTTACAGTGCACATGCTGGGAAAATTCATTTTGACAGACATTTTGAGCAAGAACGTTCTTCTTCACAAGTGCTGCCTGAATCCAGGAGTCGCAGCTCAAGATTTTTCAGCGCTGGGCACTCCATGTTGTGACATATTCATGTCCCCATCCAACACCGAGTGCAGCAGCTATTTTTCCTTAGTTCCTCCTTGGGGACAGTCACCTACGGATGCTCTGCTGTATGCTTGACCCCTAGGTCTCCTGTATGTGTATCCTCTGATCCCACTGATAGTTTCTCCAGAAAGCAGCCTGTTGCAGTGTGACTGTAATCCTCATTGCCCCATCAGATGTGGTTCCCCTTTCTTTGGCTTCTTCTGAGATACCCTCCTTGAGTCCTAGCTCCCATTCCATTTTGGATTTCTCACCTAGCGGGTCTGGGTCCGCCCGACCTTCAGACGCTAAGGTTAGCTGCATGGTTTCTCCAATTCCCCTGATGGCCAGAAATCCCAAGCATTTAGACAGAGTGATGCATATTTTGGCTTCTTTAAAAAAATGTCTGCACTTAGGGCATATACTAGTAAGTGGAAATGTTTTGCTTGTTGGGCTAACTTTCAAGGTTTGGATCCCTTTTCAGCCTCTTTGGAGGTAATTCTGGACTTCCTTGCAGACTTGTTTAACTCAGGATCCAGTTATTCAATGTTAAGGAACTATTTCCAATTTTCACTTTGGTAGGGATAATATGCCATTTATGGCTTTTAAAATTTCAAAGGCCTTTCTCAAGGGTACGTTTTTGTTGGGTCCTCCAGTCCAGGATCCTGGTCTGCAATGGGACTTGCCTTTTATGCTTCAGTTGCTTGTTATACCCCCATTTTGAGCCTTCTGCTATGGCTGACTTGAAGTTGTCTTGGAAAACTTCATTCCTGGTGGCTGTTACTTCCTGCAAGTGTGTGCAGCTGATACTTGGGTGGGTCCTCACATTTGTGTGTCTCTCTTCAAATTGGACATTCAGCCAAAGTCTAGAGCCTGTCTTGCTTCCACAGTATTGCACAATATACTTTTGTAAGAGCTCCCTAGGGTTTTATATGGCTGGGGGCTTTGTCACACAGATTGAATCCAGACTGAAAAAACAACATTGAATTGTAATGTTATGTATGTACCATTGTGATAGATCTATGTTGTCGCTTTCTGTCAACCTTCCATACAAATGTTGTGTACTTAACGTAATGATAGCTCTATGTCGTCCCTTTGTCATCCTTGCCTCCCTCCTGCCCCTGCCATTGTGGAGTGTCTGTCGATCATGGGACAACCAAGTCTGGCACTTTAGTTTTCCTACTTTTTTGTGGGGGTCTTTAGTGTTTCTTTTTGGGTATTGAGTGAAGTAAGATTGGGCAAAGGATCAAATTATATGAGGTAATCCTAGTTGAGCTGGCATACCTCTCAACTATACCGAATTCCTCAGTATTTACCGGTTTTGACAGCAAAATAAAGGGGTGCTACGAATTTCCGAGTGCCCCCTTCAGTTCACTATTTTTTCTTCTTTTATTTTCAGTCTGCAGGATAAGGATAAGAAAATTAATTTACTTTCTCCGGAAGCTTAACTTCCAATATCCAGTTTAAAAACAACACTAAAAAATAACGGTATATGAAAGGAATTCTTTACCATCCCTTCTGAAAATAACAACAACAAGCAGACGCACCAGCTACATAACAAGTTGTGCTTAATGACCGCAGTAAATGTGCCATTTGTTAACATCGTTCACCCTTCAAGCCAAAACCTACCTTTTTAGTGGCCAAAGAAGCACTCTATGTCACCTTTAGAATTACGATGTAGGAAATAAAACTCTTGCAATTATTTCCTGTGAGGAAATATCTATCTTCTCTCCTGCCTTCTGTTTCTCACACTTCACTAATTAACGTGCAAAAGCAACGTAGTGCGTATCTACAAGCTAATTACATGTGTGAAAGCCTTCTACATGGTGCTTTCCATGTACATGTTGGTCATTTCTGGGCAGTGGTGGGAGTCGCCAGACCAGGATCAGTGACGTTCCCTGCTTAGCTTCCTGTTTCCTAGGTAACCAGCAGCTTTGCTACTTGTGCAAACTACAAAAACTGTGCAGACTGTGATGCCTAAGTAGCTTTCAAGGTAAAACACACACTTCAATCTATTCCCCAAGTAACAGAAATAATATTTTTTAATAATCTGTTCTGCTTATACCTCTTAACTGTCCAGATTGTTGCCTTATATTTTTGGTCTGTTCCTCATAAAATTTGAGGTTTACTTTGATATCATGGAGGACTAAAATCGCTAATTATTGGCAGATATTTAAATTAGAGACTTATACCCTTCAGAAAATGTATCCTAATGCTAAACACGTTATTCTAACGGCTTTCTAAGTTAAGAACCCTATTATTTTTGGCTTTGTCCAGATTTCTTGCGCTAAAAATTTGAGAGATATGAAAATGGGACTTGTGTGCTTTTCTTTGCTGGTGCCTCAACTTGCTCCTCTTGATTTGGATGGAGTCAGTGTGTAGCTAAGGGGGGGAGGGGGGGCGGTTTGCCCCAGGCAGCACTTTTGGGGTAAAAAAAAAAATGTTTTAAGGGCATTCTTCTTTGAGTGATCCGGTCTGCATCGCATCTGTGCGTGTGTTATCACACAGTTCTTCTCTTTATCCACATGTGCAGTTAACAAGTATTCTTCACCGAATAAGGGGAATTTTCGATCCTGTTGCTGCTTCACCAAGTCAAGGAATTTTACAGTTTGTGTGTGTGTGTGTGTGTGTGTGTGTGTGTGTGTGTGTGGAGAGAGAGAGACACACACACACAAGAAGTTTCACCATGTGCTGAAATTTACTTTTTTGTTTTTGGTAAGTGAGCCAAGAACACATGACGTAGATTTCTCTTAACAATAGGTGCATAAAAACAAAGTGCATTTTTACCCTAGGCTTCTTGTAGTTTTACTTTATGGAAGCATATGTTATAGTTTGCTTAAATATGACTGATAGATAGGACATGTACCCGATCACATCTGAGTTACCAAATGTTAATACACAGTAAACCTTGCAAAAATTAAATAAATAAAAAGCAACACCTAGGTACAGCAATTGAAAAACTGATCCTTAAAATGAAAGCAGACAGAGCTTCACCACTTGGATCCTGTTTTCTATTATTGCTGTCTGTATTCTGTATTTTGCTGAACAACCACTGTTTAAAACACAGGCTTCTACCTTGCATCATCTTCATATTTAGCCGATATGAATATTAATCTTATACATAGGATTGCTGCAGATCTCTCCTCTTTAACATTACGGGAATTGAGATAACATAACAGAAATTAAAAAGGTACTAGAAGAAAGATAGTCTAAATCTGTCTAGTCTTTTAATTTACTGAGTTAGCATTGGGCTTTCACCTCAAATTTAAGTATCCCAGTAACCCAAACTTTTTAAAATACTTTAGTTGCCTTGCCCTTTTCTACTAATACTGGATATGTAGTCTGCATTACCACCCTTTCTATGAACATTTATTTCATAATTTCTGGATTGAAATGTGTTCTGTTAATCTGGTTGTCATGCCTCCTAATTACTCATCAGTCCTTCCTGTTCTCATCATATATCATTATTATTGCCATGTGCACCTCTCCCATACTCCGCTTGACTCCTTTTTTTTTTTTTTCCAAGATCCCTAAACCTCCAGTCAAATACACATTCCCTCAACCCTTTCCATCTTGGTTAACTTTTAATTGGCTTTTTTTGTAGAGTCTGCATTTCTGTGGAGTAATTTTCTCCAGTTAAGGCTTACCCAAAACGTCATACCATACTCCAGCTGTGATCTTACAAGGTGCAGTAGTGCATTACAGAGGAGGATAGCACTTCTTATCCCAGCAACCCTAGATGTAATCCCCAATATCAGACTTGCCTTTATGCTGTCATCTCTTGTGAGCTTGACAAACCAGGCTTTTTGTAATAATCATTCCCAAGTTCTAGTCTTTCTCCAGCCTCTTTTCTCTAAATCTCCAAATAAGTGCATCACCATGCATTTAGAAGGGTTAGAGCTGCCATCTTTCATATTATTTCCCATAATCTTTTTAGTTCCATAGCAAAGCTAACTCTCATTAGATACCACTCCTAAATTTCTATTATCTATAAAGTTTGTCAGCTTTTCATGTCTTATTTTAGATCAGAGGTGGGCACATTAAATGGAGCTTAGGCCAGCCCTGAGGGTTACCACTCTGGGGCCATATTTTGGTTGTCTGTGCTTCAGTTTGCATTTGAAAGCTGGCATCCCACAATTCCATTGAAGTGGACGGGGTTGTATAATTATCTATGTAATATTATATTAATCAGCATACAGATTTGTACCTATTTTTAATAGGCCTTTGTCCAGATTTTTCATGTTTCCAGGTTGAGAGGTATGTGAGCTGGGAATTTATGGTTAGAGGAGGCAGAGCTTGGTGGGTTGAAGTCTTTTGAATATGGCCATTCTCCGATCAGAGTCAGATCCGATAACCCACAAGTTGAACCAGATGCAAAGAGACAACATAGATACAAAAGTTATGCACTCGCCATAACAATGCGTCGGTATTGTCCATTTTCATTCTTCCTGAACTGATGCAGGGCCTCAGATCTGACCACTGATCCAGCTCTGCTGCTTTTACCAAATACATGGATCCAGTTCTTGAGCTCCTGCCTTTACCCAAAATGCGTTATCATCCTAGCATACCTCTGATCAAGTTTGCTGTCCCAGATAGCATATGCATGAAGCCAGATTGATACAAAAAGGAAGATAGAGGCATAGAAAAAGAGTCTGGAGTTCAAACAGGGAACACTCGGGTTCCCAAAGGAAGCATCCCTTAGGTCTCGCCAGAAAGAAAGGGAAGGGGGATGGAAGGCGGGAAATTGAGGAAGAATTAGAAAGGGCAACATAGATGCATAAATGTGGTGAGTATGTACCTTTTGCATCTGATGTTGTCATCTTCATCCATTCCTTAACTTGAAGGGAAAGGGTCTCCAACTAGTTAAACCTTGGATGATCCTTACGGAAGGATGATTCTGGAGTACAATGTAGCCAAATACTGCCATTGTCCTGGAAAGCAAATCTGATTTGTAATGAGCAGTAAAAGTATGAGCATTGGGCTAAGTGGCAGCGGCACAAATGTTATCTATAGACGTTCTTAACCATTAAAAAACAGTTGAAGTGGCTACAGACCTTGTGGAATGTGCTGGGGGGGGGGGCTTAGGCAAAGATAACCCTCTTTCTTTGCAAGCAAAGGATATACAATCCATCAACCATTTTGCTACAGTCACGTTAGGTAATGTTTTTTCCAGTTTGTTATTGGAAAAAGATACAGAAAACAGGTCAGTCTTCCTGAAATCTTTGGATCGGTGAAGATAAAATCTAAGCTGTTAGTGTACATCCAAAAGATGTAGCATGTTTTCACCCTTCTTTGAAACTTTTGGGAAGAATACAGGTAGATTGATAACCTGATTAATTTTGGATTCAGAAACCACCTTAGGTAAAGAAAGATGGGTTTTAAATAGGGAAACCCTATCTTTATGAAAAATTAAATAGGGAGATCTGGATGAAATGGCCTAGAGTTCAGATACTCACCTATCAGAAGTGACAGCGACTAGAAAAATCATTTTTCACGACGGGAATTTAAGTTCCATGTTTGCCAATGGTTCAAAAAGAGGTTGAGGCAGTTCTTGTAGCATGTTAGTCAAATCCAACAGAGGAGTAGGATCCTTGACTGGAGGCCGGAGTAGAAAGGTGCCTAAGAAAAGATTTGCACAACCTTGAAGGAAAGAAGAGTGATTTTTCACCTGAATGAAAATTAGAAACGGTTGCCAACTGAACCTTGATATTTGAATGACTCGCCCCGCTGTCAAAAATGGAGACCAGAAATTTAAGAAACACAGAGATTGGGGCAGAGAAGAGGTCCAGGTTGCTGTGGATGGCCAGATTGGAAATCTCATCCATTTTCTTTTGTAAATTTTTATAGTAAAGACGTTTTGAGAAGATAAGAGATTATGGTGGACTGTGGAAGAATGCCTGGACTGTCTAGCCATCACTGGAAGTGGAGAAACTATGCAGTCAGCTTGAGGCCATTCATATCCAGATGTTTCATTCCCGACAGGTGAGAGAGGAGGCCTGGGTCTGGGTCCAGTATCCACAGTGGATACAGGAGATAAGGCCACAGGAATAAAAAATAAACTTGATGAGGCCAGAAAGGTGCGATAAGGGTAACTGTGCTCTTCAACCAGAATGCTTTCTGTAGAAGTATAGAAATTAGAGGTAATAGGGGATAAGGATAGAGAAGACTGGAGGGCCAGTTGTGGAATAGACCATCTTTTGGTGACTCCCCTGGTAGAAGGATCTCAGCAAAGGACCTGCTGCACTTATAATTGTGGGGAGAAGCGAAAATATTGCAACACGGCTGGCCTTCATAGATGGAAATTCCTCTTCATAACTTTGACATTGAAGAGATCACTCATGAAGCATCAGAATGGACATGTTTAGTTTGTCTGCAAGCCCTTTGACTTTCCCTGGTATGTATGTTGTCATGAGAAAGCATCTGGAAGAGATCACCCATTACCAAACTCTCATTTTCTCTTGACATAAAGAATAAAAGTTTTCCCCAATTTATTGATGTACCAGACTACAGACATACTGTCCGTTTGAATGGCAGTCATCCTAGAGGGAAGAGCATCTTAAGGCCTTCAGCACTAGGAGGACTGCTGTCATTTCTAGGACATTGATGTGCAAATTGGCTTCTTCTGGGGACAGCATACCTTGAAATGCCCCCACCACCCCAATTAGGAATCATCTGTGGTTGCTGTGACTACTAGTAGAGGGAGAACAAATGGACAGCACTGAGAAACTTCATCTGAATGGATTAATTAAAGAAGGTGTTACTTGCAAACTTATGTGAGCCTGACTGGAGTGTCCAAGGTGCTGAAAAATAAACCACTGTACTGACAAAGTCTACTGGAGAATCCACATATGAAATCTGGTTAATGGAACCAGAGATGTTCTTCGTGTTTCATTGTTGTAGTCACCACATTTGGGTTATCTGCCTGCAGGTAGCCCTCAGCCGGCCTGAATACCAGAGTCTTCAGATTTCTGCATCGGATGCTGTCTCTTCTTTCATGACTTCAGGTTATCAGGGGTATAAAACATGCAGCTAATGCCATTACATCAGTCTTTCTTGCCGTGCGGTGGCTGAAGCAGAAGCAGTTCGCAAGTGCCGGTTGGTTGACTACTGAAATTTTCATTTTCGAGTTTCAAACCCGAAGTCTTCAAAAAAGTACCCCATCGGGGATCCTTTTTCTTGCTCCAACCAATGTCAGTAAAAGTTAACAATTGTCTTACCTGTGGAAGCAAATACCTCATAGAGATTTTCATTCGTACTGCACCCCCTGTTTAGGACCAGACAACGACATCCCTCGCTGTCAGTTTTGTGCCTTGTTCAACCCCCGAACTATTCGTCGTTGGGCTATTTTTGGAGCATTTCTCCCCGGGCCTCCGCTGAAAACAGGCTCTGTGGAACTTAGTCGGACATTCCCAATCAACAAATGTTAAATAAATAAAAAAAAAATAAATTTTTGCAGCTAATTACTTTCGTACTTTATCTCAGTACTCCAAAATGGTTTCGTTAAGCCTTCCGACTATCGATCTTCCGAAAAAACATAAGGATAAAGACAGAGACAGACTGCATAGGTCCAAAACTGCCGATGACTCTTCCGTTAAGCTAGTGGCCAGTCGCAACCCCTGATACCCGCTACTTCAGATTCGCAGGCCTCTACTGAGACCCATTCGGAGTCCAGTATGCCGCGAGATACTTCAACTATGGAACCCGCGGATGTCTCTACCTTGGATGGGTCCATAACTGCTGTGCAGGCACCGGCTTCTGAGGGTGTATTCAGGCCTACAGATGTTCATATTAAACCTACGCCTTTGATTCCTTCCAGAAGTTCAGAATCTCTCAGGCCTAAAACTTGCACAATGCCTAGAAAACCGACGACAAAACCGCATTCTTAGGCCCATAGACCTGAAAAACAAATGCTTAGAATGGCTGAAGACCTTATTACCTTAATTAGGGGAAGCCAGCCTTTCCCCTCTAAGAGACATAGAACTGAATTTCTTTCTGATTTTCTGATCAGGAATCTGATGTTTCTGCTCCTTCTGATTACCAGGATTTGCAATTATTTACTTATGAGGATTCTGATGCAGAGGATTCCATTCCCTCTGCCTCCCCTTCAGAAGATCTTTCTTTCGGTGAAACCTTGCATACTATTAGGGAGCATTTCCGCTGGGAAAGCCAGGATTACTCTTAGTCCAAAAAGAGACTTAGAGAGTTTCTACTCCTGCCTCAACACAGGCCTTTAGCTATCCCTCCTGTTCTGGACATTGTAGATGATGCTTTCTTGTAATCTAGCCTTACCCCAAACACTTTACCTCCAGCTCCCAGAAAACCCGACAGGTACTACAGAGTACCTGACTCTCACAAGTTCCTCTTCAAGAATCCTTCTGCGGATCCAGAGACCATTTCCTGAGGACCTAAAGGCATTAAGGCCACTTCTGATAGAGGTTCTAGAGACTTAGACAGATGGGGTAAGAAGGTATACACTTCTGCTACTCTGGCCATTAGGGCTTTAAATCGTCAGTTTCATATGTTAAAGTATCAGCAGCATGTTATGGGATTGCTTAAACAGAAAATGATGATGATTCCTGACTGTGCTGAACACAAAGAATTGCAAGATTTAATGCATTCGGCAGAACAAGTTGGTAAACATACTTTGCAATGTGATTTTGACGCTTCAGAAGCATCTTGCAGGGCTGCTGTCACTGGGTCTGTACTTAGAAGGCAAGCTTGGCTTAAGAAACAAAACTTGCCAGATCATGTTAAAGCTAAATTACTGGATGCTCCCTTAAACCAAGACCACCTTTTTGGCAACAAAGCAGAAGTCCTCAAAAGAATGGAGGAAAAAGCTAAATCTATGCAAACTGTTCAAGATTTCCTACAAGTACAGCCTCCCAGATTCAGTAGGATTGGCCTTCAAAGAACTGGTCCTTTCCAGTCCCCTCCAGGCCTTCTCAGTCCAAACCCAGAAACAGCAGACCACCTAGGCTGCAGTCTCAGGCTATGCACAGACCTACGCAGTGGGGGGCTCCCACTTCCAAAGCAGGGAGTAGTAAGCCACCCCCCTACGGTAAAATGGCACAGTGACTTAACCTTAACCCTTCCAAGCCCTGCTCAACTACCTGCTCCCTTAGGAGGAAAGCTCGCCCTGCATGCAAAAATTTGGGAACTCATTACCCAGGGAAATGGGTTTTGAACATAGTTTCCCAAGGATACAGATTCCACTTCCACACACTACCAACCCCAAATGGTTGGCCAGACCTACCCCCAAATCAATGGGCGGAGGCCCAGCTGCAGGTTCTCTCTCTTCTCAGCATCAGAGCCATTCAGCCTGTCCCAGCAGAACAAAGGGGACAAGGTTTTTATTCAAGACTTTTTCTGGTACCCAGAAAAGATAACTCCTGGCGTCCTATCCTGGACCTCTCTATTCTCAACACCTTTCTGGTAGTTCCAAAATTCAAAATGCAAACTCTTAAACAGCTCCTTCCTATACTAGCCAAGGATGCCTGGCTGGCAACCTTAAACGTAAAGGAAGCTTACCTGCACATCCCATTAAGGGAATCTTGCAGGAAATACCTATGCTTCAGGGCATGCTCCAAGCACTATCAGATGTTCTTCGTGTTTCACTGTTGCAGTCATCACATTTGGGTTATCTGCTTGCAGTAGCCCTCAGTCAGCCTGATTATCAAAGTATTGGGTCCTGCGTCGGTTGCTGTCTCATCTTCCATGACGTCTGGTCATCACGGGTATAAAGCATGCAGTCGACGCCATTACATCAGTCTTTCTTGCGGTGCGGTGCCCGAAGCAGAAGCAGTTTGCAACTGCCGGTCGGGTGACTCCTGAAATTTTCGTTTTCTGGTTTCAGAACCGAAGTCGTCAACTAAGCTAAGTACCCCATTGGAGTACCTTTTTCTTGCTCTAAACTGATGTCAGTAAAAGTTAACAGTTGTATTTCTTGTAGAAAGCAAATACCTCATAAAGATTTTCATTCGTACTGCATTCCTTGCTTAGGCCCAGAGCACAACGTACCTCGCTGTCGGTTTTGTGCCTTATTCAAACCTCAAACTATTCGCCATCTGTTTATTTACTCTTCTAAATGTTTTGGTACTTGGTTCAATTATGTAGAAATGGCTTTGGTAAGCCACCTGACTACAGACATTCCAAAAAAAAAAATGCAAAGATAAAGACAGAGACAGACCGCATAGGTCCAAAGCTGCGGACAATGCTTCTCCTAAGCTAGTCGCCAGTTCTCCGGTACTCAGTGAGGCGCTTTTGCAGCCGCTGATACCCACTACTTCAGATTCGCAGGCCTCTACTGAGACCCATTCGGAGTCCGGTATGCCGCGAGATGCTTCTTCGACTGTGGAACCTGCGGATGTCTCTACCTTGGATGGGTCCGGAGCCGCTGTGCAGGCACCAGCTTCTTAGGGTGTATTCAGGCCTACTGACTTGCATATTAAACCAACGCCATCTTCTTCTTCAAGGCCCAAAACTCGATCCATGCTTAAAAAATCGACGCCCAGACCGCATGGTCATGCCCCTATGCCTAAAAAACAAATGATAAGAATGGCTGAAGACTTTATTACTCTAATCAGGGGAAACCACCTTCTCCCTCTAAGAGACCTAGGACTGATTTTCCTTCTGATTCTTCTGATCAAGACACTGAAATTTCTATTTCCTCTGATGACCAGGATTTACCCTTATCTACCTATGAGGATTCTGATGCAGAGAACTCCATTCCCTCTGCTTTAACTCCATAGGATTTCTCTTTTGGTGAAACCTTGCATACTCTCAGGGAGCAGCATTTTCGCTGGGAAAGACAGGATTACTCTGACTCCCAAAAAAGGCTTAGGGATTTCTTTCTCCTGCCCCAACACAGGCCTTTAGCTATCCCTCCTGTACTGGACATTGTTGATGATGCCTTCTCTGAAACTAGCCTGGCCCCTGATTCTTTACCTCCTGCCCCCAGAAAATCTGATAGGTATTACAGGGTTCCTGACTCTCAAAAGTTCCTCTTTAAAAATCCTACTGTGGATCCTGAGACTATTTCACAGGGGCCCAAGGGCATTAAGACTACTACTGCCAAAAATCCTGCCCCCTCTGATAGAGATTCCAGGGCACTGGATAGATGGGGTAAGAAGGTATACACTTCTGCACGCTTGGCCATTAGGGCCTTAAACTGCCAGTTTCATATGATGTTCATCGTGCATACAGCTGCAGTCATAACAGATGGGTTCTCCTGCCATCAGGCGGGTCCTCGGTCGGCCGAATTCCAAAGTCTAGGTCCGGCGTCGGTTGTCATTGCTTCTTCCCTGACGTCAGTGTGACAGGGGTATAAAGGAACCAGCCAACGCCATTTTCTTCAATCTTTCTTGCCGCGCGGTGCCCGAAGCAGAAGCAGTTCGCAAGTGCCGGTCGGCCAGCTCCTGAAATTACGAAATTTGTAAACCGAAGTCTTCTTAAAAGCTAAGTACCCTGTTGGGGAAACTTTTCTTGCCTCAGACCGATATCAGACAAAGTTAATAATTGTATTTCTTGTGGGAAGCAAATACCGCATAAGGATTTCCATTCCCTCTGTATACCTTGTTTAGGCCCAGACCACGACGTCTCAGTCTGTCGCTTTTGTGCTACATTCAACAAACGCACTATTAAGCGTCGGGCGGAGTTCGCCCAGCATTATTTTGGGAAAGCATTTAACTGTACTATGTCGTCGGATACTCCAACTCCGGTTTTGTCTAAAAAACGCAAAGACAAGGACCGTCACACGAGGTCCGCGGCCTCTGCCGACACCACGCCAAAGCCGACTACACGTGGTCCGGTTCTCAATGAGGCGCATATGCAGCCCCTGATTACCGACGACACTTCTTTGACGGTGTCTCCTGTACCCGAGGTCGCAGGCTTCTCGGCCCACACCCCGACTACAGATACCGAAGCCACTCTTGGCGTTGAAACTCAAAATGTGGACAGGTCCACCTCCACTCAAGGTGTCTTCAGACCTTCCTCTTCTTTCTCCATCAAGGCTTTCACTAAGTCCAAAGCATCCTTGCACCCTAAGAGACCAGTTACACAGGGCCCATCTACAGGCCCCATGCCTAAGAAACAGATGCTTAAAATGGCTGAGGATTTAATTACTCTAATCAGAGGTTCTCAGCCCCCACCGGACAAAAGGCCCAGAGTGGAGGAAGATTCCCCCTCCTCTGACCAGGGCTCCATTATTTCAGAACACTCTGATGATGAGGAACATACTTACTCCTTTTTTGAAGACTCTGATGCGGAGGAGTCCATCCCTTTTGTATCCCCCCCTGAGGATTACTCATTTGGGGAAACTTTGCATACTTTAAGGGAACACTTCCACTGGGAAGGCCAGGATTATTCAGATTCCAAGAAAAGGCTCAGGGAATTTCTCTTGTTACCTCAGCATAGGCCTCTGGCTATACCTCCTGTCTTGGACATACTAGATGATGTTTACTCGGAGGCCTGCCTTAACCCGGACTCTCTACCCCCAGCTCCAGTTAAGCCTGACAGGTACTACAGGGTTCCTGATTCACACCAATTTCTTTACAAAAGCCATGCTGCTGACCCAGAAACTATCTCACAGAGCCCCAAGGGAGTTAAGGCCTCCATTGCCAAAAATCCATTGCCCTCTGAGAGAGATTCCAGATTTTTAGAAAGGTGGGGAAAAAAGGTATATACCTCGGCTACCTTATCCATGAGGGCCTTAAACTGTCAGTTTCATATGCTAAAATATCAACAGTTTTTGTTATGTTATGAAGAGTAAAATGTCACAACCTGAACAACCAGACTTGAAGGAGTTGCAGGATTTGATGCATAGTGCAGAACAAGTGGGTAAGCATACCTTACAATGTGGTTTTGATGCTCTAGAGGCCTCATGTAGAGCTGCTGTTACAGGATCAGTCATACGTAGGCATGCCTGGCTCAAGGAACAAGCTTTGCCTGATCATGTCAAAGCTAAATTACTAGATGCACCACTTCAAAAGGATGTACTATTTGGTGCTAATGCTGAGGAGGTATTAAGGAAAATGGAGGAAAAGGCTAAATCAATGCAAACTGTGAAAGAATTTCTACAGGTTCAACCCCCACGTTTTAGTAGAAATTGGCCTTCCAAAAACTGGTCCTTTCCTACCACAGACAGACCCCAAAGAGGCAGATACAGGCACCCGAGGGGCAGAGGACAATCCCAAGAATCGTATAGAGGCAGACAATGGCAAGCCCCCTACACAAAGAGGTGGTGAGGACAACTCGCAATCTTTCAGAAAGCAAACCCAATGACTTTCCCCTTTGCATGCCAACCAGATTTCAAATGGCAGCCCCCTTAGGAGGAAAGCTGGCATTATTTTCAAAAAACTGGCATGTTGTCACAAAGGGCAAATGGATCCCGGACATTATAAACAGAGGCTACAAATTCCATTTTCACACCCTTCCAAAAATGAGAGGCATACCAAACCTGCCACACAATCAAAGGGCAGAGGCACAAAAACAAATTACAGATCTCATAAACATGAAAGCTATTCAAGAGGTACCTACGCACGAACAAGGTCAAGGTTTTTATTCCAGGCTATTTCTGGTGCCAAGGAAGGGAAAAGATTGGAAACCTATTTTGGATCTATCCATCCTAAACACATTTCTACTCGTACCAAAATTCAAGATGCTCACTCTGCAGCAACTTCTTCCCATGCTGAGCAAGGAGTCTTGGCTGGTAACATTGGACCTCAAGGAGGCATACCTGCATGTCCCAATCAGACAAAATTGCAGAAGGTACCTCAGATTTCTTTCAGGTTCAACCCATTATCAATTCTCTGCATTGCCCTTTGGCTTATCTACTGCGCCCAGAGTATTCACGAAATGCCTGGCATCAGTAATTGCATACTGCAGACTTCAAGGGATACAAATATACCCCTATTTGGACGACTGCCTGATCCAAGCGGACAGCAAGCATATTCTTCTGAAACAACTGGCTTATGTAATAAGGTTATTGAATTCTCTGGGATACACAGTCAACAAAAAGAAATCAAGGCTAATACCATCTCTGAAGATAATTTTCCTGGGTGCCAATTTGGACACAAACACCCAGATGGCCTACCTAACGCCAGAGAAGCAGGGGCAACTAATACAATATTTCAGAACACTAGCAAATTGCACCAGACTGACTGCAAGGAAAATCCTGCAGGCTCTGGGATTCATGGAATCTTACATCTTACTAATCCCATGTGCAAAGCTGCACATGAGGAAACTACAATGGTACATGAAAAGCATATGGTCTCAGCACAGCCACAGTTTGGAAACAATAATACCACTAATTCCATGTCTGCAAAAAGAATTTCTGTGGTGGGCGCAAGCATGTCAATCAAACACAGGTCTTCCATTCAGCAAGCCTCAAGCAAATCAAGTTATCACAACAGATGCCTCGGACTACGCCTGGGGGGCGCACATGACAGATCGGTGCATTCAGGGCAAATGGTCCCAAAAAGAAAAGCACCTTCACATCAATCAAAAAGAAATGCTAGCAGTAATAAATGCTATTATAGCTTTCAAGGACCTTCTACAACCAGGTCAAGTATTGATAAGAACGGACAATACCACAGTTATGCGGTACATAAACAAACAGGGAGGAACACATTCTTACCCCCTATGCAGACTGGCCATGTCACTTTGGAACATGGCCATGGACTTACAAATGGAACTACAAGCACAGTACTTGCCAGGCAAGGAAAAGACGCTGGCAGACAACCTAAGCAGGAATATGACAGATCCACACGAATGGAAATTGCATCCAAAAGTTTTTACAGAAATAATCCAAGAATGGGGAAGGCCAGACATAGATCTCTTTGCCTTCCACAAAAATCATCAATTGACAAAATTCTGCTCAAGGATCTTCCATCCAAAGGCCTGGAGAGTGGACACTCTTTCTTTCAGTTGGACATCAATGACAGTTTATGCCTTCCCACCTCTTCCTCTGTTGCCCAAAGTTCTATTAAAGACCAAAGGAGACAGACCAAAGGTGATTCTCATTGCCCCGGACTGGCCAAGGCAACACTGGTACCCACTCCTGAGGAGCCTGACGCATTCCCCTCCATGGACCCTGCCTCTAATGCCTCTTCTTCTGACTCAGCACAGTTACAAAACTCTTCACAGCCAGCTAAAAACACTCAATCTAGCCACATGGAAGATTCCTTAGCATCTCAACAGGCCTTACTCTCCAAGGAGGTGCAAGATGTCATTTTGGAGGCCAGAAGGCCATCAACTAGAAAAGCTTACTCTGCAAAATGGAAACGTTTTTGTGTCTGGTATGAGAAAAATGGGCAGGATCCTGGGAAATTGAATTTACCTCAAATACTACAATATTTGGCTGAACTGTTAAGTAGTGGACTTTCTTTCTCCTCCATCAAAAATACATGCCTCAGCCATTTCTGCAGAATACAACACTGATCCACCTTTATTTTCTCACCCTCTCTTAAGACAGTTCCTCAGAGGGGCTAAGAATTTAAGGCCTCCAAGGAAACAACCAATACCTGCTTGGGATCTTAATTTCATTCTGGAAAAATTGACCTTGCCTCCTTTTGAGCCAGCTGCCTCATCAGATTTGGAATATTTGTCCTGGAAAACAGCTTTCCTTCTGGCTATCACATCAGCTCGTAGAGTTTCAGAACTACAGGCTCTCATGGCTGTCCAGCCTTTTATCATCTTCCATCAGGACAGAGTTTCCTTACGAACCAACCCATCCTTTATGCCTAAAGTGGTATCCAGGGTAGCTTTAAATCAGGCCATACATTTACCTACCTTTTATCCTAATCCTCAAAACAAAGGGGAGAGATTACTACATTCCTCGGACATCCACAGACAACTGCGTTATTATTTGGACAGAACAAAGCCTTTCAGAAAATCAGAACAGCTCTTTGTGGCCTATGCGGTAGGAGCTCAAGGGAAGCCAATTTCCAAACAGACAATCTCAAAATGGATAGCCCACTGCATACGTTTTTGCTATTCCTTTCATGGCAAAACTGTTCCTACAGGCATTAGAACTCACTCCACCAGGGCCACAGCCACCTCTGCAGCCTTCCTCAGAGGAGTTCCTACCAAGGATATTTTGGAAGCAGCCACTTGGAATTCTATGCATACCTTCTCCAAGCACTACAACCTACCATTATACTCCAAATCTAGAGCAGGCTTTGCCACTGCAGTCTTGCAGGGCATTTTGGCTCCTCCTAGTTCCAACTAGTGCCTACCACCCCTTTCTTAGCTTTGGGATTCTACCCATCTGTTATGACTGCAGCTGTATGCACGATGAACATAGTACAGTTTTGTACCTACCATAAATGTAGATGTTCGAGTGCTAATACAGCTGCAGTCCAGGTTTCCCTCCCTCCTTCCCCTCTTGGGACAGGCCTATAGGCTAACACACCCTCATACAACCTGTTTGGGGTTTTCATTTATGATGTCTTTGCTTGCAACTACTGTATTTTGATTATATAGCACTGCATTATCACACTAATTTATTATTGCCTTCCTTCTGGGGGCACCTGACATCTGGGGCAAGAAAAACTGAAGAAAATGGCGTTGGCTGGTTCCTTTATACCCCTGTCGCACTGACGTCAGGGAAGAAGCGACGACAACCAACGCCGGACCTAGACTTTGGAATTCGGACGACCGAGGACCCGCCTGACGGCAGGAGAACCCATCTGTTATGACTGCAGCTGTGTTAGCACTCGAACATCTACATTTATGGTAGGTACAAAACTGTACTTTTAAGTATCAGCGGCATATTATTGGATTACTTAAACAGAAAATGATGTTGATTCCTGACTGTACTGAAAATAAAGATTTACAGAATTTAATGCATTCTGCTGAACAAGTTGGAAAACATACTTTGCAATGTGGTTTTGATTCATTAGAGGCGTCTTGCAGGGCTGCTGTCACTGGGTCTGTACTTAGAAGGCATGCTTGGCTTAAGGAGCAATCTTTACCAGATCATGTCAAAGCTAAATTGCTGGATGCTCCCTTAAACCAAGACCGCCTGTTGGACAACAAAACAGAAAGAAGTACTTAAAAAGATGGAGGAAAAAGCTAAATCTATGCAAACTGTTAAAGATTTCCTGCAAGTTCAGCCTCCCAGATTTAGTAGGCATTGGCCCCCTAAGAATTGGTCCTTTCCTGCCTCTTCCAGGCTTTCTCAGTCCAAACCCAGAACCAGCAGCAAACCCAGGCTGCAGTCCCAAGATACTCACAGAACTAAGCAGTGGGGAGCTTCCACCTCCAAAGAAGGGAGTAGTAAGGCTCCCCACTATGGTAAACTGTCTCAATGACTTAACTTTAAACCTTCCAAGCCCTGCACAACTGACCGTTCCTTTAGGGGGAAAGATTGCCCTGCAGGCAAAAAATTGGGAACTCATTACCCAGGACAAATGGATTTTAAATATAGTTTCCCAAGGATATAGATTCCACTTCCACTCCTTACCAACCCTAAACGGTTGGCCAGATCTATCTCCAAATCATTGGGCCGAGGCTAAAAAGCATGTTCTCTCTCTTTTAAGCATCAGGGCTATTCAACCTGTCCCAGAAGAAGAATGGGGACAAGGTTTTCTACTCAAGACTTTTTCTGGTACCCAGAAAAGACAATTCTTGGCGTCCTATTCTGGACCTGTCTATCCTAAACATATTTTTGGTAATCCCAAAATTCAAGATGCTAACTCTTCATCAGCTGCTTCCTATGCTAGGCAATGATGCCTGGTTGGCAACACTGGATTTAAAGGAAGCCTACCTACACATCCCAATAAGGGAATCTTGCAGAATATACCTACGCTTTAAAGCAGGCTCCATGCACTATCAGTTCTCTTCACTGCCCTTTCGCTTATCTACTGTGCCCAGGGTATTCACCAAGTGCCTAGCTCCAGTCATTTGCATTTTGCAGGCAAAGAAATATTCAGATATACCCATACCTGAACAATTGTCAAATTCAGGCAGAAAGCCAGGACATATCTGGCATTTGTAAAGAAATTGCTAACTTCTCTGGGGTACACCATAAACGAAAATAAATCACATCTTGTACCCTGCTAACAAATGGTATTCCTGGGAGCAAGCTTGAATACAACTTCCCAGATGGCGTACCTCACGCCAGAGAAACAAGTTCATTTGACAGCCTACTTCAAACTACTGGCCACAAAGACCCAGCTATCTGCAAGGAAAGTACTGCAAGCCCTGGGGTTCATGGGCTCCTGCTTTCTACTCATTCCGTATGCAAGACTGCATATGAGGAAACTACAATGGTATAAAAAAAAACTATGGTGTCAACATTCAAAGGATCTAGAATAAATGATTCCTGCCATACCTTGTCTACAGAGAGAGTTCCTTTGGTGGGCAGAGGCCTGCTACCAAAACAAGGGACTGCCATTCACCTTACCCCCTGCCACCCAAACCCTAACAACAGACGCATCAGACTATGCATGGGGGATTCACTTGGCAGGGAAGTGCATTCAGGGCAAATGGAACCCAACTCAGATGCATCTCCATATCAGTCAAAAAGAAATGTTAGCTGTACAGAATGCTCTGACAGCCATCAAGGACCACATTCCTCCAGGGCAATTATTTTTAAAGATGGACAACTCCGCTGTTATGTGGTACATAAACAAGCAGGGAGGAACCCACTCTTACACTCTCTGCAGACTAGCCATGGCTCTGTGGAACACAGCCTTGAGCTACCAAGTGCACCTACAGGCTCATTCCCTGCCAGGAAAGCTAATTACACTGGCAGATGACCTAAGCAGAAATCTCATGGACCCACACAAGTGGAAACTGGAACCAAAGATATTCAACATGTTGAGAAAAAAATGGGGGAGCCCAGAGATAGACCTGTTTGCCTCCCTCAGAACTACCAATTGGACAAATTCTGCACAACGACTCCCCACAAACAAGCTTGGAAAGTGGATGCCCTGTCCTTCACCTGGAAAAACCTATCAGTTTATGCCTTTCCCCCTCTGCCTCTCCACTCCAAGGTACTACTAAAGAACAAACAGGACAAACCTAGGACAATACTGATTGTACCAGACTGGCCACGCCAATACTGGTACCCCCTCTTGCGCAGTGTGTCACTGCTGGCACCATGGCACCTGCCTCAGACCCCTGCCCTGCTGTCCCAACAGGAGGGCCAGATTCTGCATCCACAGATTCAAACCCTGAACCTGGCAGCCTGGCTAATTACCTGATCTCTCCGTTGCCATCCATTAGTAAGCAAATGATGGATGTCATTCTGGAGGCAAGGAGGCCTAGTACTAGAAAAGCCTATGCTGACAAATGGAAAATATTCTGTTCCTGGAACCAAACTCAGGGGATGGGCACAGCAGCGCCCAGTTTACCTCAGATTCTTCAGTACTTAACTGAGATGCTTCACAAGGGCCTTTCCTTTTCCTCCATCAAAATTCATGCCTCAGCCATTTCAGCTCATTACAATACAGAACCACCCCTGTTGTCTCATCCACTGCTGAAGCAGTTCCTCAGCTACTTGTTTTCTGGCCAGATGTCTGAGACCATTTTCCTCTTGTCAGTGAGTCAGTGTCTGGTTTTATGTCTTGTGCTGTGGCAACCCGCAAAACAGCGTGCAGGTTTTCATTGGTGATGCGTGATCTGTGCATGTTCTTGTTTAGATTCATTGTTGAAAACATCTGCTCGCACAGATAGGTGCTCCCAAACAATGACATAACATGGGCAGCATGAAGTCTTAGCTGTGGCATCAAGTCAGGGGGCAGCAGACTGTAAAAGTCCTCTATCTGGACATCCTGGAACTTTGCTCTCAGGTCACTATCGGCTTGAAGCTCTATCAACTCCATGTGAAGGTGATGGGGGCACACTGTTGATGTCGTCTGTGAAAGGATTGGCAAAAATGTCAACGCCACAGTGCTGTGCACTGAAGTCAGAGAAGCGCCAATCAAACTCATCAATTAACTGGCTCACTTTTAGTAGCTAACCGAGCATAAGGAAAAGCAGTGAATAAGGAGGCTGAGAGACTCTTGACAAATAGGAAAGTGGGCAAGATTGCCCTGTTCTAGTTGGGACTTCCATAAGAGAAGTTTATGCTGGAATGCTGAGATCATATCGAACATCTTCGTGATGACTTGTTTGTAGCCCCGCAGCCTCTGATTCAGTTGGGCAAGATGCTCTGTTAAATCACACATCATAGCAAAATCACAAAGCCAGGTTGGATCTGATAGGTTAGGCAAGGGCTTTCCTTTACTTTGCATGAAAAGAGCGATTTGCTCCCTGAGCTCAAAAAAATCATTTGAGGACTTTGCTCCTGCTAAGCCACCTTACTTGTGTGGTATGGTATGTCTCCATGCTCTACACCTACCTCCTTTAAAAACAGCTGGAACTGGCGATGATTCAGGCCACGTGCTCATATAAATTTTACTGTTTTTGTGACTGTGGTGGTTATATTATCCATTTCAAGAACCTTACCACACATGGCTTCTTGATGGATAATGCAATGATAGGTAATCAGATGTGGGTGGCAGTCATTATTTAGCATTTTCTCCTTCATTAGTTCAACCAAGCCTTTTTTTCCTCCACACATTGCAGGTGCGCCATCGGTAGTTAGCCCCACCAACTTTTCCCAGGGTAAATTAATATTATTTGTGGACTTCTCCACCACCTCAGAAATGTCCTTCCCTGTTGTCATCCCATGCATTGCAGCTACACCCAAGAGGTCCTCAGTGACAGAGAAGTCTGTCTTCACTGCTCGTATAAAGATGGACAACTGTGCTGTATCAGTATTGTCTTTGTTTTCATCGACAGCAAATGAAAAAGCTAGATAACTGCGTGCCTCTTCAGCCAGCTGTGTTGTTAGATTTCCTGCAAGATCTCGAACTCGATCTGAAATGGTATTTCTTGACAAACTGACGTTTTGGAAAGTCTGCTTCTGATCGGGGCACACCTGCTCACACACTTTTAGCATGCATTGCTTCAAAAAGGCACCCTCTGAAAAACACCTGGAAGCTCGGGCAATTTCTTCAGCCACAATATAGCTTGCTTTCACTGCTGCATCATTTTTTTGCTGTAGCTTTAGTAAACATGTTCTGCTGCAATTGCAGTTTGCCTTTTAATTCTTGGTCAATTTTATGTCTTTCGTGAAGTGTATAATTAGCATATTTAGCTCCATGCTTGCTTTCAAAATGCCTATGTATATTGTACTCCATCACTGACACCGCCTTATAACACAAAATACACACCGTTTTTTCTTCGAAGTATAAACATATATTCGCTTTCCCATCATTCATTAAATTGTCTCCCTTCTGCATCAACTTTTCTTTTGAACATTTTGATTACCAGATTCACGTATGTTTGCCTTGGGTAGAGGTGCTCCATCAGGGATGACGCTCGCCACCTCATTAGAATCTAATGTTACCATTTCAGCATCTTTAGTCTATCTAAACTAGGTGGGAAGTGCACTACCCTGCATCAACTTTTCCCTCAGACGTTTGCTAGATTCACGGATGTTGGCCTTGGGTAGAGGTGCTCCGTCAGGGATGATGCTCACCACCACATTAGAATCTGATGTTACCATTTCAGCATCTTTAGTCTATCTAAACTAGGTAGGAAGTGTACTACCCTGCATCACCTTTTCCCTCAGACATTTGCTAGATTCACAGAAGTTGGCCTTGGGTAGTGGTGCTCCATGCAGGCACACAGGGATGGCACTGACACAGCCTGCTGACGATCACTCTCCAAGCCACCACATGTTACGCACCATTCAGACACACAGGGATGACGCTGACGCAGCCTTCTGACAATCACGTTCCTTGCCACCACATTACGCACCATTCAAGCAAACAAAGATGATGCTGACACAGCAGTCTGATGATCATGCTCCTCGCCACCACACAGCACAGTCTGCTAAAAGATGTAAGCTTCCAAATAAATACATAAAAAATAAAAAAAAAAGAACACAACTCCTCTGCCATTCACTTCTTTTCAGCACTTGAGTAATTGCTGTATGACCCATTCAGGCACACAGGGTTGCCGCTGACACAGCCAGCCGGCTGTCCTCACCGCGGGCCACATAAAACATCCAGGCGGGCTGGGTTTGGCCTGCGGGCCTTGTGTTTGACACATGTGTCCTAGAAGCTGCTACCTGGAGCTCTGTACATACCTTCACCAAGCATTACCACTTGCCTATCTTTTCTAAAATCAGAGCTGGTTTTGCCACTGCAGTCTTGCAGGGCTTAATAGTTGGCCCTAATGCTCTTTAACTTCCTCCTCCCTTCCTTAGCTTTGGGAATCTACCCAAATGTGATGACTGCAACAGTGAAACACGAAGAACATAGTACATTTGTGTACACTTACCATAAATGTAGATGTTCGAGTGTATTCACTGTTGCAGTCCTGGTTACCCTCCCTCCAGCCCCCTGACTTCTTTTCTCTATCTTTCCTTCTTGTTTGGTATATTTATTTTTTCTGGTGTATTTGCTTTTTGATGGGGGTGTACCATAACATATAATTGCTTCCCATTGTGGGGGCACCTGACATCTGGGGCAAGATAAACTGATGTAATGGTGTCGGCTGCATGTTTTATACCCCTGACGACCTGAAGTCATGGAAGAAGAGACAGCATCCGATGCAGAAATCCGAAAACTCTGGTATTCAGGCTGGCTGAGGGCTACCTGCAGGCCAATAACCCAAATGTGAAGACTGCAACAGTGAAGACACTCTAACATCTACATTTATGGTAAGTGTACACAACTGTACTTTATTGATGCTGCCATGGACCCTAAGTCTTGCAAAAGTATTTGTATTGGAGGAGAAGAATGCGAGATCACTTCCATGACCTGTGATCTGAGGCTTTGTACTATTATTGGAGGAAGTGATGTTATCTGATTGACTAGACTAGCACGTTTGAGCTCCAGAATCTGTGTAGGTGTGAGACATGACTTGTAGTTGGCTGTGATGCCCAGATGTTGACCTAACTGGAACAAGTAGTCCCTTGCTTGTTTAAGTAGTTGTCTGCTTGGAGCAGTCAGGAACCAGTCATCTATATACGGAAACACACTGAATCCCAGCATTCTCAGGTGAGCTGCTGCCACCACCATGCATTTGATGAACAACTTGGGTACTGTGGTGAGGCCAAAGGGGAGTACTCTGAACTGGAAATGACCATCTGCCAGCCAGAAGCACAGATATCTTCTGGAGTGCCTGTTCATTTTGATGTGATAGTATGCATCCTGAATGTCTTTCGAGCACTTCCAATTGTCCTTTCTCAGTATGTGTAAAGTGGACTGAACTGTGATCATCTGGAACTTTGAATATTTCATGTACCGGTTTAGTTTGTTGATTTCCAGGATGGGTCTAAAGTCCCCTGTATTTTTTGGCACTAAAAAGAATGTTGAGCAGATTCCAGATCCTAATTGGTTTTGGGGGACTTTTTGGATGACTCTTAACAAAAAAAAAAAAAATCTAACCGCTTTTCTATTTCCAAGGCTGCAGCCCTCCTCTGATTGGGTGGAACATTGGGAATCTTTTTCTGTTTACAGGGGGATTTGGGAAAATGGTATGAAGTAACCTCTGGATATAATCCTCTACACCCAAGTATCTCTTGTGAAAGGTGCCCAGGCTTCTGGGTGCAGACACGAGCATGCCCCAACTGCCTCCAGAGTACAGTAGCCAGGCAATCTTTCAGGAGCGCTGGTAGGGTTTGTACAAGGATGTATACCTAAAACCCAGGTTCTGCGGGCCACTTCTGCCGCAAAGGCAGCATCTTCCAGTAGAGTTCCCTCCCTCTACGCTGGGGACAGCTGTCTCCTCGTGAGTCTTGGAATGGCCCTTGGGACTTGTGAAACCACATCTTTTTACCACCTCATTGATTCGAGAGAAGGCTCTCTGAGGGATAGAAAAATGGATCCCAATGACAGACAAGTTCTTTATGTCTTGCTCACTCCTGGAGAGCATTTCCTTCACTTATGGGCCAAATAAGGATGACACATCAAGTCTTCGTTCATCTATGCTCCCTTTGAAGGCCTGTGCAAAATTGCATGAGCATGTCTCCTAATGGCTATGCCCAAACACACTGCCCTTGAGTTACCATCATCATCTTGAGATAACAGCCTTATGGATGCATTAGAAATGGACTGAAGAGTGGCCAGTTGAAGAAGCTTTCTTTTAGTCCTCCACAGACATGGACCGGAAAGAGATTTAGAGAACTTCTTGGTCAAATCTCTTTGTAACCTGGTAAAGTGCAACAGAAAAGTCAGCGACTGCAAGGCAAAGGTAGCTGAGGCATAAACACTCTTACCAAATTGTCCAAGGCTCTAGGCTCACTGTTAGGAGGATGGGCAGATGAGATCTGCTCCATGAGCTCTTTTTTTTAGTGACTGCCACTACAACCATAGCATTTACAGGGAATGTCTTGCTCAAGTGGGCTCTGTCCTTCACTGGAGCTAAGAACTTATTTGGTCTCCTGGGGATAGGCTGTATGGTATCCAACTTCTTCTATACATGGTTTGATACTAGGTCTGTGAATTCATCAGCTGGTGGGACTACCCAAGACGTAGCTGGGCCAGACCAGAAAGCCTCCAGAAACACCATCCATCTTTTTGGTTGAGAAGTTTCAGAACATGTCCAAAGGAGACATCATCAGGTGGAGAACAGGGGATTCATCCCCTTCATCAAAGTTAGAGTCCTCTGAGAGAGATTTCTGGGGGGAATCTAGACGTCTCCTTTTACATGTCCTCTTCCTAGGGATCTTGTCAGTTTGATGGTCTGGTGAGGTATTGAAAGTGATAGGGAGACCCAAGGAAGGACTAACTGAAGGCTTGATCAGTTTGGCTGTCCTGGTGATATAGACCTGAGAGGCTCAGAGGTCAAATTTGATGGTGGAACACGGGTAGGATCCAGTGGGGGTAAGGATGTCTTCTTTCTTGATAAAGAGAAGGCCTTCTGCACTAACTCAATGGCAGAGGGTCCAGAGGAAGCCGCAGACAGACACACCAGAGCCGAACCATCCTATGTTGTCATGCCCTGAATCCCCACAGACCCCTATCTCAAGGAGAGATTCGGACCTAAGCTGTCCAGCACTAAGGCTCCAAGGGGCAAGGATTGCTCCAACAGGAATACCTAACCACTACAAGGAAACCACTTGTTGCTTGAAGCCACTCATTTATTGAGTCAAAACACACACACATATTGCTCCAACAGCTTCGGAGTTGACCCTAACCCCCCCCCCCCGAACCAACAGCAATGCTTTGGCTCTGAGAGTCATCCTGCTCTGAAAGGTTTGGAACTGGGTGACTCAGGAACATGGATGAAGTGGAAGAATGACTCGTCTTCAGATCCGACGAGGACACACTTGAAGATCTCTGATCCAAGGACTCCAAAACCATAGGTCATGTCACAGAAGGAGTTCTCACTTGAGGCTGGGTGGAGGGCAGGCCCATGGGTCCATGGAAGATGGAAACAGGATCACCCCCATCTGGATCTGAACTCTGAGGATCCTCCTCATTATTTTGTCCACCTCTGCTTATGATAGGCTTCTGGAAGACCCAAGAGAGGAGCTGGGCTTCTGGAAGACCCAAGAGAGGAGCTGGTTGAAGGTAGTCTGGAGTGTGTCCTCTGTGTTTCCTGTAGGAAAGGAGAATGGAGCCAAGAAGATTTTAACTCTAGAGTGAAGCGTGGCGACCAGGTCCAAGGCCACTTAGCCTTGGATGAGTTAGAGTCTGAGGTGGTTTGTTCCGACTGTTTTGATATTTTTGTTGGAGGCTTGATTGTTGGAGCCAGTTTATTCGGGGAGACTGTTTCCTGGAGTCTTTTTTTCTTTGGAACCAAGTCAAGCTTCTCTTTATCAGACTTTTTAACAGGGGTTTGACCCCCCCCCCCAGCAGACAATGAAGAAGAGGAAGAAGGCTACAGACCTCTCAAAACTAATTTATTTCTTCTATCACTCAAAGCCCTAGAATTAAACCCCACATAAACAGAGCATTGGGTGCCCAAATGGGCAGCACCCAGTTAGTAAATGTACTCCCTGTGAGCATCAAGAATTGGGGATCCTATCCTTAAACCTGTAAGCTTGATGGACATGTTGCTGACACAGATAAAGGAAAAAGTAACATTTTTTATAAATTATGTAGAAGGCTTAAGAGATCAACAGTTGTACTGAAAAATACCCTATCTGGGGTAGAAAAAGGAAACAGGAGAAGAAGAAAGGGGTACCAACAATGTTACTTAAAAGATAACCATTTAATGGGTAGGAAAGTCTAAAAGAAAAAGGGTAGGCTAAAGGAGAGAGACCCAAAAACTATTAAGAGAAAGTTAAGGGAGGAAGGGCAATAAAGATCAGTATAATGAATTAAAGAAAACTCGCAATACGTGATGAAAAAAAACTAGTTTAAACCCTGAAGCTCAAGACCAGAAGATCCCCATCTGAATGATATGGTGGCAAATGAGAGATTTGGGGTATGCTAGGATAATAGGGCATTATGGGTAAAGGGAGAAGCTCAAGAGCTGGATCCATGAAATTCCTAAAGGCAGCTGAGCTGAATACTAGGACTGATCTGAGACCCCTCCCCAAATCAGTTGAGGAATAAATGAGAATGACATCATCAGATCTGTTGTTATGGTTAAGTACATAACTTTCATTTTTGTTTTCCATTTTGTGGGAGAAGTGGTTTGGAGTGGGAGTTCACTAGAAATATCTATGTCAAATGAGGAAGATTGAAAAGAAAAATGTATTAACATTTGACACTGCTATCACATTTGTCATCAGGAATTTGTGTCCCTAGGCAAGAGGCTTCATTGCATTTGCTTGCTTGTTGTACTTCTGATGGCCTCCTCTGCTTTCATGTTATATTTCTGATGTCTCCTTAGGATTGGTTAATTCTGCCAACTAAGGTTTTAAGCAAGCAGTAACGCCCAACAATGGTATGTGTTGTTGTGGAAATAATGCCTGCCCCAGGGGTGTTCTGAGTCCCGACGCCTTGAAGAGAGTTATTTTCACAGTAGCACACACCTGGAGGGCATGATTGCACTTAGAGAATGGGCTGTCTGTAAATTGTTGTGTTTTACTTGCGTATTCTTTTATTACTGTATTATTGTTTATATATTTTTTTATGTAAAATAGCTCCTTCTCCTAATGTTTCAAACTTGCAGTAGTTTATGTTAATGGTGTTGGAGGAAGCATTTAAATATAGCACTTTAAAAAATATCCATGTGTTTATTTTATTTTTTGACCCCTTAATTCTAAAATGTTTGGATGTGATGTCCTATCTCACCTTCATTCTTACTAGGTGGAGTTCGGATCCGATCCTTCTCAGCCTTTATTTTCAAGCTCGAGCCCCTCTGCCAGCTTGTGGCTAAATCCCTATCCCAGCATGCACTAGTACCATCCCCAAATCTCATTTGCCACTAAACAAGATTGGGAGTTTGTCTGCTAGATCTGGCTTAAGTATTATCTTTTTGATACCTTTAACTGTAAACTTAAAAGTTGTGGATATTCTGTCTAATTTTTACTTTTGACTGTGTCTGCTAATTGGATATTTCTGCTTTTTGAGCTGTTTTTTGATATTGGCCGTTATCTTTCGTTAGGCCTTGTATCCCCTCCCGGCTGTTGTTAATCTGTAATAAAACTGTTAAATAGCCCGTTTCAATTAGAGGGCTTTTAACCCTACTGTGTTTTTTTGCCCTTTTTCTCTTCTTTGTTATTGGCAGTGTCTCTTTTCTATAATAATATAGTTTGTTTAATTTAGAGAATTGTAATACAGCCCATTTAAGTTAAAGGTCTTTATTATTTCTGTTTTTTTTCCAAGTCAAAGCCCATTTAAGTTAGAGGGCTTTGTCTCCGTTATTTTACCTTGTGTACACACACACATACATATATATATATATATATATATATATATATATATATATATATATATACATATATATATATAAAGAAAAAGTTTCTGTCCTTTTTTTTTTTTTTTCGTGTAGTTTGTCTAAACAAAATGTCTGGCAAGGAACCGAAACCAGTGGGCTTCAGGAAGTGTGATAAATGTGGTAAAAATGCCTCTTAGTGATAAACACACACTTTGTGTTTATTGTATTGGGGCTGCCCATCTCCATTTGTCATGCCTTCAATCATAGAGCACTCCTGGAGAGGAAAAACAAATTGATCCTGAGAGGTATTTTAAAAACCCCCTTCTCAGAGGCACTGGAAGAAGGTCTGTGTTCATCCAAACCTGACAAATCTCCTGCTTCTAAATCTGATAGCTCCGAAAAGAGGCCTTCCTCTTGTACTATATTGGAACCAACACAGAAAATCCCCAGACCGTCCTCCTTGGATCCCAAGGCTAACAGATCTGGCAAAGTTTCATCGACTCGACACGTTCTTGCTCCTTGCCGGTTGAATTTGAACTTAGGAGCTGGTCTCTAACCTTGGAATCAATCTCCCCTACATTAAAATCTCCTATTTTTACAAAGGACAAAATCTCCCACCTCCTCGACTCAGTCTTCTAAGGAGTCTTTTGGATGATGACATGGATCGGGTGGTACAGAAGCTGTTACAGAGACGGTCGCTGGCCAAATTAGTGTTGGATCTGACCCCCCAGGGCTTTGGATCCAATGACATCCACCTCCTCTGCTCAGATTCCTCCTCTGATCCAACCCCTGGCTTCGGAGTCAGAAGGTCCGAAACTGGTCTTAATGGAACTGTCAGGTCCAAGACCTACCACAGGTTCTATGAATGCAACCACTGGCTCAGATGTCCTCAGCTGCATCGGAGCTGGAGGAGTCTAGGAGCTGACACTCAGCAGTCGGGTCCTGGGGAGCAAGTCGGATCAGACAACTGTCGAGTCCGGCTTTGTCTCTCGGGGCCTTTGCTCAGGTGAGTTTGGCTCCTACCTCAGCCTCGGGGCTGTCATCTTTGGTTCCGGGGGGGATATCCTCAGATCAGGGACGGGGGGCTTTTGAGGTATTGAGGAGGGTAGTGTCTCCACACACAGGTCCACAGTCCTCTCCAGATATTCCTCCCTGTAAAGCTTCGGTGCCTTCCTCTATACCTCGAGATCCTAGGCCTCAGAATCCCTCACAGGGCACCCCCCACTCTTCCAAAACCTCCCCAGGGTACCTTTTGAGGAGGTCCCTAGGAAGAGACTGTGCAAGAGGAAGCACTTAGACTTCCCAGAGGAGTCCACTTCTGATATGGACCTCAATGAAGCTGAGTGGTCCCCTCGGTCATCTCCTGATGATATCTCCTTTGGAGACATCCTGGAAATGCGAAAGCAGAGGGGTGGCTGGAAGTCCACCAACCCCTTGGCAGAGGCCATATACCTGAAGGCTTTTGGATTCTACCTCTTGGGTGTCTTCACCTTTCGATGAGCTTATGGGCCTGGTTTCTCAAAAGGTGTGGGAGTCCCTAGATTCCGTGGAACCAGTTCCTAGGAGGCAAAACAAATTTATTACATCCCCCTCTGACAAGGCTTTTCTAACCAAGGGAGTCCCAGTAGATGCTATGGTTGTGGCGGTGGCCACTAAGAAGGAATTCTGAGACATCATCTTCTGTCCATCCCCTAAACAAGGAGTCTCAGAGTATGGGCAGATATGGAAAGCGCATTTTTCTACAGCGGCTTTTTCCCTTAGATCGCTGAGCTACCTTTCTCATTTTACGAGACTGCAGAGGGATCTCCTGAAAGAACTAGGAACCCCAATGTTCGGTAGCTGAAGGGGTTGCCGACAAAGTAGCTTCTCAACTCGGTACCTTAAAGTCAGTTGTTAACACATCCTTACAACTCCTCTCATATGCAACTGGTGAAGCAAGTAGAGCAGCGGATTCTGGAATTTCCCTAAGGAGACATTTTTGGATGCACTTGTGTAACTTCACGGAACCCTTTAAGTCTTCCTTTGTAAGCACCCCAGTTGACTGCTCGTCTTTATTCGGACCAAAGGTAAAGTACACACTGACCAGGTGTAAACAGGAAGGAAAGAGTCTGTCTGCCATAGGAGTCAGTTTTTCCATGCCTACTAGAACTTATCCCAGGGGTCAGAGGCGTAGTGGTAAAATGTGGCTCCGGAAGTCAGAGAGTTTTTCAGGACACACGTGTTGAAACTTCTTCCAGAGGCATAAGGGGAAGGAATAATGGAAGACGTTGACCTTGCAGCAGAGGGGGGGGGGGTCTGCAAAATCATGGTGACAGAGAATCTTTCTTTGGTCAGCCCTTTCAGCGCTCCTGAACAGAGACCCAACTGTTCAGCTCTGGAGGCAATCAGGGGGGCACTTATCTTTGTACCCAGAAGCCTAGCAGCAAGTGACAAAAGACAAATGGGTACAAAGCATTATATCCAGAGGTTACGCCATCCCTTTTTTCCCTTCCCCTCCCAAAGGTTAAAAAAAGTTCCAGACGTTCCACCCAGTCAAAAGGAACAGGCAACTCTAGAAATTCAAAAGTTGCTATTCAAAAAGAGTCATCCAAGAAGTCCCCACAGACCAAGTAGGATCTGAAACTAAAACTCTTTAGTTCCAAAGAAAATAGGGGACTGGAGACCAATTCTGGATCTCAGCATTCTAAACAAATCAGTAAAAAAGACCAAGTTCCAGATGGTGACACTGCAGTCGATATTCCTATTCCTGGGAAAAGACAATTGGATGTGCTGTATAGATCTTCAGGATGTGTACTACCATATAACAATGGACAGACAATCCAGGAGACACCTGCGCTTTCATCTGGCAGCCAGTCACTACCAATTTCAACCTCTACCCTTTGGCCTCACTACAGCCCCCCAGAGTATTCACCAAATGTATTGGCAGTAGTATTGGTTCATTTGAGACATCTAGGATTCCGGGTGTTTCCATACTTAGACGACTGGCTCTTAACTGCCATGACCAAGCATGTGCTAATAAAAGCCATGGATACAACCTTGCAACTCTGCTCCCACCTAAGATTGCAATAAACTGTGAAAAATCTGCTTTAGTGCCTTGTCAGCATGTGGTATTCATAGGGGCAGAATTAGACTCATTACAAATGACAGCGAGACTTCCACCAGAAAGGATCCAAGATCTAAGACATCAAGTGACGTACCTTTTAAGAAGAAAGAAGGCCCCAAGCAAAGATGGTCCTAAAACTCTGAGGATCATGGCAGCAGCAGTGGTTTTGATCCCCTAGCATGTCTGCATATGAGAATTCTTCCGTGGTTGCTATCCACTCAGTGGTCGATGTAAGAACTGCCGATGTCTCACAAAATAATTATAACAGAAACCTGTAAGAAGGATCTTTGATGGTGGCTTCACTCCACTCAAGTTGACTCTAGGTCGACCATTTGTTCTCCCCCAGCTAGTGGCCACGGTGACCATGGGCGCGCCTCAGATAGGGCGGGTGGGGGCATTATCTGGGAAAGACAGACCAAGGTACCTGGAATGATCACGAGGCCCACTTTCACATCAGTGTTCTAGAGATGTGAGCAGTGCTTTAAGCATTGCAAACATTCCAGGACTCTCTTCCACTGGGAAATATTGCAGTCCAGACAGTCAACATGTCAGTTGCATGGTATATAAATAGACAAGGAGGGACCAGATCTTACCCCCATTGTCAAGAGGCTTTATGAGTATGGCAGTGGGCAACCTCCTCCCAGTGTTTTCTGATAGCAACGCACATCCCGGGGAAATCCAACTTGATAGCGAACAAGCTAAGCAGAGCATTTTTGATGTCTCATGAGTGGTCTCTGAAACTGGAAATTTTGGGAAAAAAATTCCGAAAATGGGGCCAGCCTTTTCTTTGCAACATTAATGAATGCCAAATGCAGCAGCTACTTTGCTCTCAACTCCCCCCCTGGAGGAGTCATCCAGGGATGCACTCATTCATGATTGGCCCCTGGCCTCCTCTACACTTTTCTCCCCTTTCCTTTAAAGGAGGACCGCACCCACTGACTCAAAAGACATGTTTATTTCATCATGGTTTGGCGTTTCCTACATTTTAACACCACTCTGGGACTATAGGTTTTTAAATATTTTTGTACGTAATTTCTGAATCTGACCAGATGGGGTCTGGCATCTTGAAGTAATTCTGATCATTTAATCTGCCTCTAGCTATCCCATAATTCAGTGCTTGTTTGTAAAAAATTACATCATGCATGCCTTTTTCTTCCTAAAGCTCCTGTCACTGCACTGATTTTATATGTATACACTGCTGTCTTTCAGTCAGTTAGTTTTAAGTAACATCTCATGCCATTCAGTGATTACTTAAAACAGTGCAAATGCCACAGAACAGACTTTCAAAGTGCTTTTTACTGCTGCTGCTTTTAAAAATGGCTAAACTACAGTCTTTTGCGAAGCCTAAATTTGTAGTACTTTGATTCTTCTCCCATTCCCCTTCACACCTAACTTCCCTAGCTGTCAAAGTGCTAAGGGTAATTTGAGCTGTTACTGTGATTGAATGCTCACAGCAGGAGACTTGACTCATGTACTGTTTCCTTGTTCTATACTTTACTGTTTGCATGGATAGGGGAAAGACCAGGGAGCTGTGACATCACAGCATGGGCGAGTTTTTAGGATGGTAGTGGTGATGCCAGTTTGAGGAGGGAAATGGACAGAAAACTACCTGTATCCAGTGGCGTTGATGACATCAGTGAATTGGAGACTTTTCCAGGGCTGGACAAAAGTTTTTTGAAAGTGAAACCAACACAGTACAGTAAGGTACTGTTCTAGTGGATAGAAACAGTCAATTTAAAATATTTTAAATGCTGTATTGTTGTTTATACATAGCAGGGACAGTAAATAGGGAAAAAAAAGACAGAAAGTTGAGCGTTTAATAATAGAATCCCATTGTTGTCTTTTAATACCCAAAGTCCTTCAGAAAGCCAGTTGTTTGGGAAGGGACTTGATACTCATCGCTCCATACTGGCCTTGCCAACTCTGGTTCCTCATCCTGTGGCCTCATCTTCGGGAGGAGCCATGGATTCTGCACCCAGTTTTAGACCTTTTGTCCAGTGCATCTCCATCCAACTCTTCACACTGACAGCTTGGCTGCTCCAATTCCAATGATAGCCAGGTTTCTAGCCCTCTCCTCTTCAGTTAAACATATTATAATCTCTTCTCGTAAGGCTTCAACGAGGAAGCTCTGTAAAGGCAAATGGAAAATATTCTCATCATGGGCTACCCATAACCATGTTGATCCCTTTTCTGCTCCCCTTTAGTTTCATTTTGGATTTCCTAGCAAAACTTTTCAATGACGGTGCAGCTGCAGCTAGTATCAGGGTTAAGTTAGCAGTGATCTCGAATTTTCACTTGTGAGACTTGGGCTCCAACATAATGTCTCATAAACTATGCAAAGTTTTTCTCAAGGGTACTTTGTTATTAAGGCCACCTAAGAGACCCTCCATCACCATAGGACCTAAATTTTGCTCTATCCCGCATAGTTTTTCCTCTGTTTGAACCAGCATTGTCTTGCAAATTAAACTTTTGACCTGGAAAACCATTTTCTTGATGGCAATCACCTCTGATAGAAGGGTGTCAGAGTTGCAAGCTTTGTCTATAAAGCCCTAACATTTGCTTTTCCATAGAGACAGGGTGTCTTTGCAAGCAAACCCTTCCTTTTTACCTAAGTTGGCTTCAGAGACAAATCTGAACTAGACTATAGAATTACCAGTTTTCTTCCTAAATTATGAAAACAAGGCAGAATACATGTTACACCAACTGTGGATGTACTCTACATAGACAGTTACATTTTTACCTACATAGAACTGCAGAATTCCGAAAATCTGATCAGTTATTTGTTTCTTTTTCATATCCAAAGAAAGGATACCCTTATCAATTATTTATATCTTTTTCACATTCAAAGAAAGGATGCCTAGTATCTAAAGTTACACTTTCTAAATGGCTTTCAGATTTTATAATCTTTATCTACAAGTCTCAAAATAAAGAAATTCCAAAAAAAGTTAAGGCCCTACAAGAGCCGTTGCAACTTCTTCAGCCTTTCTGGATAAGTTACCAATTGATACCATTTGTCCTGGAGCAACATGAGCTAAACCACATACTTTTGTCACTCATTACAAAGTTGATTTGGCCTCCAGGAATAGAGCCTCTTTTGGATCTATGGATGTTCTTCGTGTTTCACTGTTGCAGTCATCACATTTGGGTTTTCTGCTTGAAGTAGCCCTCAGTCGGCCTGATTATCAAAGTCTTGGGTCCTTCGTCGGTTGCTGTGTCATCTTCCATGATGTCAGGTAGTCAGGGGTATAAAGCATGCAGCTGACACCATTACATCAGTCTTTCTTGCCGTGCAGTGCCCGAAGCAGAAGCAGTTCGCAAGTGCCGGTCGACCGACTCCTGAAATTTTCGTTTTCGAATTTCAGAACCAAAGTCTTCAACTAAAGCTAAGTACCCCGTTGGGGAAACTTTTTCTTGCTCTAAACCGAGGTCAGTAAAAGTCAGCAATTGTATTTCTTGTGTAAAGCAAATACCTCATAAAGATTTTCATTCATACTGTATTCCTTGCCTAGGGCCTGACCACGATGTACCTCGCTTTCGGTTTTGTGCCTTATTTAAACAACTAACTATTCGTTGTCGGTATATTTATGCGTCTAAATATTTTGGTACTCGGTTTAACTATCCAAATACGGCTTCGGTAAGCCACCCGACTACCGACATTCCGAAAAAACGGAAAGATAAAGACAGTGACAGGCCGCCTAGGTCCAAAGCTGCCGACAACGCTTCTCCTAAGCTAGTCACCAGTTCGCCGGTACTCAGTGAGGCGCTTTCGCAGCCCCTGATACCCGCTACTTCAGATTCACAGGCCTCTACTAAGACCCGTTCAGAGTCCGGTATGCCGCGAGATGCTTCAACTGTGGAACCTGCGGATGTCTCTACCTTGGATGGGTCCGGAGCCACTGTGCAGGCACCGGCTTCTGAGGGTGTATTCAGGCCTACTAACTTGCATATTACACCGATGCCATCTTCTTCAAGGCCTAAAACTCGATCCATGCCTAGAAAACCGATGCCCAGACCGCATGTTCAGGCCTGTATGCCTAAAAAACAAATGATAAGAATGGCTGAAGACCTTATTACTTTACTCAGGGGACGCTAAGCTTCCCCCTGTAAGAGACCTAGGACTGAATTTGCTTATGATTCTTCTGATGAGGATTCTGAAGATGTTCTTCATTCCACATTGCTGCAGTCCTAACTATTGGGTAGTCCGCTGTCCAGTCGGCCCGAATACCAAAGTATACGGCTGACGTCGGTCACGGCGCATTAGACTGACGTCAGTACGTCAGGGTACTAATGCGCATGACCGACGTCATATCCTCAGTCTTTTTTGCCGCATGGTCCGATGCAGAAGCAATTTTGCGAGTGCAGGTTGGCGTTCTGAAAGTTTCTGAAGTCAGAGTTTCAGACCGAATCAAAGTTGGCTAAGTACCCGTTGGAATATTTTGTTTTTTCTTGCCTCAGTATTTAACCGGATGTCAGAAAAAGTGAATAACTGTATTTCTTGTGGGAAACAGATACCTCATAGGGATTACCATACTTTGTGTATACCTTGTTTCGGGCCTGGGCACGCCGTTGTTGGATGCCGCTCTTGTGCTAGATTTAACAAACGCTCTATTAAGAGAAGGTTAGACTGTGCCAGGTTTGTTTTTGGGAAGCGTTGTAATTATATAATGCCGTCGGATGCTCCGGCCGCTTCGCCAAAAGTGCAAGGACAAAGCAGCAAAGCCTAGAGTGGAAGAACCGACAGTCTCAGACGTCGGATCTTTAGAAGGCTCAGTGGAGCCGGAGGTTTTGCCAGGTGTTTCTTTGGAGTCTCAGGGAGAGACTTTACTGTTACAGGATGTATCCTCGCAGGAAGTAGGCCAGGCTGAGGGGGCTTCTCAGGTGGCTGTTCTTCCCTCTCTTCCTAAGGTGGTTAGAGCCTCCCCTTCTGTTTCCAAGGCTTCTTTGAGAGGCAGGCCAAGTTCAGCTTCAGTGGGAGTTTCTCCTAGTGCTTCAGGGTCTTTGCCTAAGAAACATATGCTTAAAATGGCAGAGGATTTGATTACTATGATTAGAGGTTCTATGCCCCCTCCTGATAAGAGGCCTATGGTGGAACCTGAGTTTGAGAGTTTTGAGCAATGTTCGGAGGCTTCTGAGTCTTCGGCTGAAGACTTGCAGGAGTATCCTCCTTATTCTGATTCTGATGTGGATGATTCTACTCCTTCAGCTTCTCCTCCTGAGGATTTTTCATTTTCAGAGACTCTGCATTCCATGAGGGAGCATTTTAAATGGGAAGGTCAAGATTTCTCTGATTCCAGGAAGAGGCTTAGAGAATTCTTGTTTTTACCCCAGCATAGGCCTTTAGCTATACCTCCTGTTCTGAATGTGGTAGAAGATGTTTTTGCAGAGGCTTCCCTAAATCCTGATTCTTTGCCTCCTGCCCCAGTTAAACCGGATAGGTACTATAGGGTGCCTGAAGCCCATAAGTATCTTTTTAAGAGTCCTAGGGCAGACCCAGAAACTGTCTCTCAGGGGCCTAAAGGTGTGAAGGCTTCTGTGGTTAAAAATCCTGTTCCTCCTGATAAAGAGGCAAGGGCTTTGGATAGATGGGGAAAGAAAGTGTACACTTCTTCCACTTTAGCCATGAGGCGTTGAATTGTCAGTTTCATATGTTAAAATATCAGAATTATCTCCTTTCACAATTGAAGTCTAAGGTGGATGCTCTGGCTGAAGGTATTGAGTGTAAAGAGTTGCAGGATTTAGTTCATGTTTCTGAACAAGTGGGAAAGCATTCCTTGCAGTGTGGTTTTGATGCTGTGCAGGCCTCCTCGAGGGTGGCTGCCACGGGTTCTGTTCTTCGTAGGCACGCCTGGTTGAGAGATCAGAACTTAGCTGAGCATGTTAAGACAAGGATTTTGGATGCTCCTTTACAGTCTGATGTGTTGTTTGGTTCGCCTGTGGAAGCAGTTTTAAAGAAAATGGAGGACAAGGCTAAGTCTATGCAAACTGTTAAGGATTTTTGCAGGTGCAGCCCCCGATGTTTAGTAGAAATTGGCCTACTAAGGGGTGGACTTATCCTGCTTATGATTCCCAGTCTAGGGGTAGGTCTTGGCGTGGTAGGGGCAGAGCTCAAGGTTCTTTTAGGCCTAGGACAGGAGTTCACCTGCTCAGACTTCTGGTGAGGGCAGGGGTCAGTCCTTTCGTAAGCAGACCCAATGACCTGCCTTTTCAGCTGCCAGTACATTCTCGCCTGGCAGCACCTCTGGGAGGAAGGCTGTCTCTTTTCAAAGAAAATTGGGATTTAATTACCCAAGACAGATGGGTTCTGGATATCATTCACCACGGTTACAGGTTTTATTTCCATACCTTGCCTCCTTTCAAAGGCATGCCAGACATTCCTCCTCTACAAAGAACAGAGGCTCACAAGCAAATTTCTCTGTTGCTCCAAATAGGGGCCATTCAGTCAGTTCCTGTGCCAGAAAGGGGCCTAGGATTTTATTCTCGCCTGTTCCTAGTACCGAAGAAGGGGAACACGTGGAGACCAATTTTGGATTTATCTATCCTCAACACTTATCTGGACATTCCCAAGTTCAAAATGTTGGCGTTACAACAGCTTTTACCTCTGCTGGGCAAAGATCACTGGATGGTAACTTTAGATCTCAAGGAAGCTTACCTTCATGTGCCTATAAGACTAAGTTGCAGGAAGTATCTGCGTTTTCGAGCTGGAAATTCTCATTATCAGTTCTCTGCATTGCCCTTTGGCTTATCTACTGCGCCCAGAGTATTCACAAAGGTTCTGGCTCCAGTGATAGCTTACTTCAGGCTAAAAGGAATTCAAATCTATCCTTACTTGGACGACTGTCTGATTCTGGCTCAAGAAAAGGAAGACCTTCTACAGCATTTGGAATATGTCATAGCAGTGCTAAGATGCCTAGGGTATTCTGTGAACGAAATAAAGTCCAGTCTAGTACCCTCTCAAGACATGTGCTTTCTGGGTGTGAGACTGAATACAGCAGCCCAGATGGCCTTTTTAACCCCGGACAAACAAAAGAATCTTTCCAGTTACTTCCATCAACTATCTCTTCAGTCCGGGCTGACTGCAAGGACAGTCCTTCAAGCCTTAGGGTTCATGGCATCTTGTATTCTGGTGCTTCCCAATGCCAAACTGCATATGAGGAAGCTACAATGGTATCTCAAAATCTATGGACACAGCACTGCCAGGATTTGGACACTGTCATTCAAATAATACCTTGCATTCAAAAGGAATTTTTGTGGTGGGCTCAGGAATGTCACCTAAACAAGGGACTCTCTGTGACCCGGCCAGAGGCAAGTCAGATTCTAACGACAGATGCCTCAGACATTGCTTGGGGAGCTCATCTAAATGGAAAGTGGATACAAGACAAGTGGCCTGCCAGACTACAGCATCTACATATCAACATGAAAGAGATGTTAGCAGTCCAGTTTGCATTAATGGCTTTCAAGGAGTTACTTCTTCCAGGGCAGGTGTTGATTCTAACAGACAACACAACTGTCATGTGGTACATCAACAAACAAGGGGAACACATTCTTACCCATTGTGCAGGCAAGCAATGATTTTATGGGAGACTGCGCTCAGCTTGCAACTAACTCTTCAGGCAAGGTTTCTGCCGGAGCACAGAACTCCTTAGCAGATGTGTTAAGCAGACAAATCATGGATCCCCACGAGTGGAAACTGGATCTTCATGTATTTCAAAAATTGACAGTGTCATGGGGAACTCCAGACATAGATCTGTTCGCTTCTCCACTAAACCACCAGCTGCCAAAGTTTTGCACGAAGGGATTTCATCACACAGCTTGGAAAGTGGATGCTCTTTCTTTCAGTTGGAAAAATCTTCATGTGTATGCTTTTCCACCTCTGCCTCTTCTCCCAAAGGTGCTTCTAAAGGTCAGACAAGACAAGCCAAGGATGATTTTAATAGCTCCAGATTGGCCTCGGCAGCACTGCTACCCATTACTGAGGAGTCTGGTAAGGAAGCCTCCATGGCCTTTACCCTTGATTCCACACCTGTTCTCTCAGAGGGACGGTCATCTGCTCAATGTCAAGCTTCACTCTCTTCATCTAACAGCCTGGCATATTCTGTTTTGAAAGACAGCAGGTCTCAACTTCCTCAACAAGTTTTAAATGTGATTATGGAAGCCAGAAGACCTAGTACAAGGAAAGTGTACGCAGAAAAATGGAAGAGATTTTTATTTTGGACTGCAGCAAAGAATTTGGAGATTTCTGAGCCTAATTTGAGTGTGGCTCTTCAATATCTTACTGAGTTATTGGACAAAGGTTTGTCTTTCTCGTCCATTAAGATTCATGCTGCAGCAATTTCAGCTCACTATGATTGTGACCCACCATTGTTTTCACATCCTTTGTTCAAGCAATTTCTTAGAGGGGCAATGAATATAAGACCCCCACGTAGAGCTCCTACTCCTGCTTGGGATCTCAATTTTGTGTTGGAGAAACTTACTCTACAACCTTTTGAGCCTGCGCTACTGCTGAACTGAAATACTTGTCATGGAAGACTGCTTTTTTGTTGGCCATTTCTGCTGCAAGAAGGGTTTCTGAGTGAGAGGCCCTTATGGGGGGTGAGGGTTTTTTGATTTTTCATAAGGATAGGGTATCATTACGTACTAATCCTTCCTTTATGCCTAAGGTGGTTTCTAGTGTGGCTTTAAACCAAACTATTCATTTGCCTACTTTCTATGCAGATCCCCAAAATAAAGGGGAGAAGATTTTGCACACTTTAGATGTACACAGGCAATTGCGTTATTATTTAAGCCGGACTAAGGATTTTAGGCAGTCTCAGCAGTTGTTTGTTTCTTTTGCTTTGAGTTCGCAGGGCAAGCCTGTGTCAAAACAAACTATTTCTAGGTGGATTGGGTTTTGCATTGCATTTTGTTATTCCCATCATGGCAAGGAGATTCCAGCTGGGATTAGGCCTCATTCCACTAGGGCTACTGCCACTTCAACAGCATTTCTAAGGGGGGTGGCTACTAAGGATATTTTGGAGGCAGCTACTTGGAGTTCAGTGCATACTTTCTCTAAGCATTACTACCTTCCTCTCTACTCTAAGTCTAGGGCTGGTTTTGCCACAGCTATTTTGCAAGGCATGTTATCAGCTCCTGCTTCCTTATGATTTGCCAGCCTCCCTTACCTCTGCTTTGGGATTCTACCCAATAGTTAGGACTGCAGCAATGTGGAATGAAGAACATAGTACAGTTTTGTACCTACCATAAATGTAGATGTTCGAGGATCCACATTGCTGCAGTCAATCCTCCCTCCTTCCCTCTGTCTTTAGGGGTGGTTGTGTAGGTGAGATTATATTCTGGTACTTTTGTATATATTGTATATATTTTTGGTGCAGGTATGTTTGGAGTTTTTGGTTTTGGCCTTGTCTTTTTAGGGTCTTCTGACATCTGGGGCAAGAAAAGACTGAGGATATGACGTTGGTCATGCGCATTAGTACCCTGACGTACTGACGTCAGTCTAATGCGCCGTGACCGACGTCAGCCGTATACTTTGGTATTCGGGCCGACTGGACAGCGGACTACCCAATAGTTAGGACTGCAGCAATGTGGATCCTCGAACATCTACATTTATGGTAGGTACAAAACTGTACTTTTCTGTTTCCTCTGATGACCAGGATTTATCCTCATCTACCTATGAGGATTCTGATGCAGAGGACTCTATTCCCTCTGTTTCCACTCCAGAGGATTTCTCTTTTGGTGAAACCTTGCATACTCTTAGAGAGCATTTCTGCTGGGAAAGCCAGGATTACTCTGATGCTAAAAAGAGGCTTAGGGATTTCTTATTCCTGCCCCAACACAGGCTTTTAGCTATCCCCCCTGTACTGGACATTGTTAATGATGCCTTTTCGGAGTCTAGCTTTCCCCCTGACTCCTTACCTCTTGCTCCCAGAAAACCAGATAGATATTACAGGGTTCCTGCTCACAAGTTCCTCTTTAAAAATCTTACTGCGGATCCTAAGACCATTTCACAGGGACCCAAGGGCATTAAGGCTACTACTGCAAAAAATCCTACCCCTTCTGATAGAGATTCTGGAGACTTAGACAGATGGGGTAAGAAGGTATACACTTCTGCAACCTTGGCAATTAGGGCCTTAATCTGCCAGTTTCATATGTTAAAGTATCAGCAGCATATTATTGGATTGCTTAAACAAAAAATGATGATTCCTGACTCTGCTGAAAATAAGATTTACAGGATTTAATGCATTCTGCTGAACAAGTTGGAAAATGTACTCTACAATGTGGTTTTGATTCGCTAGAGACATCTTGCAGGGCTGCTGTCACTGGGTCTGTACTTAGAAGGCATTCTTGGCTTAAGGAGCAATCTTTACCAGATCATGTTAAAGCTAAATTGCTGGATGCTCCTTTAAACCAGGATCGCGTGTTTGGCAACAAAGCAGAAGTAGTACTTAAAAAGATGGAGGAAAAAAGCTAAATCTATGCAGACTGTTGATGATTCCCTGCAAGTACAGCCTCCAAGATTTAGTAGGCATTGGTGCTCTAACAATTGGTCCTTTCCTGCCTCTTCCAGGCCTTCTCAGTCCAAACCCAGAACCAGCAGAACACTCAGGCTTCAGCCCCAAGGTACGCACAGGATTAAGCAGTGTTTGTGGCTCCCACTTCCAAAGCAGGGAGTAGTAAGACTCCCCCTATGGTAAACTGTCTCAATGACTTAACTTTGAAACTTCCAAGCCCTTCTCAACTGACTGCTCCTTTAGGGGGAAAAATTGCTCTGCAGGCAAAAAACTGGGAACTCATTACCCAGGACAAATGGGTTTTAAAAGTTTCCCAAGGATACAGATTCCACTTCCACACTTTACCAACCCCAAACGGTTGGCCAGATCGGCCCCTAAATCAGTGGGCAGAGCCTCAAAAGCAAGTTCTCTCTCTCTTAAGTATAAGGGCTATTCAGACTGTCCCAGAATAGGAAACGGGGCAAGGTTTCTACTCAAGACTTTTCCTGGTGTCCAGAAAAGACAGCTCCTGGCGTCCTATCCTGGATCTCTGTATACTAAACACTTTTTTGGTGATCCCAAAATTTAAGATGCTAACTCTTCACCAGTTGCTTCCTATGCTAGGCAAGGATGCCTGGTTGGAAACACTGGATTTAAAGGAAGCCTACCTGCACATCCCAGTCAGGGAATCTTGCAGAAGATACCTACGCTTCAAAGCAGGCTTCATGCACTTTCAGTTCTCTGCACTGCATTTTGGCTTATCTACTGCGCCTAGGGTATTCACAAAGTGCCTAGCTCCAGTCATTGCATTTTGCAGGCTAAGAAATATTCAAATATACCCATAATAATTCAAGCAGAAAGCTAGGACATACTATTGAATCATCTGGCATTTGTACAAAAAGTGCTAACTTCTCTGGGGTACACCATAAACGAAAAGAAATCACATCTGGTACCCTGCCAACAAATTGTATTCCTGGAAGCAAGCTTGAACACAACTTCCCAGATGGCTTTCCTCACGCCAGAGAAACAAGTTCATTTGACAGCTTACTTCAAACTAATGGCCACAAAGACCCTGCTATATCTGCAAGACAAATACCGCAAGCCTTGGGGTTCATGGCCTCCTGCATTCTCCTAATTCCATATGCAAGACTGCATATGAGGAAACTACAAAGGTATCTAAAAAGCCTATGGAGTCAACATTCTCAGGATCTAGAAGCAATGATTACTGTCATACCTTGCCTACAGTTAGAGTTCCTTTGGTGGGCAGAGGCCTGCCACCAAAACAAGGGACTGCCTTTCACTCTACCCCCAGCCACCCAAACCCTAACAACAGACGCATCAGACTATGCGTGGGAGGGCTCACTTGGCAGGGAAGTGCATTCAGGGCAAATGGAGCCCAAGTCAATTGCACTTGCATATCAATCAAAAAGAAATGTTAGCTGTACAGAATGCTCTGACAACCTTCAAGGACCACATTCTTCCAGGACAATTAATGGTAAAGACGGACAACAGCACTGTTATGTGGTACATAAGCAGGGGGGAACCCACTCATACCCTCTCTGCAGACTAGCTATGGCTCTGTGGAACACATCATTGAGCTACCAAGTGCACCTACAGGCTCAATTCCTGCCAGGAAAGCTAAATACACTGGCAGACGATCTAAGCAGAAATCTCATGGACCCACACAAGTGGAAGCTGGGACCAAAGACATTCAACATGTTGATAAACAAATGGGGGAGCCCAGAGATAGACCTGTTTGCCTCCCCCCAGAACTACCATTTGGACAAATGCTGCACAAGGTCTCCCCCACAAACAAGCTTGGAAAGTGGATGCCCTGTCCTTCACCTGGAAAAATCTATCAGTTTTATGCCTTTCCTCCTCTGCCTCTCCTCTCCAAGATACTACTAAAGATCAAACAGGACAAACCAAGGACAATACTGATTGCACCAGACTGGCCACACCAACATTTGTACCCCCTCTTACGCAGTGTGTCACTGTTGGCACCATGGCATCTGCCTCAGACCTCTACCCTGCTGTCCCAGCAGAAGGGCCAGATTCTGCACCCTCAGCTTCAAACCCTGAACCTGGCAGCCTGGCTAATTACATGACCTCTCATTTACCTTCCCTCAGTAAGCAAGTGGTGGATGTCATTCTGGAGGCAAGGAGGCCTAGTACTAGAAAATGTTATGCTGAAAAATGGAAAAGATTCTGTTCCTGGAACCAAACTCGGGATGGGCACAACAGTGCCCAGTGTACCTCAGATTCTTCAATACTTAACTGAGATGCTTCACAAGAGCCCTTCCTTTTCCTCCATCAAAATTTATTACTCAGCCACTTCAGCTCATTACAACACAGAACCACCCCTCTTCTCTCATCCTCTGCTCAAGCAGTTCCTCAGAGGGGCCAAAAACTTAAGACCGCCCAGGACAGCCCCTACTCCAGCCTGGGACCTTAACTTAGCCAGCTGCAAATGCAAAGCTGAAATTCCTTTCTTGGAAAACAGCTTTCCTTTTAGCTATCACTTCAGCTAGAAGGGTGTCTGAATTACAGGCCCTTATGGCAGTGGAGCCTTTCATCATCTTTCATGCAGACAGGGTGTCCCTCAGGACCAGTCCCTCCTTCATGCCCAAGGTAGTATCCAGTGTGGCTTTTAATCAGTCCATTCATTTGCCAACCTTCTTTTCTAATCCACAGAACAAAGGGGAACGGATATTGCACTCCTTAGATGTGCACAGGCAACTTAGAATTTACTTGGACAGGACTAAACCTCTCAGGAAATCTGAACAGCTGCTGGTAGCATTTGCTGCAGGGACAGAGGGGGAAGGCCATTTCAAAGCAAACCATTTCTAAATGTATAGGCCATTGCATTCATTACTGCTATAAGCACCATGGAAAACCTATCCCACAAGGGGATAAGACCTCATTCAACCAGGGCTGCATCTACCTCTACAGCCTTTCTCAGAGGTGTCCCTACCAGGGACATCCTAGAAGCTGCTACATGGAGTTCTGTGCATACTTTCACCAAGCATTACCATTTGCCAATTTTCTCTAAATCCAGAGCTGGTTTGGCCACTGCAGTCTTGCAGGGCCTTATAGCTAGTGTTAATGTTTGGGTAGATTCTCTCATCTTTAGGAATCTACCCAAATGTGATGACTGCAACAGTGAAACACGCAGAACATAGTACAGTTGTGTACATTACCATAAATGTAGATGTTCGAGTGTATTCACTGTTGCAGTCCTGGTTACCCTCCCTCCAGCCCCCTGACTTCTTTTGGCTATACCTCTATTCATTTTTTTACTGTGCTTAAAAGCTTTTTGGTGCATTTGCTTTTTTGTTGGAGGTATAACCTTGTTTATATATATTTAGTTGCTTCCCATTGGGGGGGCACCTGACATCTGGGGCAAGAAAAACTGATGTAATGGCGTTGGCTGCATGCTTTATACCCCTGACTACCTAACGTCATGGAAGATTAGACAGAAACCGATGCAGGACCCAAGACTTGGATAATCAGACCGACTGAGGGCTACTGCAAGCAGATAACCCAAATGTGATGACTGCAATTGTGAATATACTCGAACATCTGCATTTATGGTAAGTGTACACAACTGTACTTTCTGAGGAATATTCTCCCATGAACCACCCAAACTTTAATGTGTTAGAGACTCTGTCCCAACCTAGTAAGAATGAAGGCAAGACAGGACAACATCACATAAAGAAGTTATATGTACTCACCATAACGGTTGATGTGTGTTGTCCATCTTCGCCTTCATTCTTACATCCCACCCTCCTTCCTTTCTTTTACTCCTAGAAGATCAGGTCTATACGAATTGAATTACCTTGACCTCTGTCCTTCATCAGCCTCTAGATTCTTCACTGGAATACTAATAACCTTATCATTAGGGCAAACAAGATCTGGAGATGGTTGTAGTTCATGCTGGGATAGGGATTAGCCATTAGCTGGTCCAGGACTTCGAGCTTGAAAATAAAGGCTGAGACGGATCCGAGGATCTGATCAGAACCCAACCTAGTAAGAATGAAGGCAAAGATGGACAACACACATGGAACATTATGGTGAATACATAACTTCTTTTTTGTTGCCAGCCTTTGGAGATTGAAGTTACTAAATAATGATATACATCTGAGTTTCAGACTTCTATATCCGTCAGGAAATTCATGCTAACAAATTCTTTTTATTTAAGCAAGTTCGTAGTTTATAAGAGTAATAATTAAAATCTGTTCCTGTTTTTGAGCCTTTGTTCACCATTTATTTTAGGCTTTATCCCAGATTTCTTCAGCTGAAAGGTCCAGAGGTATGCAAACCTCTTTACAGCTGCTTCCCCAGTGGGTGATCTCACTCACTTTCTCTGTTTCTCACACACACACACACACACCTCTGCTTCAGAAAATGCATGCTAACACAAATCTTAATATCCAAGGAACTTTGTATGATTAGTAACAGCAACATTTAAAATAAGTCCCTATTTTGAGCCTTTGTCCCCCATTTATTTTAGGCTTATCCAGGTATCTTGAGCTAAGAGGTCGAGCGGTTTGCAAACATCTTTGCTTCTGCTGCCCGGGATCGCTTTCTCTGTCTCTTACCCCCCCCCCGTCTCTCTCTCTCTCAAGAAACACACACACAGTCTGTTCTGCTTTTATGCACACATTCACTCATACATGTAAACAGAAATATAAACACACACACAAGCTTTATTTTCTGTTTCATTTTTTTTTTTTTTACACTGGCTAAAAAGCAAAAGCGATGCATAGCAAGTGTAAAATAATAGCTTGATTGATCTCGCCCTCTCACACACACTCACACACTCACACACACACACACATATGCTTTTTTCCCCTTTATTATTTAACACTTGCTAAGCAGCAAAAGTGCTGCTTATCGAGTGTAAAATAATGGTTACTATTGTTTTTTTTTCTGTCCGAGCTCCACAGCAGCTTGATATGTTGCCGTGAAGTGGCGGACTCGTTTTTCAGCAAGCATTACCTGTAGATTAACACCCGGCTGGAGAACGTTTATTCTCCAGTCAGGGTGCAATCTACAGGTCGCCCATTCTCTAACCTTAAATAATTGCTTCACTTCACTACTTATAAGGTTTTTACCATTTTCAGTAGATATTAGCTAGTTCCAATGTGTAAAATGAAATGTTCGTGTATTTGATTTACCAAGTCTGTTTGTGATTCTGACAGCACTGTTAATAGTTTTGATGTAACTTTGTGTCGAATTTAATTTTTGATGCAGGTAAGTGTAGCAATTAATGATTTTAAGAAACTTTAAGGGCCTCTGAATTAAATTATTTTCCTCGTGAAACCACACTGTTAAGCCTCCTTGTCTTATCTACAGTGGATGATGTTGGTGAAAAGCTGGATCACATTGGGAATACACCCATAAAGATCAGTACCGAAGTTACCCAGGATGACTGTTCCAAAGATGGTGGCTTTGGATCAGAAGTTATCAAAGTCTACATTTTTAAAGCTGAAGCTGATGATGATGTAGAAATAGGTAAGCACATTCATTTCAAGAATTGTAGGCTTTATATTTTTACATTAAGTAAATAAATACTAAAATATGATATTGTTGGTTTGCAGCTAGCCCAATTACAATGACGGATTGCTTTAAAAAAAATTTTCCATTAATCTGGTTTACACAAAATAGGTTTATTCTGTGCTTTTTTCCCTTTCTGTAGCTTTCTTTTAGTACCTTTGACTTCTGCAGCCCACATATTACACAGTTTAATGGCAAGTCATGGTTGCAGGTTCAAAATGACAGGACTCTTTTTCTGTTAAATGTAGTTTTAACTAAACTTTCACTGTTTTGGTAAGTACAATAAGATCATGGTAAAATGATGTAATATCCTTTTCCAGGAGTCTTTCCTGTTTGTTTCATAATTGTTGACTTTAAAAAAAAAAATTGTGTTGCTTTCGAAATGTGTAATTATTAAACTGCAGTTAACAGGTCATATTTCTGATTATTCCATGAGTGCAGAAAAAAAAAGCAGGCATTTTGTGAGCAGTAGTTGAGGAAAAATGTGTTTGCGTTAATGTTATTGTGTCTGACATACATGTATACTATATATATATTTATATATATATATGTATATATATGTGTATATGTGTGTGTGTGTATACATATATTTATGTAATCACAAATACAGTTCAAGTCAAATAACACTACAAATCACAAGAAAATAACATCCTCTCCACATATAATGACACCAAACTACCAAACACACATTTTACAATGTTTCTGCAGGGGGGCAAGCCCTGCACCCCCCATGTGGGGGGCTCCACCCCCCACCTGTAAATTAAATATACGAACTCCAAGATCGCACTACGGTGGGGAAAAAGTTAATTTCCTAACCCCACTGTATCAAGCCCCCCTGTAGAAACAGTAAAAAGTGTGTTTGGTAGTGTGGTGTCATTATATGTCGTTATATGTGGAGGGGATGTTATTTTCATGTGATTTGTACTATTAGATAGGTTCATACTAGGCTATCTGCCCTAGGGCATTTATAAGCCTAGCCAGAATGTGTTTGGCTTTCGCCACCCATTTTAAATTTATTTTGCTATGCCCTTTTTCGAGGTTAGTATACTGTGCCTCTGTCTAACAGTGACACAGAAGTGATACCTGGGGTAAACCTACGATCTCCCATCCACTCATCAAGATTCCTCTTGAAGAGAGTCAATGAGGGACTCTGGAATAAAATCCCAGTCCAGGTTAGGCAGAGTGAAGGGAGCCTCTGGGTTATGAATCTGTCCCTCCAGCATGTCCTGTTTACTTCAGTGCTGAGGTTCAAGTCTCTCGAGTGCGTAGCTCGGTGGGATTTGGATTTTCTGAGGTGCAGCATGTCCATTAATTCCGGGTTGGACATAGCTTTATACGTCAGGCACAGATCGCCTCTGAACAGGCGGTATACCACTGAGTAGAGCTTTATGAAATTCAATGTTATGGGTTTTAGATGTTTTGAAGGGGATGTCGTCGGCTGCATTTGGTTGATTTAAGAAGGTGGTTGACAGGTATGAGAGATCTCACAATTCCTGGGAGTCAGGGAGTATGCCCTTTCCCCGATTTTATATAATCTCTGATTTAATATACAAATTATCATTGGGTGTGGGGATACTGGGGAAGGGACTTACCCTCTGCAAAAAATTGTGTTTTGTCTTTTTTTTTTTTTAGTTTTAGGACTTGCATTCCCCAAGGTTGTTTCTCTCCGAATGTGTAGTAAAGTGTCAGTTTGGATGTTTTTACAGTTGACTTTGTGTTTTGACTCTGCACAGCTTTATGTCTAAAGTTAGCCGCACTTGGTCTGCTAAACAGGTGGTCAACAGGTGTGCGAGATTGCACAATTCTCAGGTTTAGGGAATATGCCCACTCCCTAATTCTGTGCAATCTTGGAATTAATTTATGTAAATTAACAGGGAGTCTGAGGTGTAGGAGCATGATCCTCTGTGCAAAAAAATGATTTAAAAGTTTGCATGATAGTGATGTCCTTCAAGGATGCATCTGCAGTCATAACATATGGGTTGTCCTGCCTCAGGCAGCCCTTCGGTCAGCCGGATTCCAAAGTCTGGGTCTGGCCTCGGCTGATGTCGCACTTTCCCCGACGTCAGAGCGTCTGGGGTATAAAAGCATCAGCCGACGCCATTTTCCTCAGTCTTTCTTGCTGCGCGGTGCCCGAAGCAGAAGCTGTTCGCAAGTGCTGGTCGGTCAGATCCAGTGAATTCAGCTACCGAAGACTTCGAAAAAGCTAAGTACCCCGTTGGGGACTCTTTCTTGCCTCAGCCGATGTCAGACAAAGTAAATTATTGTTTAACTTGTGGGAAACAAATACCTCATAAGGATTTCCATTCCTACTGCCTTCCTTGCTTAAGCCCAGACCACGACGTATCGGCCTGTTCAGCCTGTGCTTCCTTCAACCGACGAACTCTTAGACGTCGGTCGGAGTTTGCAGAGGAATTTTGGGGCCAATTTTGCATATAAAATGCCGTTGGAGACTCCGACTTAGCATTTGGTGAAAAAGCGGAAGGACAAGGACCGACATCATGACCCGGTTTCGGCTGAAACCACGGTAAGGCCTACATGAGTGTCTCGGTTTCGGCGAAACCGAGTCCTCGAGATTCCTTCTTCGAATCCATTCAACCGACCACCGTGGCCGGAGGCCCGGCTGAGTCGGCTACCGAGCTACCTACCGAAACCAGTGTCCAGGAAATGTCCGACACCATACCTTTGGACATTTCTACTCCTGCACGTGGGGCAGCTAGGCCCCCTGCTTCCATGTCCATTAAGGCCTTTTCTAGGGCTAAAGCTGCTAAACTTTCTAAAGCTTTGCTTCCCAAGACTACCTCCCAGAGGCCTTCCTCTAGTTGTCAGATCCTCAGCCTTGCAGAGGACCTTATTTCTTTAATTAGAGGTTCACAACCTCACCCAGACAGGGCCTCTCACCCTCCACCAGACAAAAGGCCCAGGACGGACCCCTCTGACAGAGTCCACGGATGGATCTGAGTTGTCAGACCACCAGGAGGAGGCTTATTCGCCCTATGAGGATTCTGATGCTGAAGAATCTATCCCTTCGGCCTCCCCTCCTGAAGAGTTTTCCTTTGGTGAGATTCTACACTCCATGAGAGAGCATTTTCAATGGCAAGGTCAGGAATTCTCTGATTCTAGAAAAAGATTAAGGACCTTTTTACATTTGCCTCAACATAGGCCCTTAGCTATACCTCCTGTTTTGAATGTAATTGATGATGTGTACAATGATGTCAGTACAGCCCCTGATACTCTCCCTCCGGCCCCTGCCAAACCTGATAGATACTACAGGGTCCCGGATTCTCATTTCCATCTGTATAAAGCCCATTCTGCAGACCCAGAAACTATTTCTCAGGGCCCTAAAGGGGTTGCAGCCGCCACTGTCAAAAATCCTCTACCCTCTGAAAGAGAGTCTAGAGCTTTAGAGAGATGGGGAAAGAAGGTATATACTTCTGCAACTCTTTCTGTCAGGGCATTGAATTGTCAATTTCATATGATACATACCAAGAGTATTTGTTAGATGAACTGAATAAGAAACTTTGTTCTCCTGAACCCCTTGACCGTAAATCCCTTCAGGATTTGGTACACAACTCACAGCAGGTTAGTAATCACTTCTTAAAATGTGGCTATGATGCATTGGAGGCTTCATTTAGGTCAGCTATGACTGGGGCAGTCATTCGTAGGCATGCCTGGCTGAAGGAACAATCTTTGCCAGACCATGTTAAAGCTAAACTCCTGGATGCTCCAATGGAGAAACAAATTTATTTGGCTCCTCTGCTCAGGAGGTCTTAAAAAAGTTTGAAGAAAAAGCAAAATCTGTGCAAACAGTTAAGGATTCCCTGCAAGTACAACCACCGAGATTCAGCAGAAACTGGCCTACTAAGAATTGGTCCTTTCCAGACTCGGACAGAGCCCAGAGAGGCAAGAACAGACGCCCTAGAGGCAGAGGCCAATCGAAGGGCTCCTACAGAGGCCGTCAGTGGCAGCCTGCCAACCAGAGGAGTAGTGCAACAGCAGCAACAACAACTACTACACCAGGACAGGCTCAATGACTTTACTCTGATTCCGCCTACCAGGGATCAACTGGAAGCACCCTTGGGTGGAAAGCTGGCTTTATTCTCAAAAAACTGGCATTATATTACAAGGGACACATGGACACTGCAAATAATAGACAAAGGATACAGGTTCCACTTCCACACTTTGCCAAAAAGAAACGGAATGCCAAACCTACCACCAAATCAGAGGGCAGAGGCTTTAAGGCAGATCAACAACTTGCTTCACATGAAAGCTATAGAAAAGGTACCACTTTCAGAACAAGGCCAAGGATTTTACTCCAGACTATTCCTTGTACCAAGAAAAGAAAAACAATGGAGGCCTATTCTCGACCTGTCCGCACTGAATACTTACCTCATTGTGCCAAAATTCAAGATGCTGACCCTACAGCAACTTCTTTCCATGTTGGGCAAGGAGTCTTGGCTGGTGACTCTAGATCTCAAGGAGGCATACCTGCACGTCCCTATTCGACCAAGTTGCAGAAGACACCTCAGATTTCTTGCAGGATCAGAGCATTATCAATTCTCAGCATTGCCCTTTCGCTTATCTACTGCGCCCAGAGTATTCACGAAACGCCTGGCACCAGTAATTGCACACTGCAGACTTCAGGGGATTCAGATCTACCCATATCTGGACGACTGCCTTATACAAGCGGACAAAAAGGGAAATTTGATAAAGGACTTGGCCTATGCTATACACCTGCTGCAGGCCTTGGGATACACAGTCAACATCCAAAAGTCAAGACTTGTGCCATCCCAAAGAATAACCTTTTTGGGTGCAGATCTGGACACAACCACCCAAATGGCCTTTCTCACAGAAGAAAAACAAAAACAACTTCCAGATTACTTCATGATTCTGACAAGACAAACTCAGCTTACTGCAAAGAAAATCCTGCAGGCCCTGGGTTACATGGCATCCTGCATAATTCTGATACCACAGGCCAGGCTGCATATGAGAAAATTACAATGGTACCTAAGGAGTGTATGGTCTCAACACAGTCACAGTTTAGAAACTTTGATACCAATCATTCCTTGCCTTCAAAAGGAATTTCTGTGGTGGGCTCAGGCCTGCCAATCCAACAGAGGGTTGCCTTTCAACAAACCAAAAACAAAACAAACCATCACCACGGACGCTTCAGACCGAGGATGGGGAGCACACATGGAGGGCAAATGTATCCAAGGCCTATGGTCTCAAGGTCAGCTACGCATGCACATAAACCAAAAGGAAATGCTGGCAGTGATGCATGCAATCGAGGCTTTCAAATCCTTCCTCCATCAAGGCCACCTGTTAATAAGGACAGACAACACCACGGTCATGTGGTACATAAACAAGCAGGGAGGCACACACACTCCCACCCTCTCTGCCGGCTGGCTATGAATCTATGGGAACTATGCCTGAACCTCAATATCCAACTACAGTCCCAGTTCGTGCCAGGAAAAGAGAATACACTGGCAGACAGCTTAAGCAGAACTACCATGGATGCACACGAATGGATGCTGCACCCAGACATCTTCCAACTCATAGCAAAAGCATGGGGAATGCCGGAGATAGATCTGTTCGCCTCCCCCCTCAACCATCAACTGAAGACATTCTGCTCAAGGACATACCACCCACAAGCTTGGAGGGTGGACTCTCTCTTTCAGCTGGAAAGCTCTAAAAGTATATGCCTTCCCACCTCTCCCATTAATGTACAAGGTTCTACTGAAGATCAGGGAGGAGCAGCCAAGAGTGATTCTGATAGCTCCAGACTGGCCAAGGCAACACTGGTATCCATTATTGAGAAGCATGTCACAGGCAAAACCATGGCCTCTCCCCCTATGGCCTCTTCTTCTGACGCAGAACAATTTCAAGATCATGCATCCCAACTTGAAAACATTGCAGCTAACTGCCTGGAAAATTCCTTAAATCCCAAACAAAATGTTTCATCACAGAGAGTGAAGGACATTTCTTCTTGGAAGCTCGCCGGCCTTCCACAAGGAAGACATACTCAGCTAAATGGAAAAGATTTCTCATTTGGAACACATCAAAAGGCTCAGATGTGACAGTGGCAAGCATGACACATATTCTGGAATACTTAGCAGAATTGTTCCACAATGGCCTGTCCTATTCTTCCATTAAGATTCATGCCTCAGCAATTTCAGCAGAATACAATGTGGATCCACCTATCTTCTCACACCCTCTCCTCAGGCAATTTCTGAGAGGGATCAAAAATATTAAACCTCCAAGAAAACCCCCTCTACCCGCTTGGGATCTCAACTTTGTGTTGGAGAAACTAACACTTCCTCCTTTTGAACCAGCAGCATCAGCGGATCTACAGATGTTCTTCATCTCACATTGCTGCAGTCCTTACATATGGGTAGTCCGCTGTCCTCGGTCGGCCCGAATACCAAAGTATAAGGCTGACGTCGGTCAAGGCGCTTAGAACTGACATCAGAACGTCAGGGTACAAAAGCGCATGACCGACGTCATATCCTCAGTCTTTTTTGCCGCATGGTCCGATGCAGAAGCAGCGTTGCAAGTGCCGTTCGGCGTTCTGAAATTTTTCGAGTTCGGAGTTTCAGACCGAATCAAAGTTGGCTAAGTACCCCGTTGGGGAATATTTTGTTTTTTTCTTGCCTCAGTGTTTTACGGATGTCAGAAAAAGTGAATAACTGTATTTCTTGTGGGAAACAGATACCGCATAGGGATTATCATTCTTTGTGTATTCCTTGTTTGGGGCCTGAGCACGGCGTTGTTGGGTGTCGCTTTTGTGCTAGATTCAATAAGCGCACTATTAGCGAAGGTTAGATTGTGCTAGGCTGGTCTTTGGGATGCGGTGCAATTATAAGTTGCCGTCGGATTCTCGGCGCCCGCTTCAAGAAGCGCAAAGACAAAGCGGTTAAACCCAGGCAAGAAGAGTCGTCCGTTCCGGACGTCGGTTCTTAAGGCGTCAGTGGAACCGGTGGTTCGGCGGAGGCTTCTCTGGAGTCCCAGGGGGAGACTTTGATATTGCAGGATGTGGCCTCTCAGGAGGCAGGTCAGGCTGAAGGGGCTTCCCAGGTTACTGTACTCCCCTCCCTTCCTAGGGTGGTTAGGCCCTCTCCTTCTGTTTCCAAGGCTTCTCCCAGAGGCAGGCCAGGTTTAGCTTCTGTTGGGGTCTCTCCTAGTGCAGCAGGGTCTGTGCCCAAGAAGCACATGCTTAAAATGGCAGAAGATTTGATTACTCTGATTAGAGGTTCTTTGCCCCCTCCTGATAAGAGGCCTAGGGTGGAGCCAGAGTTGGGGAGTTTTGAGCAGGCTTCGGATGTTTCTGAGTCTTCGGCTGAAGACTTGCAGCAGTACTCTCCTTATTCTGATTCTGATGCAGATGATTCGACTCCTTCTGCTTCTCCTCCAGAGGATTTTTCTTTTTCAGAGACTCTTCATTCCATGAGGGAACATTTTAAGTGGGAAGGTCAGGACTTCTCTGATTCCAGGAAAAGGCTTAGGGAATTTTTGCTTTTGCCCCAGCATAGGCCCTTGACTCTACCTCCTGTTCTGGATGTTGTGGAAGATGTGTTTGCAGAGGCTTCACTTAATCCTGATTCTCTGCCTCCTGCTCCTGTTAAACCGGATAGGTATTACAGGGTGCCTGAGGCTCATAAATATCTTTATAAGTGTCCTAGGGCGGACCCAGAAACTGTTAGTCAGGGACCTAAGGGTGTCAAGGCCTCTGTTGTAAAAAATCCGGTTCCTCCAGATAAAGAGGCCAGAGCTTTGGATAGATGGGGAAAGAAAGTCTGTACATCTTCTACCCTAGCTATGAGGGCTTTGAATTGCCAGTTTCATATGTTGAAATATCAAAACTATCTTCTTTCTCAATTGAAGTCTAAGGTGGATGCTCTGGCGGAAGGCATTGAGTGTAAAATTACAAGATTTGGTGCATGTTTCAGAGCAGGTGGGTAAGCATTCTTTACAATGTGGTTTTGATGCTGTACAGGCCTCGTCTAGAGTGGCTGCCACTGGTTCAGTTCTTCGCAGGCACGCATGGCTGAGGGATCAGACTTTATCTGACCATGTTAAGACAAGGATTTTGGATGCTCCTTTACAGTCTGATGTGTTGTTTGGTTCACCTGTGGAGTCAGTCTTGAAGAAAATGGAAGACAAGGCTAAGTCCATGCAGGCTGTTAAAGATTTTTTGCAAGTGCAGCCTCCAAAGTTTAGTAGGAATTGGCCTGCTAAGGGGTGGACGTATCCTTCTTATGATTCTCAGTCTAGGGGTAGATCTAGACGTGGTAGGGGCAGAGCTCAGAGTTCTTTCAGACCTAGAACAGGGAGTTCTCCTGCACAATCTTCGGGTGAGGGCAGGGGCCAGTCCTTTCGTAAACAGGCCCAATGACCTACCTTTTCAGCTGCCAGACCCTTCTTGCCTGGCAGCTCCTTTGGGAGGAAGGTTGGCACTCTTCAAGGAAAATTGGAATTTGATTACCCAAGACAAATGGGTATTGGATATCATACACCGAGGTTACAAGTTTTACTTCCATACCTTGCCTCCTTTCAAAGGCATGCCGGACGTTCCTCCTCAGCAAAGACTAGAGGCTCACAAACAAATTTCTCTGCTACTTCAAATAGGGGCCATACAACGGTCCCTCTGCCAGGCGTGGGCCTAGGATTTTATTCTCGCCTGTTCCTAGTACCAAAAAGGGAACACGTGGAGACCAATCTTGGATTTATCTATCCTCAACACATATCTGGACATTCCCAAGTTCAAAATGTTGACGTTACAACAGCTTTTACCTCTGCTGGGCAAAGATCACTGGATGGTGACTCTGGATCTCAAGGAGGCTTACCTTCATGTTCCTATCAGGCTCAGTTGCAGAAAGTATCTGCGTTTTCGGGCTGGGACTTCTCATTATCAGTTCTCTGCATTGCCCTTTGGCTTATCTACTGCGCCCAGAGTATTCACGAAGGTTCTGGCTCCAGTGATAGCTTTCTTCAGGCTAAGAGGACTACAGATCTATCCTTATTTGGACGATTGCCTGATTCTGGCCCAAGGAAAGGACGAACTTCTTCATCTTTTACAGTATGTGATAGCAGTGCTAAGATGCCTGGGGTATTCTGTGAACGAAATAAAGTCCAGTCTAGTACCCTCTCAGGACATGTGCTTTCTGGGTGTGAGACTGAATACAGCATCCCAGATGGCCTTTTTGACCCCGGACAAACAAAAGAATCTTTCTCTTTACTTCCATCAATTGTCTCATCAGTCCAGGCTGACTGCAAGGACAGTCCTTCAAGCCTTGGGGTTCATGGCATCTTGTATTCTGGTACTTCCCAATGCCAAACTGCATATGAGGAAGCTACAATGGTATCTCAAAATGTATGGACACAGCACTGCCAAGATATGGACACTGTCATTCAGATAATACCTTGCATTCAAAAGGAATTTTTGTGGTGGGCTCAGGAATGTCACCTAAACAAGGGACTCTCTGTGACCCGGCCAGAGGCGAGTCAGATTCTAACGACAGATGCCTCAGACAAAGCTTGGGAGCTCATCTAAATGGAAAGTGGGTACAAGACACGTGGCCTGCCAGACTTCAACATCTACATATCGACTTGAAGGAGATGTTAGCAGTCCAATTTGCATTAATAGCTTTCAAGGATTTACTTCTTCCAGGGCAGGTGTTGGTTCTAACAGACAACACAACTGTCATGTGGTACATCAACAAGCAAGGGGGAACGCATTCTTATCCTCTATGCAGACAAGCAATGATTTTGTGGGACACTGCTCTCAGTTTACAGCTAAATCTTCAGGCAAGGTTTCTGCCAGGAGCACAGAACTCCTTAGCAGATGTGTTGAGCAGACAAATTATGGATCCCCACGAGTGGAAATTGGATCCTCATGTATTTCAGAAATTGACAGTGTTATGGGGAACTCCAGACATAGATCTGTTCGCTTCTCCACTAAACTACCAGCTGCCAAAGTTTTGCACAAAAGGTTTCATCCCACAGCTTGGAAAGTGGATGCTCTCTCATTCAATTGGAGCAATCTTCATGTGTATGCCTTTCCACCTCTGCCTCTCCTCCCAAAGGTACTCCTGAAGGTCAGACAGGACAAGCCAAAGATGATTTTAATAGCTCCAGATTGGCCTCGACAGCACTGGTACCCATTACTGAGAAGTCTGGTACAGGAGCCTCCATGGCCTTTGCCTTCGATTCCACACCTGCTGTCTCAGGAGAACAGTCATTTACTCAATGTCAAACTTCACTCTCTACATCTAACAGCCTGGCATATTCTGTTTTACACCCTGGGGGGTCTCAGCTTCCACAGCAAGTTTTGAATGTTATTTTGGAGGCCAGAAGGCCTAGTACAAGGAAAGTGTACGCAGATAAATGGAGGAGGTTTTTATTTTGGAGTACAGCAAAGGAATTTGATGTTTCTAAGCCTAATTTAAGTGTGGCTCTTCAATATCTTACTGAGTTACTGGACAAAGGTTTGTCCTTCTCCTCTATTAAGGTTCATGCTGCAGCAATTTCTGCTCACTATGACTGTGACCCACCATTGTTTTCTCATCCTTTGTTTAAGCAATTCCTTAGAGGGGCAAAGAATATAAGACCCCCACGTAGAGCTCCTACTCCTGCTTGGGATCTCAATTTTGTGTTGGAGAAACTCACTCTACAACCTTTTGAGCCTGCAGCTACTGCCGAGTTGAAATATTTATCATGGAAGACTGCTTTTTGTTGGCCATTACCTCTGAGAAGGGTTTCTGAATTACAGGCCCTTATGGCGGTTGAGCCTTTCTTAATTTTCCATAAGGATAGGGTATCTTTGCGTACTAATCCTTCCTTTATGCCTAAAGTGGTTTCTAGTGTGGCTTTAAACCAGACTATTCATTTGCCTACTTTTTATGCAAACCCCAAAATAAAGGGGAAAAGATTTTGCACACTTTGGATATACACAGGCAGTTGCGATATTATTTGAGCAGAACTAAAGGGTTCAGGCAGTCTCAGCAGTTATTTGTTTCATTTGCTTTGGGTTCTCAGGGCAAGCCTGTTTCAAAACAAACTATTTCTAAGTGGATTGGGTTTTGTATTGCTTTCTGTTATTCCCATCATGGTAAGGAGATTCCAGCTGGGATTAGGCCTCATTCCACTAGGGCTACTGCCACTTCTACAGCTTTTTTAAGGGGGGTGGCAACTAAAGATATTTTTGAGGCAGCTACTTGGAGTTCAGTGCATACTTTCTCTAAGCATTACCACCTTCCACTTTACTCTAAATCTAGGGCTGGTTTTGCCACTGCAATTTTACAGGGCATTTTGGCAGCTCCTAATGCTTTATAGTTTTGCCATCCTCCCTTACCTCTGCTTTGGGATTCTACCCATATGTAAGGACTGCAGCAATGTGAGATGAAGAACATAGTACAGTTTTGTACCTACCATAAATGTAGATGTTCGAAGATCTACATTGCTGCAGTCCAATTTACCCTCCCTCCTTCCCCTCTGTAGTTAGAGGCGGTTGTGTGGTTTGGGTTGTGCATATTATAAATATTGTAAATATTGTTAATAGGATTGGTGCAGGGGTGGTTGGTTGGTTTTTTTGCTGTCTTTTGGTTTTGGCCTTTCTTTTTAGGGCCTTCTGACATCTGGGGCAAGAAAAGACTGAGGATATGACGTCGGTCATGCGCTTTTGTACCCTGACGTTCTGATGTCAGTTCTAAGCGCCTTGACCGACGTCAGCCTTATACTTTGGTATTCGGGCCGACCGAGGACAGTGGACTACCCATATGTAAGGACTGCAGCAATGTAGATCTTCGAACATCTACATTTATGGTAGGTACAAAACTGTACTTTTCTGTCTTGGAAAACTGCATTCCTTCTGGCAATAACTTCAGCAAGAAGAGTATCTGAGTTACAAGCATTAATGGCAGTACAGCCATTTCTTATCTTCCATCAGGACAGAGTTTCACTAAGAACCAATCCTACTTTTATGCCAAAGGTGGTATCTAGGTATCCTTGAACCAAGCTATTCACTTGCCTACGTTCTTCCCAAATCCACAGAATAGAGGGGAAAAACTTCTGCACACCCTGGATATACACAGACAACTACGCTACTACTTGGACCGAACTAAAACTAGCAGAAAGACTGACCAACTATTTGTAGCATATGCTACTGGGGTGCAAGGAAAAGCAATTTCCAAACAGACAATTTCAAAATGGATAGGAAATTGCATTCGATTTTGTTACTCCTTTCATGGAAAGACAGTTCCTGAAAACATCAGGCCTCATTCCACAAGGGCCACGGCCACCACTACAGCCTTCCTACGAGGGGTGGCTACCAAGGACATTTTAGAAGCTGCTACTTGGAGCTCCGTGCATACATTTGCCAAACATTACAATCTACCTTTATACTCCAGATCCAGAGCAGGTTTTGCTGCTGCAGTCCTGCAGGGGATATTAACTACACCATCCTTTTCTTAGTACCTCCTCCCCCAGATTGGCTATGGTATTCTACCCATATGTTATGACTGCAGATGCATCCTTGAAGGACATAGTACAGTTTTGTACCTACCATAAATGTAGATGTCCGATAGGTATGCATCTGCAGTCAGGTTTACCCTCCTCCTACCCTCTGTGGTATTCCTAGGGTACTTACCCCTCTTTTAGCTAGCTGGGGGAATCTATTATGGTGTATTTGTTTGTATATACATGTATATAATTATATAATTTTGCAAATGTTTGGAACTTTTCTTTTGCATTTATCCAAATTTAGCCTTCCTAGAGGGCACCTGGCATCTGGGGCAAGAAAAACTGGGGAAAATGGCGTCGGCTGATGCTTTTATACCCCAGACGCTCTGACGTCGGGGAAAGTGCGACATCAGCCGAGGCCAGACCCAGACTTTGGAATCTGGCCGACCGAAGGGCTGCCTGAGGCAGGACAACCCATATGTTATGACTGCAGATGCATACCTATCGGACATCTACATTTATGGTAGGTACAAAACTGTACTTTTCTCAGCTCAGTGTAAGAGTAATAACATTGTCGATGTTTTGCAGTCGATGTTGTAGTGTTTCGAGGAAGGTAAATAATGCCATGGGGTATATATATTTATATAAAGTTAGAAAGTTGAGATCCTTGCGAACTGTAATGAACTTTAAAACTCATCCCCATTGTAGCTGAAAGTAGCTGTTTACTTTTTCTGTGCTGCTGTGTTGCACTGTTTAAATAAAAAAAGACCTGAATACACTCGAACATATACATTTATGGTAAGTGTACACAACTGTACTCCCTTCAAGTGAACAGGAAAAAAAAAAAAAACTTAAACTGTATTAAGCCAGTAGCTTATTACAGATCCACCCCTCCCCCCAAGCTCTTCCATTGAAGAGTCAAAAATACAGACAATGTTCTTCGTATTTCACTGTTGCAGTCATCACACTTGGTTCATCTGCCTACAGGTAGCCCTCATTCGGCCCGAATACCAGAGACTTAGTAGTTCTGCGTCAGATGCTGTCGCTCCAGGACTGACATCAGGTCGTCAGGGTTATAAAAACAGGCAGCTGACACCATTACATCAGTCTTTCTTGCCGAGGAGCCCGAAGCAGAAGCAGAAGCAGTTCACTATTGCCAGTCAGCCGCTACCTGAATTTCCGTTTACGAATGTAATAATCCTGAAGTCTTCTAAAGCGAAGTACCCCATTGGAGATCCTTTTTTCTTGCTCTAAACGGTGTCAGAAAAAGTTAACAATTGTCTTGCCTGTGGAAAGCAAATACCTCAGAGATTTTGAATTTACTGCGTCACCTGTTTAGGCCTAGATCACGACGTCCCTTACTGTCGGTTTTGTACCTTATTTGATGCCCAAACCATTCTTCGTCAGGCTCTCGAGCTCCATATTCTGAAATGGCTTCAGTAAGCCATCCAACTACCGATATTCTGAAAAAACATAAAGATAAAGACAGAGACAGACCGCATAAGTCCAAAACTGACGACATTTCCATTAAGCTAGTCGCCAGTCCGCCAGTACTCAGTGAGGTGCTTTCGCAGCCCCTGATGCCCACTTTAGTGGATTTGCAGATCTTTGCTGAGACCCAATTCGGAGTCCGGTATGCCTCGAGACTCTTCGACTATGGAACCTGCAGATGTCTCTACCTTGGATGGGTCTGGAGCTGTTGAGCAGGCACCGGCTTCTGAGGCAGTTATTCACTCAGCCACTGTTCGACTCAAACCGACTACTTCTTTTTTAGCCAAAACTACCAAGTTTCTTAGGCCCAGAGTACGCATTACGCCTAGAAAACGACGACCAAAGCACATGCACCTGCTCCCTTGCTACAAAAACAAATGCTTAGAATGGCTGAAGACCTTATTGAGCTGATACGGGGGAAATTAGCCTTCCCTTGCTAAGAGACCGAGTCCAATCCTCTTCAGCTTCTACAGACCAGGAGTCCAATAACTCTGCAATTTCTGATTATGAAGACATGCCTTATCTGCTTATGAGGATTCAGATGCAGAGGAATCCATTCCCTTTGCCTCCCCTCCAGAGGATTTTTCTTTTGATGAAACCTTGCATACCTTATGAGAGTATTTCCACTGGGAATGCCAAGACTATCCTCAGTCCAAATAGAGACTCAGAGAATTTCTATAGCTGTCTCAACACAGGCCCTTAGTTTGTTGAGGATGATGTTTTTATGAAATCCAGTCTTACTCCTGACACTTTACCTCCTGCCCCTAGGAAACCAGACAGGTACTACAGAGTACCTGACCTTCACAAATTTCTTTTCAAGAATCCTACTGCTGACCCAGAGATCATTTCCCAGGGGTCTAAAGGTATCAAGGCTACTACAGCCAAGAATCCCACCCCTGCGGACAGGGATTCCAGAGCTTTGGACAGATGGGGTAAGAATGTATATACCTTTGCGACTCTTGCTGTTAGGTTATTGAGTTGTCAGTTTCACATGCTGAAGTACCAGCAGCATATTATGGAACTTATTAAACAAAAAGTGGCAACCTTTTCAGACTGTGCAGAAAATAAAGAATTGCAGGAGCTTATGCACTCTGCAAGCCATGTCAGCAAGCATGCTTTGCAGTGTGGCTTTGACACCCCAGAAGCATTTTGCCGGGCAGCTGTCACTGGCTGAAGGAGCAGACCTTGCCAGACCATGTCAAATCAAAGTTACTAGATGCTCTTTTGAATAAGGACTGTTTATTTGGCACCAAAGCAGAAGAGGTTCTTAAAAAGATGGAAGAAAAAGCTAAGTCTATGCATACTGTTAAAGAATTCTTACAAGTGCAACCCCATAGATTCAGTAGGTATTGCCCTTCCAAACACTTGTCCTTTCCAGCCCCCTCCAGGCCTTCTCAAACCAGACCCAGGGGAAACAGACCACCCAGACTTCAGTCTCAGGGTATGCAGAGATCTAAGCAATGGAGTGCCCCCACTCCTAAAGCAGGGAGTGTTAGGCCACCTCCTTACGGAAAAAGCTCACAATGACTTCTTTACTCCACTCCCCAGCCCTGCCTGATTGCTTGTGCCCTTCAGAGGAAAACTTGCCCTTCATGCAAAAATCTGGATGTCCATCACTCAGGACCGGTGGGTCCTCAACATTGTATCCCAGAGGTACAAATTTTATTTCCATTCATTGCTAACACTAAGCAGGTTTCCAGACCTTCCTCCAAACCAGTGGGCATAGGCTCAAAACCAAGTAATTTCTCCTGCACTATATCAGAGCTAGTCAGTCTGTTCCAGTAGAACAGAGGGGTCAAGGATTCCACTCCAGACTCTTACAGGTACCCAGAAAAGAGGGCTCTTGGCGCCCAATTCAGGATCTTTCCATTCTCAACACCTTGCTGGTGGTACCAAAATTCAGAATGCTTACCCTGCAACAGCTTCTTCTTATGCTAACCCAAGGATGCCTGGTTAGTCACCCTAGACTTAAAAGAAGCCTATCTGCATATCCCCATAAGGGAATCCTGCAGGAAGTATCTACATTTCAGGGCAGGGTCTATGCATTATCAGTTCTCTGCACTTCCCGTTGGCTTATCTACTGCGCCCAGAGTGTTCACAAAATGCCTGGCTCCAGCCATTGCATACTGCAGGCAGAGAAATATCCAAATTTACCCATACTTGGACAACTGCCTGATTCAGGGGGACAGTCAGGAATTGGTGCTGCAGCACCTGACATTTGTGTAAAACCTTCTCACTTCCTTGGGGTACACCATCAACGAAAAGAAATCAAAACTGGTACCCAGTATTCCTGTGAGCAAGCTTGGACACAACTTCCCAGATGGCATTCCTCACCTCAGAAAAACAAGTCTGTTTGACAGACTACTTCAAACAAATGGCCACCAGAACCCAGCTATCTGCAAGAAAAATACTGCAAGCCCTAGGGTTCGTGGCCTCATGTATACTGCTGATTCCATATGCAAGACTGCATACGAGGAAACTCCAATGGTACTTAAGTCTTTGGTGCCAACATTCTCAGGACCTGGAAACAGTCATTCCTTTCATACCCTGTCTAAGGACAGAGTTCCTCTGGTGGGCAGAAGCATGCAACCACAACAAGGGACTGCCATTTACTCAACGCCAAGCCGCCCAAACCCTAAACACAGACGCATCAGACTATGCCGGGGGGGGGGGGACACATGGACAGAATATGTATTCAGGGCCACTGGAGCCCAAGTCATATTCATCTACATATCAACCAAAAGAGATGCTAGCTGTACATAATGCCCTGGCAGCTTTCGGACCCGAATCTTTCCAGGACAACTGCTAATAAAAACAGACATCACAGTTATGTGGTACATCAACAAGCAGGGGGGAACCCATTCCTACCCACTCTGCAGGCTAGCCATGGCCCCGTGGAACACGGCCTTGGACATTCAAGTCCATCTGCAAGCTCAATTCCTGCCAGGCAAACAAAACTGACTGGCAAATGACTTAAGCAGAAATCTCCTAGACCCACATGAGTGGCAATTGGAGTACAGCACCTTCAACTTTCTGATCCAGAAATGGGGGACCCCAGAGGTGGAGCTCTTTACCTCCCCCTACAACCCCCAGCTCAGCAAATTCTGCACCAGGAATCCTCATAGTAGGGCCTGGAAAGTGGCTGCCCTATCTTTTCAGTGGGTAAATCCCTCAATCTATGCCTTTCCCCCTCTGCCTCTCCTTTCAAGAGTATTACTCAAGATAAAACAGGACAGACCAAGGACAATTCTGATTGCCCCGGACTGGCCACACCAGCACTGGTACCCACTCCTGCGCAGCCTGACATCAGTGCCACCCTGATGTATGCCACCAGAATCCAACCTTCCTCTCTCAGCAGGGAGGGACAGATTCTGCGTCCACAACTTCAAACCCTAAATCTTGCAGCCTAGTTTATTCCTTGAATTCTCCCCCAGCAACCTTAAGCAAACAGGTACTGGACGTCATTCTTGAAGCCAGAAGACCCAGTACAAGAAAATCCTACGCTGATAAGTGAAAAGGGTTCTGCTCATGGATTCAGTCCAAAGGAGAGAACACAACACTGCCCTTTTTGCCTCTTATCCTGAATTACTTAGCAGATCTACTCCACAAAGGCCTGTCCTCCTCTTCCATTAAGATACATGCCTCAGCCATTTCTGCTCATTGCAACACTGAGCCACCTCTCTTCTCGCACTCTTGTATCAAACAGTTCCTGAGAGGGGCAAACAACTTAAGGCCACCAAGGAGAGCACCCACCCCTGCTTGGGACCTTAACTTTGCACTGGAAAAGCTCACGCCCCCCCCCCCTTTGAACCTGCTGCATCAGCAGAGTTAAAATCCCTCTCTTGGAAAACAACCTTTCTTCTAGCCATCACTTTAGCTAGAAGAGTGTCTGAGCTACAAGCACTGATGGGTGTGGAACCCTTCATTATTTTCCATGCTGACAGGGTTACCCTCAGGACTAACCCTTTCTTTATGCCTAAAGTGGTGTCTAGTGTGGCTCTCAATCAATCCATCCATTTGCCAGCCTTCTTCCCTAATCCTCAAAATAAAGGGGAAAGGATCCTGCACTCCTTGGACGTGCACAGACAGCTCAGATTATACCTTGATAGAACTAAGCCCTTCAGAAAATCTGACCAGTTACTAGTCAGCTTTGCAACAGGAGCAGACGGCAAGGCCATTTCAAAACAAACTATTTCCAAATGGATAGCACACTGCATCCATTTCTGCTACAAGCACCATGGGAAACCAACCCCTCAGGGGGTCAAAACACATTCCAGTAGGGCAACATCTACCTCTGCAGCATTTCCCAGGGGAGTCCCTACCAGGGACATCTGGAAGGCTGCTACCTGGAGTTTTGTACACACCTTCACCAAGCATTACCACCTGCCTGTCTTTTCTAAATCCAGGGCAGGATTGTACTTTCCTTCTATTAGCATACCAAACAGGTAGCCAGATGCACAACACACCCCTCACCCTTCACTACTGCCAGGCCATTTATTTCCCATTTCTATGCCCTGCCTCCAACCCTCCTCGAACAACTTTTATTAAAAAAGTATCTTCATCTGATGTCATTTTCATTCGTTCAACTGATGGGTTCGGATTCAGGACTCTGATCTGACTTGGCCACTTCTGCCAGATCTTCGGATTCTAGAACTCTCAAACTCCTCCCTTTACCCATAATGCCACACCAGCCTAACGTACCTGAGATCATGGTTGCTGCTATTAGGTATCAGAAACTGATTCCTAGCTGTGTAGCAATTTTGAGTGGTCTTTGGACTTTTTGTTGTGGTGTTTTTGAGTTAATTAAGCTTTCTTATATATTGTCTTTTCTTCTTCCTCCCTCCCATTTTTCAGTCTTAGCCAGTTCTTCCTGTTTATTGTGAGTTACCATTGCTGGTATTCTCTTATATTCTTTTTGAGTACCGAAGTCTACCATTGTTGGTACTTCTTCATTTCTTTTCTTTCTTCAAAAAAAAAAAAATATATATATTTTTCTGTCTTTGTAGAAGATCATTTCTTATAGCTTTTGTTATAGTAATTTTACATTGTATCCTTTTGTGGGCATCTGCGTGTTGTTGATACCAGATGATGTAAAGTTGTCCCATTTTGCCTTCATTCTTGCTGTTTGGGTTCGGAGCCGATCCTCGGCTCCGACTCGGCCTTCTGCTGTAGCTCAAGAGCTGTTTACTGGCTCGAGGCTAACCCTTATCGCAGAATGCCCAGCGTCAGCTACCCAGATCTCGTTTGCCACTTCAGCTTCGAGGTTGCTTCCTTACTGGCTCAGGCTTAGTATAGTTTTTTTCTATTATTATTGTTGTTGTTGTTTATTCTTCAAAATTTAACACGTTTTTGTCGATATAGTACTTTGTATCCCTTTATCGCCTTTTCTTGTGTGTGGCTCTTTGTTGTCCGTCGCTTCAAACTCGCAGGCCTTTTTTTTTTTTTTCTCCTAAACTCGTTCAAATTAGAGAGCCTCCCCCCCTCCTTAGGACAGCCATTTATGTTAGAGGCTCTCTTTTTCCTTTGTTTGTAAAAAAAAAAAAAAAAACAGTTTTGCTTCTTTAGTTTAGTTGTTTAAAGATGTCTAAAGAGGCCAAAGTCTCCAGCTTTAAAAAGTGTGACTCATGCTGTCAGAAAATGTCTCTGACAGATGGGCACACTAGCTGCACTTATTGTTTAGGGGATGTGCACCTGCAGGTCTCCTGCTCTGTCATGCATTTAGTCCAAGGGTCCTGCAGGAGCGCAAAAACAAATTAATCCTTCGAGGAGTATTGAAACCACAAGATTCCCTGGCTAAAGGTCCTTAGCCAGTGAAATCCTCTAAGTCTGTCAAGCCGTCAACTCCATCTTCGGAACTGACTCTTGTACTTGAACAACCAAGTTTGTCGCTGCTGACTAGCATCGATAAGACAACTCCTCATTTGGCTCCAACTGCTATCGCAGAGCCGCCTCGGAGCCACAAGCGAGCAAGGTCTCCATCATTGGAGCTAATCCGCTCATTGCCACAGTCACCCTTCTTAGGAAGAGAATGCAGTCATCGCTCTTCATCCCACTCCTCTCAATCCTCTAGGTTATCGGATCAGGACGTGGAGAAAGTAGTCAGCAGGTTAAGTCAAAGGCCCTTGTGAAATTACTTTCCAGCCCGCCTCAGCAGGTTGCGGCTCCATCCACCTCTATCTCCGTTCCTCCTCCGACTATGCTTAGTTTGGAGCCAGAGAACATGGACACACTGATAGTAGAACCGACCATGCCGATCACCTCCTCTTCGATTCCGACGTCAGCTCCGATCACCTCGATTGTTCTGTCCATCGAGGGATCTGGGCACCGAAGCTCTCTCGGCTTCGAGGGGGGGAAGTGGCATTGGACCCTTGTCCAACCCCACTCTCCCTCTCGTAGCTTCGGCGCAGGTGAACTTGGCTCCCACATTGGCCTCGGAGCTGTCACTCTCGGCGCAGAGAAAGACTCCTGTCTCTTTGGAGCTGGAGCTTTCTTTGCCTTGAGATCGGGATGCCTTTGAGGTCATGCGGAGTGTGCTGTCCCCTGAAACAGCCCTACTATCAGCCTCATCACCTCCATCCCTTGTGGTGCCTGTGTCAACCTCTGCTCCTCCTCCGGCCCTAAAGCGTAGTGAACCTATGCCCCAGGACACCCCATTGGGTGATACGTCTGCTTCCGAGGCCTCCCCTGATCACTCAGAGGAGCCTGCCCGGAAGAAGTGCAAGAGGAAGCACCTAGACTCCCCTGAGTCTGTCACCTCAGATACAGACCTGGATGAATCGGAAGGGTCCCCGGGTTCCCCCTCAGAAGAGGTTTACTTTTCGGACATCCTTGAAATGCCTAGGCAGAGGGGTGGCTGGACTTCCCTAGCACCTACCGAGGACTAGTCTGTATACCTGGAGGCATTCGGTTCCTGACCCTCCATCTCCTGGGTGTCTCCACCTTTCGATCCACTCATGTCTGTAGTGGCTTGGAAGGCTTGGTCAGCTCCGGATTCTGTGGAACCTACTCCGAGGAGACCAAATAAATTCATAACAGCTCCCCAGGACAAATAATTTCTCACTAAAAGTGTGCCAGTTGATGCCATGGTGGTAGCAGCAGCCACCAAGAAAGAGTTAGCAGAAACTTCATCTGTCCATCCACCAAACAGAGAGTCTAGGATGATGGACAGATATGGGAAGCAATTTTTTTCCTCAGCGACTTTCTCCATGAGGTTTCTGAATTATCTCTCTCATTTTACACAAATTCAAAGGGATCTCCTAAAAGAGCTTGGAGATACCCTACAAGATCCTACAGCTGAGGGAGCATCAGCCAAAATAGCTTCCCAGCTTGCGACTCTTAATTCAATAGTCAACTCCTTCATGAGGCTTATTTCCTATGCAGCCGATGGAGTGAGCAGAGCCGCAGGTACAGGAGTGGCTCTCGGGAGACGTGCTTTGCTGCAGCTGTGTCAATTTTCGAACCCTTTAGAGCGTCCTTCACTAATACTCCCTTTGATGGCTCCTCACTATTTGGGCCTCAGGTGAAAGACACGCTTGCCAGGTGTGAGCAGGAAGACAAGACATTCTCTGCCATGGGAGTCCGTTTTTCCACTCCTAACAGACCTTATCCCAAGGGTCAGAAGGGTGGAAAAGATGTGGTTTCGAAAATCCCAGGTACCCTTGCCTGACACACGTGGTGATTTCTCCCCCAAAGGCAGAGGGGGAAACAACAACAATGGCAGACACCACCCTCGTGGCAGAGGGGGACCGAAAAATCAGGGTGACAGAGAAACTTTCTCTGCCAAACCCTTCCAGCATCCCTGATGGGTTGTGTTCATCCTCCATATATGGTGTTTCACAAAGATAGAGTTTCTCTGAGAACCAATCCATCTTTTATACCAAAAGTCTGTTCAGAAAACAATTTAAATCAATCCATTGATCTCCCCGTCTTCTTTCCCAATCATAGCAACAAGGCAGAATGCAGTTTTCACCAACTGGATGTGCATAGACAATTGTTTTTACCTCCATAGGACTAAAGAGCTAAGAAAGTCAGATCAGTTACTTATTTCCTATGCTCACAATAAGCAAGGCCTTCTAGTTTCTAAGGTGACCTTATCCATATGGTTATCTGACACCGTTGCCTTTATTTATCATTTAAGAAATAAAGATCTACCAGCAAAACCAAAAGGTCATTCCACTAGAGCATTAGCCACTTCTGTAGCCTTTCAGTCTAAATTGCCCGTAGACTCAATTTGTGCAGCTGCCATTTGGGCAAACCCTCATACCATTATCTCTCATTACAAAGTGGATGTGGTCTCCCAGACCAGGGTTTCCTTTGGTTCCACTGTTCTGAAGAGTCTGTTCCAATGAGCCACCCGGGGTTTTTAGATGCTAGGGACACTGTCCCAAACAGCAAGAATGAAGGCGAGATGGGACAACTTAACATAAAGAAGTTATGTACCTACCGTAACATTCCATGTTAGTTGTCCTTCATCTTGCCTTCCTTCTTGCGTCCCCCCTCCTTCCCCCTTCCTGGAGGATTGAGAGGAGTTCACTATGGTTTCACTGATTGATTTATTTTTTCTATGTTTACACCTCAGGTAATTTTATGACCGTTTACTCTGATCTTATATTTTGGTAAATCAGTTTTTAGGTTACTATATATGTGTAGTGTGCGCTATCACAAACGAGATCTGGGTAGCTGACTCTGGGCATTCTAGGATAAGGGTTAGCCTTGAGCCAGTAAACAGCTCTCGAGCTAAAGAAGAAGGCCGAGTCACCCAAACAGCAAGAAGGAAGGAGAGATGAAGGACAACTAACATGGAACATTATGGTAGGTACATAACTTCTTTTTCTTCATGTTTCACTGTTGCAGTCATCACCTGTGGGGTTATCCCTGCTGTGGGTAGCCCTCAGCCTGCCCAAATACCAGAGTCAGTGTTTTTGTGTGTCGGCTGCTGTCGCCTGTAGACTGACGTCATGCCATCAGTGCTATAAAGCAAGGCAGCTAACACCAATATATCAGTATTTCTTACCATGGAGCCTATAGCAGAAGCAGTTCGCAAGTGTGCCGGTCGGTTGCTACCAGAGTTTAAATTACAGCTGAAAACGTCTAAAGCTAAGTATCCCGTTGGGGAACCTTTTTTCTTGCACTAACCGATGTCTGAAAAAGTTAACAGTTGTCTTGCCTGTGGAAAGCAGATCCCACACCGAGACTTCCATTCATACTGAGTCACTTGTGTAGGCCAAGACCACGACATCCACTGTTGCCGGTTCTGTGTTCTCTTTTAACGCGAGAACAATGCTCTGTAGAGTTGTTATACTAGACAGGTATTTTCATCTTTCGTCTTCGCATTCCGAAATGGAGTCAGCCTATAATCCGTAGACATTCCGAAAAAACGTAGGTGTATAGATAGAGACAGACCACACAAGGCTAAACCTTCTGACGACTGTACCGCTAAGCAGGTAGTCAGTTATCTGGAATTCAGTGAGGCTCTTTCGCTGCCCCTGATACCGGATACGGTATCTACACAAACCTCTACCTAGACCCTTTTGGAGTCCGGTATGCTGCAGAAATCTTCTTTGGCTGTCTCTACTTCGGTTGGGTCCAGAGCCGTGACGCAGGAACCGGCTTCCGAGGAGGCCTCTCGCACTACCGAATCTAGACAAAAAAAGACATCATCCCGTCTGACTACCGTTTCTCTCAGACTGATGGATACCCTTAGGCCTAGAAGCCAGGCCACTCCTAGAAAATCTGCCAATAGCCACCATCTTGCTCCTGCTCCACCACCCTAAGCCCAAATGCTTAAAATGGTGGAGGATCTTATTTCCCTTATCAGGGGTAGACGGGCCACAACTCCTAAAAGGAAAGTACACCCTTCTCATGAAATTAGAATATATATCCCACTCACACTGAAGCTAGCATTTCAGGCTGGGAAAACAGAAGCAGCAAAATCCTGTAGATGTCACCACAGCAGAGAATGGGCAAGTTCCACTTGGTTAAGAAAAAAAAAAAAAGTGGAACTTGCTCATTCTCTGCTGTGTTGACGTCTACAGGATTTTGCCTCTTCTCATGAAATTATGACAGAACAGGATTCTAAAATTCAGATTTTGAAGAGGAACAACAACCTCTGACTGCTTATGAGGATTGAAATGCAAAGGAATCCATTCCTTCTGCCTCCCCACTAGAAGACTTTTCCTTTGGGGAACCCTTCACACCCTCAGGGAAATTTCCAGTGGGAATCTCAGGACTTCCCACAGTCTAAGAAAAGACTAAGAGAGTTTCTGGACCTTCCCCAGCACAGACCACTGGCCATCCCCACTATCTTAGAAGTGGTGGATGATGTTTTCCATGAATCCAGCTTAGCCCGTGACGCCCTCCCACCTGCTCCCAGTAAACCTGACGGCTATTACACAGTACCAGATTCTCACAAATACCTGTACAGAAATCCTGCTGTAGACCCAGAGGTCATTACACAGGGACCTAAAGGAGCTAAGACTAGTTCTGCCAAGAATCCTATTCCTTCTGACAAGGAATCCAGAGCTCTGAACAGATGGGGTAAAAAAGTATACACCTCTACAACCTTAGCTATCAGAGCACTCAACTGTCAGTTCCATATATTAAAATATCAACAACACACTTTGGAACTATTAAAGCAAAAGACTGCAACCTTTCCTGACTGTGCCAATTCAAAAGAGTTAGCAGATTTACTACACTCTACTTGTCAAGTGGCCAAACGCTCATTACACTGTTGATATGACACCCTAGAAGCCTCAAGCAGGGCAGCAGTGTCAGGATCTGTCATTAGGAGACATGCTTGGTTGAAGGAACAACCTCTCCCTGATCATGTCAAGTCTAAATTAGTTAATGCACCCCTGGATAAAGACCACTTGATTGGAGTAAAGGAAGAGGTGCTTAAAAAGATGGAAGACAAAGCAAAATCTATGCAGACAGTAAAAGATTTCTTTCAGGTTCAACCTCCTAGGTTCAGCGGGTACTTTCCCTCTAAGCACTGGTCCTTCCCTACACCTAGCAGACAGGGGCAAGGTAAGCCCCCGCAGGGACAGACCACCCAGGCCCCTGTCCCAGGAACACCAGAGAACCAAACAGTGGACCACCTCTGCCCCAAAGGCAGGGAGTTCTAAGCCACCCTTCTATGGCAAAAGCTCTCAATGACCCCCCCCCCTCCGTTCACTCACCAAAAGCTAGGAGGAAGGCTCTCCCTCTGCAAAGAAAATTGGCTTTCTATAACAAAGTGAACGCTTTATTGAATATTGCGTTTTCATCCAGTAGACTTCATCAGATCTGATGAAGTCTATTGGATGAAAACGCAATATTCAATAAAGCGTTCATTTTGTTTTACAACTGAGGTCGTGGTTTGAATTCTCCACACTCCTGCTTTTCTTTTCTTTTTTCATTTGTATTGGAGCCGTTTTGAAAAGTCTGCCGTATTGACTTTCTTCTTTTCTATAACAAAGTACCAATGGTTCTTAAAAATCATTTTTCAGGGATACAAATTCTCTTTCAACGAACTGTCAATTCCAAGAGGGTATCCAGGCTTACCTCACAAAATCAGTGGGCAGAGGCATTGAAACAGGTTCAGACTTTTATATCCCAGGGGGTAGTAGAACCTGTCCAATCAGATCAAACAACAGGTAAAGGCTTTTATTCCAGACTATTCCTTGTTCCCAGAAAAGAGGGCACTCTGTGCCCCATCCTGGATCTGTCCATTCTGAACACCTCCCTGGTGGTCCCCAAATTCAAAATGCTAACTTTGCAGCAGCTGCTGCCTATGCTGACAAAAAATGCTTGGTTAGTGACCCTAGACCTAAAAGATGCCTACCTCCACATCCCCAAAAAGGAATCATGCAGGAAATTACTGTGCTTCAGAGCAGGCTCAAAACACTTTCAGATGTTCATCGTGTTACACTGCTGCAGTCATCACACTTGGGTTATCCGGCCATCAGGCGGTCCCGCAGTCAGCCAGAGTTCCAAAGTCTTGGTCCGGCATCGGTTGCTAACTCTTCTTCCCTGACGTCAATGCGCCAGGGGTATATAATATGCATCCGACACCATTTTCTTCAGTCTTTCTTGCCGCGTGGTGCCCGAAGCAGAAGCAGTTCGCAAGTGCCGGTCGGCCGACTCCTGAGATTTTTGAAGTTGAATTTCAGATCCGAAGTCTTCAATAAAGCTAAGTACACCGTTGGGGAAACCTTTTTCTTGCCTCAGACTGATGTGAGAAAAAGTTAATTGCATTTCTTGTGGGAAGCAAATACCTCATAAGGACTTCTACTCTTACTGTATTCCATGCCTAGGCCCTGATCACGACGTCACTAGTTGTCGGTTTTGTGCTAGATTCAACAAACGCACTATTAAGAGACGTTTTGATTTTGCATTACACTACTTTCGCCGAAGGTTCAATTATACCATGCTGTCGGATCAGCCGACGACCTCAATACCGAAAAAGCGCAAAGACAAGGATAAAGACAGGCATCCGAGGTCCAAAACTGATGACGAAACCTCTTCTAGGCCAGTCACCGGTTCTCAGTGAGGCACTTTCGCAGCCCCTAACACCCGCTACTTCAGAGCCACAGGCTGCTTCTGACTCCCACGTGGAGACATCTAGGCCTCTGGAAACTCAAGGTATTCGGCTTACGTAAACTAATCCCTCAGATGGGTCTGGAGCCGCTGAGCAGGCACCGGCTTTTGAGGGTGTTTTCAGACCTTCACAACTTACCATTAAAACAACAGCCAAGACAAAGGTACCACTAAAGACAAAGAAACAAGTACAGCATTCTCCTGGACAATCCTCCATGCCTAAGAAACAGATGCTTAAAATGGCTGAAGACCTCATTACTCTAATCAGGGGTTCCCATCCCCCTCCTGAGAAAAGGCCTAGGCAGGATACAGACTATGACTCCTCTGATCAGGTTTCAGGTTTCCACTTCCTCTTATTCCTCTTCAGACCAGGGATACTCTTTACCCCCCCCCCATGAGGACTCTGATGCTGAGGAATCTATCCCTTCAGCCTCTCCTCCTGAGGATTACTCTTTTGGGGAAACTTTACATACCATGAGGGAACATTTCCATTGGGAAAGCCAGGAATACTCAGAATCCAAGAAAAGGCTCAGGGATTTCCTCTTATTGCCTCAGCACAGGCCCCTGGCTATTCCGCCTGTGCTAGACATTGTGGATGATGTGTTCTCTGAATCCAGTTTATCTCCTGACTCTTTGCCCCCCTGCTCCAGCCAAGCCAGATAGGTATTATAGAGTCCCTGACTCTCACAAGTTTCTTTACAAAAACCCTTCTGCTGATCCAAAAACTATTTCCCAGGGTCCAAAAGGGGTTAAGGCTTCCATTGCAAAAAATCCAGTACCCCCTGACAGAGGTTCCAGAGCTTTGGATAGATGGGGAAAGAAAGTATACACATCTGCAACTTTAGCAGTAAGAGCTTTAAATTGCTAGTTTCACATGCTTAAGTACCAACAATATTTAATGGCTCAGTTAAAATAGAAAATGCTTGCTAGCTCAGAAGCTCCTGATTGTAAAGAAATGCAGGATTTATTGCATGCAGTTGGGAAAACATACTCTGCAAGGTGGTTTTGATTCTTTAGAGGCCTCCTGTAGAGCCACAGTTACAGGTTCTGTTATTCGAAGACATGATTGGTTAAAAAAACAGAGTTTACCTGATCATGTTAAGGCAAAGTTATTGGATGCTCCTTTACAACATACCTTGATGTTCATCGTGCATACAGCTGCAGTAATCACAGATGGGTTTTCTGCCGTCAGGCGGGTCCTCAGTCGGCCGAATTCCAAAGTCTAGGTCCGGCGTCGGTTGTTGTCGCTTCTTTCCTGACGTCAGTGAGGCAGGGGTATATAAGACACAGCCGACACCATTTTCTTCAGTCTTTTTTGCCGCGCGGTGCCCAAAGCAGAAGCAGTTCGCAAGTGCCGGTCGGCCAGCTCCTGAATTTACGAAAAATTGGAAACCGAAGTCTTCTTTAAAGCTAAGTACCCCGTTGGGGAAACTTTTCTTGCCTCAGACCGATGTCAGAAAAAGTTAACAATTGTATTTATTGTGGGAAGCAAATACCGCATAAGGATTTCCATTCCCTCTGCATACCTTGTTTAGGCCCAGACCACGACGTCTCGGGCTGTCGCTTTTGCACTACTTTCAATAAACGCACTATTAAGCACTGGGCGGCGTTCGCCCAACACTTTTTTGGTAAAGCCTTTGATTATAAAATGTCGTCGGAGACTCCGACTACCGTTTTGTCCAAAAACCAAGGACAAGGACCGACACACGAGGCCCGCGTTCTCCACCGACACCACGCCAAAACCGGCTACACGTGGTCCGGTTCTCAGCGAGACGCCTATGCAGTCCCTGACTACCGACGACACTTCTTTAGCGGTGTCTTCTGTAACCGAGACTGCAGGTACCTCGGCCCATACCCAGACTACAACCACCGAAGCCACTGTGAGCATTGAGCCTCCTAATGTGGACAGGTCCACTTCCACCCATGGTGTCTTTAGACCCTCATCTTCCTTTTCCATTAAGGCCTTTACTAAGTCCAAGTCAGCCAGGCATCCCAAGAGGCTTGTTGCACAGGGCCCATCTCCAGGCCCCATGCCTAAAAAGCAGATGCTAAAAATGGCTGAGGATTTAATTATTCTTATCAGGGGTTCACAACCCCCTCCAGATAAGAGACCCAGAGTGGAGGAAGATTCTCCCTCTTCTGATCAGGGCTCCATTTTTTCAGAGCATTCTGATGTAGAGGAACACTCTTACTCCCCTTTTGAAGATTCTGATGCAGAGCAGTCCATTCCTTCTGTATCTCCTCCAGAGGATTTTTCTTTTGGGGAAACCTTGCACACCTTGAGGGAACACTTCCATTGGGAAGGCCAAGACTTTTCTGATTCCAAGAAAAGACTTTGAGAATTTCTTTTGTTACCTCAACACAGACCTCTGGCGATACCTCCTGTCTTGGACATACTTGATGATGTTTATTCGGAGGCTTGCCTTAATCCGGATTCCCTGCCTCCTGCCCCAGTCAAGCCTGATAGGTACTACAGAGTTCCTAACTCTCACCAATTTCTTTACAAAAGTCATAATGCTGACCCTGAAACCATTTCTCAAGGCCCCAAGGGAATGAAGGCCTCTACTGCTAAGAATAAACTACCTTCTGAAAGCGAGTCAAGATCCTTAGAAAGGTGGGGAAAAAAGGTATATACCTCGGCCACCCTAGCCATGAGGGCCTTAAATTGTCAGTTCCATATGCTTAAATATCAGCAGTTTCTGTTATCACAATTAAGAAATAAAATGTCTCAACCTGAACAACCAGATGTGAAGGAGTTGCAGGATATGATGCATAGTGCAGAACAAGTGGGTAAACACACCTTACAATGTGGCTATGATGCCCTAGAGGCCTCAAGTAGAGCTGCAGTTACAGGATCAGTCATTCGTAGACATGCCTGGCTTAGGGAACAAATCTTACCTGATCATGTGAAAGCTAAACTACTAGATGCTCCTTTACAAAAGGATGTGCTATTTGGTACTAATGCTGAGGAGATACTACAGAAAATGGAAGAAAAAGCCAAATCTACGCAATCTGTCAAAGCTTTTCTACAGGTTCAACCACCACGTTTTAGCAGAAATTGGCCTTCTAAAAACTGGTCCTTTCCAGCCACGGACAAGCCCCAAAGATGTAGATACAGGCGCACAAGGGGCAGAGGACAATCACAAGGATCATATAGAGGCAGGCAATGGCAAACTCCAGCACCAAGAGGTGGCGAAGACAGTGCACAACAATACAGGAAAAAAACCCAATGACTTCCTCCTTTCCATGCCAAGCAAGTCTCAGCTGGCAGCCCCCTTGGGAGGAAAACTGGCATTATTTACAAGAAATTGGCATATTGTCACAACAGACAAATGGATCCTGGACGTTATAAACAGAGGCTACAGATTTCATTTTCACACTCTTCCAAAAATGAGAGGCATGCCAAACCTGCCACACAATCAAAGGGCAGAGGCACAACTACAAATTTCAAAGCTCGTAGACATGAAAGCTATTCAAAAGGTACCTACTCACGAACAAGGTCAAGGTTTTTATTCCAGGCTATTTCTGGTACCAAGGAAAGGAATCGACTGGAGACCCATTTTGGACTTATCCATCCTAAACACATTTTTACTCGTACCAAAATTCAAGATGCTCACATTACAGCAACTTCTTCCCATGCTGGGCAAGGAGTTTTGGCTGGTAACATTGGACCTCAAGGAGGCATACCTGCATGTCCCAATCAGACAAAGCTGCAGAAGATACCTCAGATTTCTTGCAGGTTCAATCCACTATCAATTCTCTGCATTGCCCTTTGGCTTATCTACTGCGCCCAGAGTATTCACGAAATGCCTGGCATCAGTAATTGCCTACTGCAGACTTCAAGGGATACAAATTTATCCTTATTTGGACGACTGCCTGATCCAAGCAGACAGCAAGCACATACTTCTGGAACATCTGGCTTATGTAACACGGTTACTGAATTCTCTGGGATACACAGTCAACAAAGAGAAATCCAGACTAACACCATCTCAGAAAATAACTTTCCTGGGTGCCAACTTGGACACACACACTCAGATGGCCTATCTTACGCCAGAAAAACAGGGGCAACTAACTCAGTACTTCAAAATACTAGCAAATTGTACCAGGCTTACTGCAAGGAAAATCCTGCAGGCTCTGGGCTTTATGGCATCTTGCATTCTTTTAATCCCATGTGCAAAGTTGCATATGAGGAAACTTCAATGGTACCTAAAAAAACTATGGTCTCAACACAGCCACAGTTTGGAAACAATAATACCAATAATTCCATGTTTGCAAAAGGAATTTCTATGGTGGGTCCAAGCATGTCAAACAAACACAGGTCTCCCATTCTGCAAGCCTCAAGCAAATCAAGTCATCAAAACAGACGCCTCAGATTACGCCTGGGGGGCGCACATGACAGACAGGTGCATTCAGGGCAAATGGTCCCAAAAGGAAAAGCACCTTCACATCAATCAAAAAGAAATGCTAGCAGTGATAAATGCAATTACAGCTTTCAAGGACCTCCTGCATCCAGGACAATTATTGATAAGAACAGACAACACCACAGTAATGTGGTACATAAACAAACAAGGAGGAACACATTCATACCCCCTGTGCAGACTAGCCATGACACTTTGGAACTTGGCTCTGGAATGGCAAATCGAACTTCAAGCACAGTACTTGCCAGGTTTGGAAAACACGCTGGCAGACAATCTAAGCAGAAATATGACAGATCCACATGAATGGAAGTTTCATCCTCAAGTGTTTACAAAGATAATCCAAGCGCGAGGAAGGCCAGACGTAGATCTCTTCGCCTCCCACAGGAATCATCAATTGGAAAAGTTCTGTTCAAGGACCTTTCATCCAAAGGCCTGGAGAGTGGACGCCCTTTCATTCAGTTGGGCAGCATGGACAGTTTACACTTTCCCACCTCTGCCTCTTCTACCCAAGGTGCTCTTGAAAGCAAGAGCAGACAGACTGAAGATGATACTGATTGCTCCAGACTGGCCAAGACAACACTGGTACCCACTCCTGAGGAGCCTAACACATACTCCTCCCTGGTCCCTATCTCTAATACCTCTTCTACCAACTCAACACAGCTACAAAACTCTTCACAGTCAGTTGAAAACACTCAATCTTGCTGCATGGAAAATTCCTTAACAACACAACAGACCCTACTCCCCAAAGAGGTGCAGGATGTCATTTTGGAGGCCAGAAGGCCATCTACTAGAAAGGCTTACTCCGCAAAATGGAAACGGTTTTGCTCTTGGAATGAGAAAAAAGGCCAGGATCTTAGAAAACTGAATTTGCCTCAGGTATTGCAGTATCTAGCCGAGCTGCTGAACAGTGGACTTTCATTTTCCTCCATAGAAATCCATGCCTCAGCCATTTCTGCAGAATTCAACACTGATCCACCCTTATTCTCTCACCCACTCTTAAGACAGTTCCTCAGAGGGGCTAAGAATATAAGGAAACAACCAATGCCAGCCTGGGATCTTAATTACATTCTAGAAAAATTAACATTGCCTCCCTTTGAACCAGCTGCCTCAGCAGATTTGCAATATTTGTCCTGGAAAACAGATTTCCTTCTGGCCATTACCTCAGCTCGTAGGGTTTCGGAACTACAAGCCCTCATGGCTGTGCAGCCCTTCCTCATCTTCCATCAGGACAGGGTTTCCCTTCGAACCAACCCGTCATTTATGCCTAAAGTGGTATCCAGGGTAGCTTTAAATCAAGCCATACACTTACCTACCTTTTACCCCAATCCTCAAAAGAAAGGGGAAAGGCTGCTACACTCCTTAGACATCCATAGATAGCTACGTTATTATTTGGACAGAACAAAGCCTTTCAGGAAAACAGAACAACTCTTTGTGTCCTATGCTTTAGGAGCTCAAGGGAAGCCAGTTACCAAACAGAAAATTTCAAAATGGATAGGCCACTGCATACGGTTTTGTTACTCCTATCATGGAAAATCTGTCCCTACAGGCATCAGATCCCACTCCACCAGGGCCACAGCTACCTCTATAGCCTTCCTCAGAGGAGTTCCTACCAAAGATATTTTGGAGGCAGCCACTTGGAGTTCTGTGCATACCTTCACAAAACACTACCGTCTGCCTTTATATTCCAAAACTACAGCAGGCTTTGCCACTGCTGTGTTGCAGGGCATTCTGGCTCATCCCAGTTCCACCTAGTGCCTACCACCCTGTGCGTAGCTTTGGGATTCTACCCATCTGTGATTACTGCAGCTGTATGCACGATGAACATAGTACAGTTTTGTACCTACCATAAATGTAGATGTTAGAGTGCTAATACAGCTGCAGTACAGGTTGCCCTCCCTCCTTCCCCTCTTGGTAAAGGCCTAGGGCCTAACCCCTCTTCATGCAACCTGATTGGGTTATCCTTCTGTGGTATATTTGCTTGCAACTACTGATTTTTGATTATATTGCATTGCATATATATAAATATAATTTATGCATTGCCTCCCTTCTGGGGGCACCTGACATCTGGGGCAAGAAAGACTGAAGAAAATGGCATTGGCTGTGTCTTATATACCCCTGCCTCACTGACGTCAGGAAAGAAGCGACAACAACCGACGCCGGACCTAGACTTTGGAATTCGGCCGACCGAGGACCCGCCTGACGGCAGAAAACCCATCTGTGATTACTGCAGCTGTATTAGCACTCGAACATCTACATTTATGGTAGGTACAAAACTATTCTTTTAGTGTTAAGGCAGAAGAGGTGTTAAAGAAAATGGAGGATAAAGCTAAATCTATGCAAACAGTCAAGGATTTCTTACAGGTACAGCCATCTCGTTTTAGCAGAAATTGGCCAACAAAAAATTGGTCCTTTCCAGTGTCAGACAGGCCACAGAGAGGCAGATACAGACGCCCAAGAGGCAGAGCTCAACCCCAAGGCTCAAACAGACGACGACAGTGGGGCACCTCAACCCCAAAAGGAGGTGAGGACAAGTCTCAACCTTACAGGAAACAGTCACAATTACTTTCCTTTGCGTACACCAATCACATCCCTTCTGGAAGCCCCCTTAGGGGGAAAACTAGCACTTTTTTTCTCAAAACTGGCAAACAATCACCCAAGACAAATGGGTCCTGAATATTGTGTCTCAAGGTTACAGATTCCACTTCCATACTTTACCAAAGCTAAAAGGAATGCCAGACCTGCCACAAAATCAATGGGCAGAGGCACAAAAACAAATTTCAGCCCTCATGGACATGAGAGCTATACAAAAAGTACCACAACAGGAACAAGGACAAGGATTTTACTCAAGACTCTTCCTGGTCCCCAGAAAGGACAAAGCCTGGAGGCCTATACTGGACCTTTCAATTCTGAATACTTACCTGGATATTCCGAAATTCTAAATGTTGACATTACAGCAGCTTCTACCCACACTGGGCAAGAAAGCTTGGCTTGTTACTCTGGACCTCAAGGAGGCATACCTGCATGTCCCTATCAGACATAATTGCAGAAGATACCTCCGATTCAAAGCTGGTACAATGCACTACCAATTCTCTGCACTGCCCTTTGGCCTATCTACTGCGCCCAGGGTCTTCACAAAGTGCCTGGCACCAGTAATTGCATTTTGCAGATAAAAAGGAATTCAAATATATCCATACCTGGACGACTGCCTCATTCAAGCAGAGACAAAGGACATTCTTCTACAGCATCTGGCGTTTGTGAAAAAGTTGCTAATTTCTCTAGGGTGCACAGTAAACGAAAAGAAGTCAAAACTAGTGCCCTCACAACAGATTGCATTCCTTGATGCCAGCTTAAATACAACGGCCCAGATGGCTTACCTCACGCCAGAAAAACAAGTGCAACTAACTCAATATTTTCAATTACTGGCAACAACGTCCCATCTCTCTGCAAGAAAAATTCTGCAGGCCCTGGGATTCATGCCATCCTGCATACTACTAATACCATATGCCAGACTGCATATGAGGAAATTACAATGGTACCTAAAATGTATTTGGACTCAACATTCTCACAGTTTAGAAGCAGTAATTCTAATAATTCCCTGCCTACAACAGGAGTTTCTAGGGTGGGCACAGGCATGTCACCTAAACAAGGGTCAGCCTTTTACCCAACCCACAGCCAGGCAAACTCTAACAACAGATGCTTCGGATTACGCCTGGGGAGCACACATGGCAGGAAAATGCATTCAGAGCAAGTGGACCACAGACCAGATGCATCTTCACATCAATCAAAAAGAGATGTTGGCTGTTCAAAATGCCCTAACAGCTTTCAAGGACCTTCTACATCCAGGACAACTATTACTAAAGACAGACAACACCACAGTAATATGGTACATAAACAAACAAGGGGGCACTCATTCCTATCCCCTATGCAGGCAAGCCATGACCTTGTGGAACACAGCTCTGACGTACCAAGTTCACCATCAAGCACAATTCCTGCCAGGAAAGAAAAATACTCTGGCAGATGACCTACGCAGAAATATCATGGACCCTCACGAATGGAAATTGAATCCACAAATCTTCAGCATGATAACACAAAAATGGGAATGCCCAGACATAGATATTTTGCCTCCCCTCTGAATTGCCAACTACAACAATTCTGCACAAGGACTTATCACAAACAAGCATGGAAAGTGGATGCTCTTCTGTTCAGCTGGAAAAACCTAAAAGTCTATGCCTTCCCACCACTGCCTCTCCTTTCAAAGGTACTTCTAAAAGCCAGACGAGAAAAAACACAGATGACCCTGATTGCTCCAAACTGGCCACGCCAGCACTGGTACCCTATCTTAAGGAACTTGGCTCAGGGCCCACCATGGATTCTGCCCCAAATTCCACACCTTCTGACTCAACAAAACAATTGGATCCTGCATGGTCAGCTCAAAACCCTAAACGTGGCTGCATGGCAGATACTTTAGTCAAGCAGGCAACACCTCTCTCTAAAGCTGTTATGAATGTCATTTTGGAGGCCTAGCACCAGGAAAGCTTACTCAGAAAAATGGAAGAGATTCTGCGCCTGGAACCAGGCTCACAGCCTTGACCCTCATGTTCCAAACATTCCTCAGATTTTACAATATTAAGATTCACACCTCTGCCATTTCTGCACATTACAACACGGATCCTCCTTTATTCTCTCATCCCTTGCTAAAGCAGTACCTCAGAGGGGCTAAAAACATAAGACCGCCCCGGAGAGCACCAACATCAACTTGGGACCTCAATTTCATGTTGAAAAAACTGACCCTACCACCTTTTGAGCCAGCCAATACAGCCGACCTAAAAGTTTTATCATGGAAAACAGCTCTGCTCCTGGCAGTAACATCAGCACGAAGAGTCTGAGCTACAGGCATTAATGGCAGTGGAACCTTTTATAATTTTTCATCAGGACAGGGTATCTTTAAGGACAAACCCTACCTTCATGCCAAAGGTGGTATCTAATGTGGCTCTTAGCCAAACCATCCATTTGCCTACTTCAAACCCCCAAAATAAAGGGGAGAAACTTCTGCATTCTTTGGACATACACGCTACGCTTCTACTTGGACAAAACAAAAGCTTTCAGGAGAACTGATCAACTGTTTGTAGCATATGCTGCAGGATCACAAGGCAAGGCTATCTCAAAGCAGACTATATCCAGATGGCTAGGACACTGTATTTGGTACTGCTACACACAGCATGGAAAATCAGTCCCTAATAATATTAGGCCTCATTCCACCAATGCAACAGCCATTTCAACAGCCTTTCTCAAAGGAGTACCTACCAAGGAAATTTTGGAGGCTGCAACTTGGAGTTCAGTACACACCTTCACCAAGCATTACCACCTGCCGCTTTACTCTAAATCCAGAGCAGGATTTGCCACTGCAGTTCTGCAGGGCCTCTTAGCCATTCCTAACTCTTTATAGACCAGCCACCCAACTTAGCTTTGGGATTCAACCCAAGTGTGATGACTGCAGCAGTGTAACACGATGAACATAGTACAGTTTTGTACCTACCATAAATGTAGATGTTCGAGTGTTCACACTGCTGCAGTCCAGGTTACCCTCCCTCCATCCCCTCTGAACTAGCTGGACTTATCTATACACTTCTATCCTATACAACCGTAGGGGTGTATTTGCTGGTAACTGAAGGTATTGTTTTTATTTTATATGTATATTTTTTATTAGGAATATGTATTGCATACCCACTTGGGGGCACCTGACATCTGGTGCAAGAAAAACTGAAGAGAATGGCGTCAGATGCATATTGTATACCCCTGACGCACTGACGTCAGGTAAGAAGCGACAGCAACCGATGCCGGACCAAGACTTTGGAACTCTGGCCGACTGCGGGATCACCTAACGGCAGGATAACCCAAGTGTGATGACTGCAGCAGTGTGAACACTCGAACATCTACATTTATGGTAGGTACAAAACTGTACTTTTTCTGCTGTACCCTTTGGCTTATCTACTGCTCCCCGAGTATTCACCAAATGCTTAGCCCCAGCCAGAGCATTTTGCAGACAGAGGAATATACAGATTTACCTTTATCTGGACAACTGCCTCATTCAGGCAGAGTGCAAAGAAAAGCTGCTCCAGGACCTTCTCTTTGTCAAAACCCTTCTAACTTCCTTAGGGTTCACCATGAATGTGAAGAAATCAAAGCAAACACCCTCCAGGAAGGTCATTTTATTGGGAGCACTGCTGGACACAGCATCCCAAACGGCCTTCATATCCCCAGAAAAGCAGAGCTTCCTGCCTCTCTACTTTACCCAGCTGGCTTCCAGAAGTCACCTCACTGCAAGGAAGTTCCTGCAAGCCTTGGGGTACATGGCATCTTACATCCTTCTAATTCCTCTGACCAGGCTCCACATGAGGAAACTTCAGTGGTATCTAAAGAACTTTTAGTGTCAGCACTCTCAGCCTCTAGAGGCCTCTCTCGATCTAATCCCCTGTATAAGGGCCGAGTTTCTCTGGTGGGCAGAGGCCTGTGCCATGAACAAGGGTCCTCCCTTCATCCTCCACCCTACCGGGCAGACAATCACCACCGATGCCTCAGATGTTGCTTGGGGCGCTCACCTAGCAGGCAGATGCACCCAAAGGCTTTGGGATGCCCAGCACCTTCCCTTACACATCAGTCAGAAGGAAATGATGGCAGTACAAAAGGCTCTGACATCCTTCAAACACCATCTCAGGCCAGGGGTTCTCCTTACCAAAACAGATGACAACACAGTAATGTGGTACATTAACAGTCAGGGAGAGACCCATTCTTACCCTCTGTGCAGACTAGCCATGAACCTCTGGCTGACCGCATCCTCCATGGGATTACACCTAATTGCTCAATACCTACCAAGGATCAACAACACCCTAGCAGACAACCTAAGCAGAAACTACTGGACCTCCACGAATGGCAGCTCCACAGAAAAATATTTTTGTAAGCCACTCAGGAGTGAGGAACTCCGGAGGTGGATCTGTTTGCTTCGCACCTCAACCACCAGCTGAAAAAATTCTGTAGCAGGGAGTATCACTACCTAGCGTGGAAGGTGGATGCCTTGAGCTTCCCCTGGAACTCCCTCTTTGTGTACGGATTCCTTCTTCTTCCTCTTATTTCCAAGATACTGATCAAGATAAGGGAGGAGAGGCCAAAGGCCATCCTCATTGCTTCAGATTGACCCAGACAGTATTGGTACCCCTTACTGCACAGCCTGACATTACAGCCTCCCAGGCAGCTTCCACTGATCTCAGACCTCTTGACCCAGGTGTTGTGGGGGGGGGGGTGCTGCACCCAGACTTCCAGACACTCAAATTGTCAACATGGCTAATACTTTAAAACAAGGGGCCCCTGCTAAGCAAACGGGTCCTAGACATTATCATAGAGGCCAGAAGGCCCAGCACCAGAAAATCTTACGCAGGGAAATGGAAAAGATCCTGCTCCCGGAGCCAGTCCAGAAGAGGCAGTACCTCACAACCTTCCATTCCAAAACCGAAGTGGAATCCTTCAAGGCCCCAGGGTCAGTGGAAACTATGGCCCAAACTGCAGACTCCTATATAAACGCATTCTACGGACATCTCCAGGAATGCATGGATCATGCTATCCCAAACAAAACTAAGACCCAATCATCCAAAGGCAGGCATCCAGTCTGGTGGACCCCTGCCGTAAATAAACTGTACAACAGAAGGAGGAAGCTACTACATGATAGAGCAAAATCCCTAATAGGGAAGGCATCTCTGATCAGTACTAGCAAAAAATTACGATCCCTCATAAAATCCTCCAAGGCCAGCTTTGAGAGAGAAATTGCACAGGACACCAAAGACAATCATAAGGCTTTTTTCAGTTATGTTAGGAACCTGGGATGCAACTCCCAGACTTGTTCCGAGTTGTTGATTCTAAATGACAAAAAATACACTGAACCCACAGACATCGCCAATATCCTGGCAGACAGGTTCAGTATAAACCCCCCCCCCCCCAAAAGAGCAAGTATCTATCCCGGCAGAGGGCTGCCTCCCAAACATCTCTGATGCTCAGGTGAAGGCTGCCCTCACCAAAGCAAAAAACACTGCTTCCATGGGACCAGATGGTGTCCCAGGTTGAGTCCTACGTGAACTCCAAGAGGAACTAATCCCTCAAATAAAACAGCTATACAATCTCAGCCTCACTACAGGATATGTGCCCACAGAATGGCGTACAGCAACAATGGTCCCACTCCACAAAGGTGGAGCCTCTACGGACCCTGGAAACTATCGCCCCATAAGCCTGACTAGCTTAGTCTGCAAGGCTATAGAGAGGATCATCATGGAGCTCATAAACAAAGACATTGGGGACCTACAGACACTAGATCCTACCCAGTTCGGCTTTGTCAAGGGCAGATCCTGCCTTTTGAACCTGGTTGACTTCTTCGAAACAGCCACCAAAGCCATAGATGAAGGGAAGGTAGTCCACACAGCCTATCTGGACCTTGCAAAGGCATTTGACACAATACCACACTCAGGCATCATAGATAAGCTATCCAGCTTAAATATAAACCCCTATGTCACAAGATGGGTCGCAAACTGGCTCAAAGACAGAACCCACAGAGTGAGAGTTGCTGGAGCCATGTCAGACTCGAAACCGGTCACAAGTGGCGTCCCACAGGGTTCTGTCCTGGGACAACTCTTGTTCGGTATATACTTTTCCGAGGTACAGGCAAATGTGGAAGGACTATGGCTCACCAAGTTTGCAGACGACTGCAAACTGGGCGCCATAATCGACTCTCCAGCTGACACAAACATCCTTCAAAAAGGTCTCACAGAGACAGATAGCTGGTGCCAGCGCCATGGTTTAAAGCTAAATGCCAAAAAATGTATAGTCATACCCTTTGGCAAAAACAACGTGCCCACAAATTACCACATAGGCGGAAACCTATTAAGTACAGAGAAAGCTGTTAGGGACCTGGGGACCCAAGTTGATAGCAATCTCTCCTTTGAAAACCACATTGCCAAAGTGGTTAGAAAGACCTTCTACATAGCCCATCTCATCACAAAGGGTTTCACATCTAGATCAAGAGAGGTAATCGTGCCCCATTATTCATCCCTCATCAGGCCCATCATAGAATACAATGCCCCTTTTGGGATGTACCTTACCCGACACCTGCAGCAATTAGAGATACCCCAAAAGTATCTCACCAAGAGGATCAAGTGTCTCAAACAGATGCCATATGCTGCTCGGTTAAAAAAACTCCAGCTCTGCTCAGTTGCATACCGCCTACTTCGAGGCGATCTATGCCTGACACACAAAGCTATGTCAAATCCAGAATTAATGGACATGCTCCACCTCAGTAAATCTAAATCCCTTAGAGCCACACGCTCGAGGGACTTGAACCTCAGCACAGAAATAAATAGAACTTGCTGGAGGGACAGGTTCATAACCCAGAGGCTCCCTTCGCTCTGGAATAGAATTCCAGTTCATGTGAGGCAGAGCACCTCACTGAATCTCTTCAAGAAGAATCTCGATAGGTGGATGGGGGATCGTAGGTTTGTCCCAGGGATTACTCCCGTGTCACTATTAGACAGAGGCACAGTAAACTAAACCTTAAAAAGGACACAGTATACTCAAATCAAGGGGTGGTGTAAGCCATACAGAATCGGGCTAGGCTTATAATTGCCCCAGGGCAGATAGCCTAGTATGAACCTATGAACCTATTCCTCTTATCCTGGACTACCTAGCGGAGTTACTCAATAGTGGCCTCTCCTTCTCTTTCTATTAAAATCCACGTCTCAGCTATTTCAGCTCATTTCGATACAGACCAGCCCCTCTTCTCGCATCCCTTGATTAAACAATTTCTCAGAGGGGCTTCTAATATCAGTTCTCCCAGAAGGCCACCCAAAGCAGCCTGGGACCTGACTTATGTTTGGAAAAACTAACCTTAACCTTCGAACATGCTGCTTCAGCAGAATTGAGATACCTCTCCTGCTAGCTATCACCTCAGCCAGAAGGGTTTCTAAATTTCAGGCACTCATGGCCATTGAGCACTACTTAATTTACCATGAAGACAGGCAGTCCCTGAGGACTAACCCCTCATTTATGCCCAAGGTGGTATCTGATGTGACCCTCAACCAGGCCATACATCTACCCACCTTCTTTCCTAACCCTCAAAACAAGGGGGGAAAGAATTCTGTGCTCACTAGACATGCACAGACAGCTCGGATACTACCTGGATTGTACTAAACCCTTCAGAAAAACAGACCAGTTTCTTGTCAGCTTTGCCCCAGGGGCAGAGGGGAAACCCAGTTCCAAGCAAACCATTTCAAAATGGATATCAGACTGTATCCATTTCTGCTACAGACTACATGGAAAACCACCCCTTAAGTCTATTTGTACCGATTCTACTAGGGCAGCCTCCACTTCCACAGCATTCCTCAGCGGAGTTCCCACCAGGGACATCTTGGAAGCTGCCACCTGAACCTCTTTCCACACCTTTACAAAGCATCATGACCTACCTCTTTTCTCTAAGGCTAGGACAGGGTTTGCCTCTGCAATTCTGCAGGGCATGGTGACCCATGACTAGGTCACTTAACTAATCCTTTCATCCCTCTTCTCGGGTTTGGGAATCCTCCCACAGGTGACGACTGCAACAATGAAACACGAAGAACATAGTACAGTTGTGTACACTTACCATAAATGTAGATGTTTGAGTGCATTCACTGTTGCAGTCCTGGTTTCCCTCCCTCCTTCCCCATTGTATCCTTTTTCCTTAGGGAGACATAAGCTTCTCTCGGTGGCTTTTAGCCACCAGCACCACTTTACCATATTTCCTTGTGCTTCTGACTGGTTAGGGCAAGAAAAACTGATGTAATGACATTGGCTGCCTTGCTTTATAGCAGTGATGAACTGACGTCAGTCTACAGGTGACAGCAGTTGATGCAGAAAAACATTGACTCTGGTATTCGGGCTGGCCGAGGGCTACCACAGCAAGGATAACCCCACAGGTGACGACTGCAACAGCGAATACACTTGAACTTCTACATTTATGGTGAAGTGTACACAACTGTACTTTTTGTCTTAAGATGTCAGACAAACCCTCTGGGTTTAAAAAGTGTGTTCCCTGTGGGCATAAGATCCCAAATTCTGATGCCCACAGGAAATGTGTGTATTGTCTGCATCCGGCACATCTGTATGTTGACTGTGCTGTTTGATCTGGATTTATTTCTAGAGCCTTGACTAATTGCTAGAACAAATTAGTTCTGCAGAGTCTCTTGCTCTCTACATCTTCCTGTTCAGTGTTTGGGGCTCAAACCCCTTCAAAAGAGTCAGAGAAATCTAAGCTTGATACTAGTCTTAAGGTCAAGGAGTCCCTACAAAAGCTCTCCAGATCGATCCTCAACTTTGGTTTCGTTCCTTCAGCAGAGCGTCTTACTAGGATTCATAAAAAGTTGCATCTGTTAGTCTCAGATCTGACAACTCAAAAAACAAGGTCTCAGATCCGTACCCTCCTGCTTCTGTTGGATCCCATTCTATCCAGTCTCCCCTCTCCCTTCCTAGAGGAGTCACCTCGAAGGCTTTCTAGGCCTCCTTCCACTACATTCTTTCTTCGATCCCCCAGAAGCCTTTCAGAAACGTATATGGACAGGATGATAAGGAAGTTGCTCAGAACACGGATACAGATGGAGATTCTTCCAGATCTGACTCCTACCGGGCCTGGGAGCTGACATCTGTCCACTTCCCCTACTATAGCACCTTCTCCGATTCATCTTGCATTTTTGGAGCTGTCGGATCTGAGATCCCTGGGGGTGTCTACTTCGGATCTGAAGACTTTTTGCTGTTCGACTCCAGTGGTTCCCCTGAGCCAACCAGCACCAAGTGTTTCAGAGCCAGGGGAGCTTAAGCATTCATATCGGATCCAAGGACTTGGAGTCAACTCTGAAACTTTCAGAGCTCTTTCTTCCCCTTGCAGCCTTGGCACTAGATAATTCAGGTCCGGTTCACTCCTCGGGTGGAGTGATGATGGGGTTGCAGGAGCTGACAAACTGAAAGGTTCTAGCTTTGGAGCCATCGACTTCTGTTTCTCCTAGGTGGTTTGCTATCAAGGTTGTCGAGAGTGTTTTCTCTGTCTCTAGAGAAGAGACATCCCTGCCCCCATCAGATCCATCACACTTGCCTCATACTGTTCTGTCTTCTGAGCCTCGACCATCTTTTTTACTGACACAGCCAGCCCGAACAAGCCGCCAGCCAGTCTGTCATGGCATTTTTATCTCTTCCAACACTTCTCCAGAACATCCCACTGAGGAAGTCCCTCAAAAGACGCCTTGCAAGAAGAGACACTTAGATTCTCCCCAAGAATCTCTCACAGAGGACACTGATTTGATGAGTGGGAGGGGTCCCCCAGACCACCACCTGGGGATGTCTACTGTGGAAACATCCTAGAGCTCTTGAAACAGAAAGGTGGTTGGTCTTCTGATATTCCCTCCTTGGAGGAATCTGTGTTTCTGGAGGTTTTTGGGTTTGGCCTGTCTACTTCTTGGGTGTTGGGTGCCCCCCCCCCCCCCCCCAGCCATTGTGCTCATTGACTAAGTTTCTTGGCAGGTGTGGAAGGAGCTTGCCCCCCTAAAGACAAAGACTGTGCACACTAGAGCAAGGGAGTAACTGGTGATGCCATGGTTGTTGCTGCAGCTACAAGAAAGGAGCTAGTCTATGGATGGATTTGGGAAGCATGTTTATGCTTCAGCTAGCTTTGCAGTCAGGTCACCGAATTACCTGGCACTTTTTCGAGACTTCAGAAGGATTTGACCAAGGAGTTTACCAATTTGCTTTCTGGGTCTATGTCCTTCAAAGTTGGAAACAGAATCTCCTCACAGCTGGCCACCCTCCAATCTGTCTCAAATGCATCCACAAAGTTGATCTTCCATGCTGCAGAAAGGTACCTCGCAGGCGGTGGGTTTAGGCATAGCCGTCAGGAGACATGCCTAGATGTGCTTGTTGTGTAATTTTGCGGAACAGTTCAAGTCTTTGTTCATCAGTGTGCCCTTCGACAGATCTACTCTGTGTTGCCCTAAGGTTAAAAACATGCTCTCCAGGTGTGAACAAGAGGGAAAGACCCTGTCTGCCTTGGTGTACATTTGTCTACTGCTCAAAGGCCCTTCTCTAGAAACCAGTGAGGTGGAAAAATATTTGGTTTAAGAAGTCACAGGGCCCTTTCCAGGATTCACTGAGATATTTCCCCCAGGGGCAGAGGGGAGAACCCGAGTGGAAGATGCCATTCTCTTGTCATAGGTGGCCTGCAGGGCTTTAGAGGTTCTTTCTCAGAGAAGCCCTATCAGTGGCCCTGGACGACGACCAACAGTACCCTCTCTGGAGATGGAGGTAATTTATTCCTGCACCAGAGAGCATGGTTAGCTATCTCAAAAGAATCATGGGTGCAGAAGACTATATCCAGAGGTTATACCATACCATTTTCCCCTAGCCCCTCCCACAGTTGTGAAGAAAATCCCCGATGTTCCACCCAGTCAGAGGGAAGCAGTAGCTCTATAAATAAAAAGGCTACTAGAAAAAGAGTCATCCAAGAGGTCCCCTCTCAGACTAGACAGGACCTGGAACTTGCTCAAGATTATTATTAGTGCCAAAAAAGACAGGAGACTTGAGACTAATCCAGTTTAAGTATACAAAGTCTCAGATGGTCACAGTTCAGTCCATTTTGCTTCTTCTGAAAATGGACGATTGGATGTGCTCGATAGATCTTTAGGATGTGTACTGCCACATCAAAATGAGCAGGTGCACCAGGAGATACCTACACTTACAGCTGGGAACCAGTCATTACCAGTTCAGAGCACTGCCCTTTGGTCTCACCACAGTCGCCAGGATATACACCAAATACATTGCAGTGGTAGCAGCTAACATGAGACTGCTGGGATTCCGGATGTTTTCATATCTAGACAACTGACTCCTAACTGCCCCAAATAGGCATCGACTTCTTCAGGCAAGGGACCACTTGCTCCAATTGTGTTCTCATCTAGGAGTAGCAGTCAATTACAGCAAATCTCAGCTCACACCTACACAGAGTCTGGAGTTCATAGGTGGTGGTTTGGACACAATCAGCCACATAGCCTTTCTTCCCTTTACTGAAATCTATAGACTGAGGTCCCAAGTCAAGAAAGTGATTCAGAGTTCTTCCCTTCCAGCTCAACTAATATTTCAAGCTCTGGGATCCATGCTAGCAGCTGTCACTCTTTTTCCCCTGGCCAGGTTCCACATGAGAATATTTCAGTGGACTCTCTCTAGTCAATGGGCCATTCTTCAACATCCATTATCAACTCCAGTCAGTCATACAGGCTTGCAGAAGATATCTTCTTTGGGTGGATTCATTCAAACCAGCTCTGCAAATGCTGTCCATTAGTTCTTCCCCTGCCCAAGGCCCAAAGAGACCAAAACATGTATCAGTGTCCTGGAGATGAGGGCTGTCCTCCTAACATTGCAGGCCTTTCAAGACATTCTCCCATCCGGGGCATTTGCGTTACAGGTGGAGAATATGTCAGTAGTCTGGTACATCAGCAAACAAGGGTGAACTAGATCTTACCCTGTTGTCCATTTTCATTCTTCCTCAACTTTCCACCCATCTGTACCCTCCTTTTTTGCTTCTCGAGAAATCCAAGAGTTGTATAGGAACCTTTGTTCCTTGTTTGAACTCCAGCTTCCCTTTTTCTGTTCTACCTCTGGTATTTTCTGTAATAGGAAACTCTGTTATATCTAGGGGCAGCAGACTCAATCTGAGGTACATTAGGTTAGTGGGGCATTATGAGTGTAGGGAAGGGCTTCTAGGATCTGATGATCTGGTAGAACCGGCTGAGTCGGATCTGAGTCTCTAATCAGAACCCATCAGTTGAGGAAAAATGACAATGGACAACACAGATATGGAACGTTATGGGGAGTACATAACTTTTTTTTTCAAACTCTAGCAAACTACAAACAGATTGCTGCAGATTCCACCACAAACTGAGTGCTACAGCACTCAGGTTTGACTGCAAGTGCAATATTGGCTTTTAAAATCTAGCATTGCATGAGAGATTTGGATTGGCTGATCGCATCCCCCCAACACTTTGCGTCAAGAGCACTTCCCCATCTCTCCCTGCTGTAGCTACACTACTGCCATTGATGATTTACATTTGCTAAGTTCTGCTATGTGGGACTGTCTCTCTTTATGTGCTGGCATTCTTGTTTCACATAAAATTGAGAAGAACAACATGTACTGTATACTAAGTATAATTTTTGTGATGCACAACTTAAGTGTTGCTTTACATACCTGGTGTGAATAGTTGGTCATTGAATCAAGGGTTCTGTGTTGACCAGACTGATTAACTTCATCAGAGAAACCCGAGGTAAATCCTGTTTCACTCTTTTTCCACCCCGAGTTCCCCAGCCATCCACCACAAACTCACATTTTTTTCACTAACCTTCCCACTCCCCACCTCACTGAACTTAGTAGAAAAATGACAGCATCTGCTTATCTACTACCAGCATTACATTGTGCCTGAAGCACCTACACAGAAGCTACAAGAAAATTGCCAGGTTTGCCTGTAACCTCCCTTATAGGGTCCAGACTGCATTGCCCTCCGAAAACTTAACTTGATAGAACTACCTCATCACTTCAGCTGCTCACAATCATTTACATAAACCTAACGGGTGTCCCGGTATAAAAGTATACTTCAACCTTACCTACCTCCCAGGAACTTACTCTGAACAAACAAAGCCTTGCTGTCCACTCACACATAACTGATAACTCAGCAGGGGAAGCTCTTTATTCCATTCACATCACCGAACTATAGAACTCACTGCCTCTACCAGTAAGACTCCATAACAACCTGACCACTCCCAAAGATCAACTAAATGACCATCTCAAGGGTTCTTACCTATGCTCAATTCCTCACTAGGCTAACTCTAACAGAAACAGCCCTCTCCCTTGCCACCACTTTCCCAAATCTCTCTTGACCCCCAAAACATTCAGGCCTTAATAACAAACAGTGAAGTTTCAATTGAAAATAAAATGTATAGAGTCTAATATCTTATAACTACTGCTACATTCTGTACCCTTACACTGACGTTTCTTAATGTCAGTGTGCCCAATTAACATGGTTACTCCTGTAACTTATTGTTCTACCTCCTACAGGCTATATTACCCTAATGCAACCTAAATATTATCGGTGTTTTACTCATGCATATCCATGTTTATAGCTGTTCCACTACAAATGCTTGTATGTAATGTATTCCATTTTAATACAATGTTGTGATTGTACCATGGTGACTGTAGTCTTTAATTCAGTATGTTTGTATGCAATGTGAACCAGTTCAATATGCTACTGTTTATAATTTTCTGATACTCTACCATTGAAGGTAATTTACACATGTTAATTTACATTGTAAATTGTATTATGTTGTATAACTTGAGCTTTTTCTCCCTGAACCTCCACTAAAAAGAGGTTCTTCACCCATTCAGTCTTCCCCCGGTTTACAAATACAAATAAATATAAACACGTTATGTATGTATATTTTATATATATGTATATATATATATATATATATATATATATATATGTGTGTGTGTGTGTGTGTGTGTGTGTATATCTCTCTCTCTCTCTCTATATATATATATATATATATATATATATATATATATATATATATTACACACACACATATTTTTTGAGGGGGCAGACACTGTTACCCGAAACTGTAATATTTAAAGATTGATCACCTTCTTTCTTCCTGTAATGCTGTTAGATTTTCCCATAACTTGCTGTATTGGCTGAGAGATTTGGCACAGGTCTTCTGAGGTACCAGTGCAGGCAAGTCATGATTCCCATATGTGTGCCTCATTGCTTTTGTTGTTTCACTGTATGAATATCCATTGGTTCATAGGTTCATAAGTGTTTACTAGACTAACAACCACAAGGGCCTTTTTAAGCCTAGCCATGGATCACAAATATGTGACAAGTTCTGATACCCTTGATAAGTTTAAGCCTGGGCCTGGGAGATGAACCATTTACAGATTACCTGTTTGCATTAGAGACAAAAGTGCCAAACCAGGGATGAAGTTCCGGTCCCCCATCCAGTTGTACAAGTTGCCCTTGAATTGGGTCATGGAGGAACTCTGCTTCACGTAGATGGGAAGCCTGTTCCATAGATGGGGTAGTCTCTCAACTGAACTGAACTCTGAACTCTCTGTGAACTGGTCCCTAAGTTCATACTGAAGAAATATTATTGCATTGTCATGGTACCTCACTTTGACCAGTTTTCATTGAAAATTGATTTTCACTTATTTTTCTTCAGAAAAGTTCTTTTTAAAGAGTTTTATTAAATTAGTACATTGTAGATATTGAGATAGACATGTGCGTATACACACACACACACACACACACACACACACACACACACACACACACACACACAAAACAATAAAAAGGAAACCAAACCATTTGGAAACATTTTTTTTTTAATTTTCATGCATTATACATGTATGTTTTCTTTTAAACAGTTATCATTCACTCCAGCATTACATAAATTGCTCAATTCTTGCCTTCCATTTAATCTCATTTCTTCTTTTGAACATTATTTTGCATGCATTGATGTTCATCATTCCCACTGCCTCAGTGACATTTTGGGTTATCTGCAAAGCATACCTCTCAACCATACCGAAATCCTCGGTATTTTCCAGTTTTGAGGGCAAAATAATGGGGTGCCACGAATTTCTGAGTGGCCCCTTCAGTTCCCAATATTTTTTTTTGTTTGTTTTTTTACGTTTTGGCTATTTCTCAGACTCAGAGGCTAGGGCAGGTTTGGGAGAGAGGAAAGACTGAGTTCTTCCCTACTTGCAGTAAGCACGATACCAGCATCTACAAGCAGACCAAAGACAACAGCTATGAAAAGGTGCAACTGATCCATCCATGCCTACATTTGCTGCAAAGGAGAGATACAGACAGGGTTTCTATTAATAACACGCTTGTTAGAAAAATGCACAGCTGGACATCACTGAATTTTCCCTTTAAACAGAACAGCGATGCAGTTTAAAAACAAGAAACTGCACCCTCTACTCACCTATGAGTCACATGTATAAGTTGCAGAAATAGAGAGTAGAAACAAGAGAACTCCAGTCCCTGCTCGGGCAGTCACTGTGGCAACTTCCTTGTTCTATATTTCTGAAAAGTTAATTTGGATGATTTTATCCTTGTCCATTCTTCAAATTATACTATTTCCCCTTTTCCCCAATTCCTTTCTTTTCTTAGTATGAAATATCTTTCACAGCTGAAGTCCTGTTAACCTAGGCACTCTGTCCCGAAAGGGGCAGAGGGGTGAATAGTATTAATAAAGCAAGTTAAGAGATTTATTGATTTTTTTTTCTTTTTCTTTTTAGAAGGAGATTGGTAGTGAAGTGTTGCCACTAGGTCTGGTAATTGAGACCTTAAGAGGGACCGATTATTTGCTAGTATAACATTTTTCTCTTTGAAACAGATTTAAAGTTTATGTTATTTGTAGTTTTGTGTGGTTTCCATGTTTACACAAACGTTTGTGACATTATCAGCATTTGTATGTTGGGGGGAAAAAACTTCAGTGTGGTTTAAGAAAGCTGTTGTACATTAAGTTTGTGTTTTAAGGAAATTATCAATTTCTTGTATAAGTCCAATTTATATTTTTTACCTTTATTTTGTGTGATAGTTGTAACAGGCCACTGTAGTCCTAGTGTGGAACTCTTCTTCTCCCCTTACTTTCCTTTAGCACTTACTGTTGGTGATGGTGCTCGTAAATATGGCATTTTTTCCCACTAAATCTAAAGTTGCAAAACATAGCACAGAAAAAGGAAATTTTTGCTTTTTTTTCCACTATTTAACAAGAAGATTTTTTCTCTTTCTTTAAAGTCTGAAGATTTAAGGCTGTATACTATCGTGTTACGGACTCGTAGTACCCTGTAAACAGTGTGGGTTCTTGTGTTGCTGAAGTATCATGACTGCATTCTGGTCACTGTATGATTATATTTAAACCAGTATGGAGGACGGTAATATCACATTTTCATTAACCTCCCACCAAAGGTTTTAACTGGTCTTCTATTACTCTGCTTCATATCATTCTAAGCCCTGATGCGTCTCTCTGTGGTTTCTAGCCATCCTTTCCATACCTTATGTCACAGTTATTGGCTGTTGGTTTCCTACCCACCTGGCAAATAATTGGCCTACAGAAAAAATCTATGAGGCCATCTCATCCTTCAAATATTTTGGCATCATGCCTCTCAGTCTCTCAGGGGAAGAAATCTAGACAAAGCCAAAAGTAGTGGCAGGACAAAGACTGAAAAATAGGGACATATTTTAGGTATTGTTTCAGATAGTTGCTAGAGTAACAGATTTTGCATTATTATGTATTTTCTGAGCAATATGAAGTCTGAAATTCAAATGTCTGCCATTATTTACTATTATTTAGTGACTTCAATCTTCATGTTGGTATCGCAGGGTTATATGATCATGTATGCATATTTTATGTTAATCAGCATCCCAATTTTTGGCCAGTTGTACCTACTTTTCATGGGCCTTTGTCCAGATTTTTCATGTTTCCAGGTTGAGAGGTATGATGCTGAGGTAACCCAGTGCTGGCCAGCTTTCAAAAGCTCAGATTCCCCTCCCTCTCTTCCTATGACAGCTGATTTGGCTGAGCATATCCAGAGAGGAAAGCCTTCAGCTAGGACAAGAAGTGCGTGCTCATTCTTTTTCTTCCACCAGAAGAAGAAAGTCCTCTGACTCTTCACAGAACCCAGTGCTGATTTTTCTGTATTACTGATCAGATAAGTCCTGTTTGGCTGTTCATTATTGCATGCGTTTATTCTGTTTCTATTTTTATGTTTGTTTAAAAAAATATATTGATTTCATTATTTGTTTCTGTCACAGAACCTCATGAGTGGAAGATCCCTGTTGAGGTTTTCCAGGATTTGATCCAAATGTGGAGAACATCTCAAGTAGATCTGTTCATCTGCTTTCAAAATAGACAACTGAAAAAATTCTGTTCAAGACGTCCTTGCGTTGATGCTTGGAAGACAGAAGATGCATCATTCCCGTGGTCTGACCCACTCTGATTTTAAAATATTTGTGTGAGCTTCTTCGAGATGCTTTGTCATATACGTCTAACAAATTGCATCATGCAGTCATCACAGCATGTTTGCAGATAGATCCCCCTGTTTTATCTTTTTTTGTGGTCAGAGAGTTTATGAACGGAGTGTTTCACATGAGACCCTCAAAAGCAAATTTCTCCTCCTTGTTCCGCTCCCGCTTTGTTCTTGAAAGTTGGCTTTATCTCCTTTTGAACCTGCCTGTCAGGCTGATTTACTGTTCATTGCTTTGAAGACTGTTTTACTCAATGATGTTGTTTGTGTTTCACTGTTGCAGTCATTACATTTGGGTAATCTGCTGGCAGGTTGCCCTCAGTCGGCCTGAATAACAAAGTCTTGGGTCCTGTGTTGGTTGCTGTCTCCTCTTCCATGACGTCAGGTCGTCAGGGGTATAAAACATGCAGCTGACGCCATTTTAATCCATCTTTCTTGCCGCGCGGTGCCCAAAGCAGAAGCAGTTCGCAAGTGCCGGTCGGCCGACTCCTGAAATTTACGTTTTAGAGTTTCAGAACCGATGTCTTCAAACTAAAGCTAAGTACCCCGTTGGGGAAACTTTTTCTTGCTCCTTACCGATGTCAGTAAAAGTTAATAATTGTATTACTTGTCGGAAGCAAATACCTCTTAAGGATTTTCATTTGTACTGTATTCCTTGCCTAGGACCTAATCACAACATGTCTTGCTGTCGGTTTTGTGCTAAATTTAACCAACGCACTACTAAGCGTCTGTATATTTTTGCTTCTAAATACTTTGGTTCAAGATTTAACTATCCCGAAATGTCGTCGGTTAGCAATCCGACTACCGGAATTCACAAAAAACTCAAGGAAAAAGACAGAGACAGACCGTCGTGGTCCAAAATCGATGACAAAGCTTCTCCTAAGCCAGTCGCTGGTTCGCCGGTACTCAGTGAGGTGCTTTCGCAGCCCCCGATGCCCGCTACTTTTAAGTCACAGGCCTCTACCGAGACCCATTCGGAGTCCGATATGCTGCGAGATTCTCCAAGTATTGAATCCGTGGATGTCTCTCCCTTGGATGGGTCTGGAGCCGCTGAGCAGGTATTGGCTTTAGAGGGTGTTTTCAGGCCTCAACATTTGTATATTAAACCGACGCCATCATCAAAAACAAGGCCTAAACCTACTTTGTCTAAAAAACCGACGCATGAGCCACGTGCTCAGACCCCTATGCCTAAAAAACAAATTATCAAAATGGCTGAGGATTTAATTACCTTGATGAGGGGTTCCCAACCCCCCAACCCCCCTGCTAATAGGCCTAGGCAAGGCACTGATTATGAATCTTCAGATCAGGTTTCCATTTCTTCTGATTCCTCTTCTGATCACGGATTTTCTTTCCCACCTTATGAGGACTCAGATGCAGAGGAATCCATCCCTTCTGTTTTTTCTTTTGAAGAGACTTTGCATACTTTAAGAGAACATTTTCATTGGGAGAGTCAGGACTTTTCAGAAATCAAAAAGAGCCTTAGGGATTTTCTTCTTCTTCCTCAGCATAGGCCTTTGGCTGTACCTCCTGTATTAGACGTTGTTGTTGATGTTTTCTCAGAATCCAGCATGGCTCCTGATTTCCTGCCTCCGGCTCCTAGTAAGCCAGACAGATATTGCAGGGTTCCTGACTCCCACAAATTTCTTTTCAAAAATCCTGCTGCTGACCCAGAAATTATTTCTCAGGGTCCCAAGGGTGTTAAGGCGTCTACAGCAAAAAATCCTACCCTTCAAGTAAAGAGACTCCAGGGCGCTGGATAGATGGGGTAAGAAGGTTTATATGTCTGCAACCCTGGCAATCAGGGCTTTAAACTGCTAATTTCATATGCTTAAATATCAGTCGCATGTTATGGGCTTACTGAAACAGAAAATGATGATGATTTCTGATTGTGTGGAAAATAGAGTTACAGGATTTATTGCATTCAGCAGAACAGGTTGGAAAGCCTAATTTGCAATGTGGTTTTGATTCCTTGGAGGCCTCTTGTAGGGCCGCCGTAACTGGATCTGTGATAAGAAGGCATGCTTGGCTTAAGGAGCAAAGTTTGCCTGATCATGTTAAAGCTAAATTGTTGGATGCTCCTTTACAGCAGGACAGTCTGTTTGGTAATAAAGCAGAAGAGGTTTTAAAAAAGATGGAAGACAAAGCTAAAGCTATGAAAACTGTAAAAGATTTCTTGCAAGTGCAGCCACCCAGGTTCAGTAGGCACTGGCCAACTAAGAATTAGTCCTTTCCAGTGTCCAACAGAGCCACTCAGACAAAACCCAGATGCTCCAAAGGCTCCAGGTTTCCTGTCACAAGGATCTTACAGGACAAAACATTGGGATGCCTCCACCTCCAAATCAGGTGGTAGCAAAGCACCACCCTACAGTAAACAGTCTCACTAACTTTCCTCTGCCATCTCCAAGCACTTATCTTTTGGCAGCCCCTTTGGGGGGGAAACTAGCACTTCATGCTCAAAATTGGCATTTAATTACCCAGGACAAGTGGGTCTTAAATATAGTATCCCAGGGGCACAGATTTCATTTCCACACGTTGCCAATTCCAAACAGATGGCCATATCTGCCACCAAATCAGTGGGCAGAGGCCCAGAAACAAGTCATGTCCCTCATGGATATGGGGGCTATTCAACCAGTACCAGAAAAGGAAAAAAGGACAAGGGTTTTATTCAAGACTTTTCCTGGTACCCAGAAAAGAGAAATCATGGCGTCCAATTCTGGACTTATCCTTTCTAAATACTTTCCTGGACATTCCAAAATTCAAAATGCTGACTCTACGGCAGCTACTGCCTATGCTAGGCAAGAATGCCTGGTTGGTAACGCTAGACTTAGGGAATCTTGCCGAAGATACCTCCGCTTCAAAGCAGGCAATTTGCGTTACCAGTTCTCTGCACTGCCCTTTGGCTTATCTACTGCACCCAGGGTCTTCACAAAGTGCCTGGCACCAGTAATTGCATTTTGCAGACAAAGAAACATTCAAATTTATCCATATCTAGATGATTGTCTCATTCAGGCAGAGGATAAGGACACTCTTCTTCAGCATCTGTCGTTTGTAAAAAGGCTTCTAACATGCCTAGGGTACACCATAAATGAAAAGAAATCACAACTGGTACCCTCTCAAATAATTACATTCCTGGGTGCAAGCTTGAATACAACTGCCCAGATGGCTTACCTCACGCCAGACAAACAAATTCAGTTGACAACATACTTCAAACAAGTGGCAACAAAAACCCAGCTATCTGCAAGACAGATTCTGCAGTCTTTGGGGTTCATGGCATCTACTAATACCATATGCAAGACTGCATATGAGGAAACTTCAATGGTACCTAAAAATCTTATGGAGTCAACATTGTCACAGCCTGGAAACAATGATTCCTCTCATTCCCTGCCTGCAACAGGAGTTCCTTTGGTGGGCAGAGGCATGTCACCAAAACAAGGGACTGTCATTCATTCTACCCCCTGCCACCCAAACCCTGACTACAGAAGCATTAGACTATGCTTGGGGGCCCATCTGGCAGGGAGGTGCAATCAGAGCGAATGGAGCCCAAATCAAATGCATCTACATATCAACCAGAAAGAAATGCTAGCTGTACAGAGCGCTCTGACAGCCTTCAAGGATTTCCTTCATCCAGGACAACTACTGATAAAGACGGACAACACCACAGTTATGTGGTATATAAACAAGCAGGGGGGTACCCACTCCTACCCCCTTTGCAGACTAGCCATGGCCTTGTGGAACACAGCCTTGACTTACCAAATACATCTTCAAGCTCAATTCCTGCCAGGAAAGCAAAATACTCTGGCACACGACCTAAGCAGAAATGTTATGGACCCACACGAATGGAAACTGGATCCACAAATCTTCAGCATGTTGACACGAAAATGGGCGAGCCCAGACATACATCTATTTGCCTCTCCCCAAAACTATCAGTTGGACAAATTCTGCACAAGAACTCATCACAAAAAAGCTTGGAAAGTGGATGCTCTATCGTTTAGCTGGAAAAACCTATCAGTCTATGCCTTTCCCCTTCTGCCTCTACTCTCCAAGGTCTTACTAAAAGTCAGACAGGAAAAACCAAAAATGATTCTGATCGCTCCGGACTGGCCTCGCCAACCCTTGGTACCCACCTTTAAGGAATATGTCACACCTTCCTCCATGGTACTTGCCTCAAACACCTCATCTACCGTCTCAGCAGAACTATGAAATTCTGCACACTCAGCTCCAAACTCTGAATCTTGTAGCATGGCTAATCAACTAATTTCACCAGTCACATCTCTCAGTAAACCTGTGATGGATGTCATTTTGGAGGCTAGAAGGCCTAGGACTAGAAAATCCTATGCTGATAAATGGAAGAGATTATGTGCTTGGAACCAAGCATAAGGAATAGACACGGCAAAGCCCGATATTCCTCAGATTTTGCAATACTTAACTGAGATGCTTCACAAGGGCCTATCTTTTCTTATCTTTTCTTCAATAAAAATCCATGCCTCTGCCATCTCGGCTCATTGCAACACAGAGCCTCTCCTGTCTTTTCTCATCCCCTGCTAAAGCAGTATCTCAGAGGGGCCAAAATTTTAAGGCCTCCCAGGAGAGCACCGACTCCTGCATGGGACCTCAATTTTGTGCTGGAAAAACTCACCCTACCTCCTTTTGAACCAGCTGCTACTGCGGATATAAAATTTCTTTCTTGGAAGACAGCCTTTCTTTTAGCAGTCACTTCAGCTAGAAGGGTTTCAGAACTACAGGCTCTCATGGCAGTGGAGCCTTTCATTATCTTTTACCCGGACAGGGTGGCCCTCAGGACCAATCTTCTTTTATGCCTAAGGTGGTATCCAGTGTGGCTCTTAACCAGACCATTCACCTGCCAACTTTTTTCCCAAATCTGCAGAACAAGGGGGAGCGAATTCTGCATTCATTGGATATACACAGACAAGTAAGATTCTACTTAAACAGGACAAAATCTCTAAGAAAGTCTGAGCTACTACTGGTGGCATTTGCTGCAGGAACAGAGGGGAAGGCTGTATCAAAACAGACTATTTCAAAATGAATAAGTCATTGTATTCGTTTCTGCTACTTGCACCATGGTAAACCTGTGCCCAAGGGGATCAGATCCCATTCCACCAGGGCTGCTTCTACTTCTGCAGCCTTTCTCAGAGGGGTTCCTACCAGAGACATTCTAGAAGCTGCTACTTGGAGCTCAGTTCATACGTTCACAAAACATTACCACTTACCTCTCTTTTCTAAATCCAGGGCAGGCTTTGTCACTGCTGTCCTGCAGGGCCTTATAGCTGCTCTTAATGCTGTTTAATTCCATCCTCCCATCCATAGCTTTGGGATTCTACCCAAATGTAATGACTGCAACAGTGAAACACGAAGAACATAGTACAGTTTTGTACACTTGCCATAAATGTAGATGTTCGAGTGTATTCACTGTTGCAGTCCGGGTTACCCACCCGCCAGCCCCCTTTCTTCTCTATTGTTATACCTCTTCTTTCCTTCACTGTGCTCAAAAGCCTTTTTGGTGTATTTGCTTTTAGGTGAAGGTCAATTTTTTGTGTTCTAAGATACATGTGTGTATGTGTATGTATATATATATATGTGTGTGTGTGTGTGTGTGTGTGTGTGTGTGTGTGTGTGTGTGTGTGTGTATATATATATATATATATATATATATATATATATATTTTTTTTTTTTTTTTTGCTCACCATTTGGGGGGCACCTGACATCTGGGGCAAGAAAAACTGATTAAAATGGCATCGGCTGCATGTTTTATACCCCTGACGACTTGATGTCATGGAAGAGGAGACCGCAACCGACGTAGGACCCAAGACTTTGTTATTCAGGCCGACTGAGGGCAACCTGCCAGCAGATTACCCAAATGTAATGACTGCAACAGTGAATACACTCGAACATCTACATTTATGGTAAGTGTACACAACTGTACTTTCTAACATCAGCAAGCCAAGTCTCTGAGCTGCAGGCTCTCTTATGTGAGCCAGTCCTATCTGATTTTTCACAGGGACAAGGTTGTCTTGGGCAGTAATCCATCATTCATGCCTAAAGTTGTTAATGAGTTTACCTTGAATGAAGCCATCAATCTCCCAGTGATCTATTCTGATCAAAAAGTTGAGGGAGAAAAGATTCTACATTCTTTGGATGTACACAGGCAGTTCATGTACTGCCTTGACTGAACAAGCTCTTTATGAATGCTGAACAGGAACCTGTCTCTAAGCAAGCTGTTGCATAATGGATGTCCTCTGCTATTGTTCTGTGTTACTCCCATCATGGTAAATCCCTTTCAGGTAAGGTTAAGTTCCAGTTGACTAGGGCTTTATCTGGTTCAGTGGTATATTGGAAAGGGGTGGTCTCTAGAAGCATTCTGGAGTCAGCAACCTGGTCATCTGTCATACCTTCACAAAGCACTACAAACTGGATTCCTTTTCAATGTCCAGAGCAGGCTTTGCTAGGACCAATCTTCAGGGGCTCCTAGATTCTTATTTTACCTGGCTTGTAGGATATGCTCTGAGGATCTACCCAGAATCCCACTGAGGCAGTGGGAATGATGAAGATAGTACAGCTGTAAAAGTCCTACTTACCTGCAACAGTATTCTTCACTGCTTCATTGGCAGCACCCACTAACCAACCCCCAGATTGTGCATAATTGTGGTGGTTTTCAGTCTCTTTGATTTGATTAATGTTGGATTTGCCTTTTTAAATGGCATTGTGATTGGCTTCAAATTTATTCTTGCTAGGTGGCACTGGCTTCAGGTACTGTCCTGTCCTTTGTGGAAGCGAAAAAGCCTGAACACTCATTTCTGTGACAGCCGAAGGCTACCCTGTCTGGATATGCTCAGCCAATCAGCTGTTACTGGAAGAAAAAGGGGAGTCTGAGCTTTTAAAAGCTGAGTAATACTGGGTTACCTTTGCAGATTACCCAAAATGCCAATGAAGCAGTGAGGAATTTGAGCAACTGCGGTTACAAGTAAGTAGTTATGCTACTGCACCTTACCACAAATTCCTTTTATTTCTGTGTAATACGCTCTTTCCTTTTCTAAAGATCCCACCTCCATTTTTTTAACCTCCTTTTCAATATTTATTACACCATTTACAGTTGGTTTACTTTTGATTTCTGTTTTCTAGTGATTATTTTTTTTTGGAAGCCAATAACAGTAATGATGAGGCCTCAGTATGTCTAGGCAGTTCTGATCCTACATCCCAGCTCAAACAAATCTTTCCGTAGTTACAGCATTTTGTCATCTTAACCTTTCTGACAAATGTAGTCTGTAGGGAATTTTTAAAATCTGCCAACACATTACATTCCCAAAAATATATTCTCAAATGTCCTTCAAGAATGCAACTGCAGTCATAACATGTGGGTTGTCCTGCCTCAGGCAGCCCTCGGTCGGCCGGATTCCAAAGTCTGGGTCCGACGTCGGCTGATGTCGCATTTCTTTCCGACGTCAGAGCGGCTGGAGTATATAAGCATCAGCCGACGCCATTTTCTTCAGTCTTTCTTGCCGCGCGGTGCCCGAAGCAGAAGCAGTTCGCAAGTGCCGGTCGGTCAGCTCCTGTATTCTACGATACCGAAGTCATCAAAAAAAAAAAGCTAAGTACCCCGTTGGGGACCTTTTCTTGCCTCAGCCGATGTCAGAAATTACTGAAAAAGTTAACAATTGTCTTTTTTGTGGTAAACAAATACCTCATAAGGATTTCTATTCTTACTGCCTCCCTTGCCTGGGCCCAGACCACGATGTCTCGGCCTGTGTAGCCTGTGCTCGCTTCAACAAGTGCACTCTCAGGCGCCGGGCGGAGTTCGCTGAAGACTTTTTCGGCGATAAATTTGCTTACACCATGCCGTCGGATCTTCTAACATCGCAAACTCCCAAAAAGCAAAAAGACCGGGACCGACATCCTCGGCCCGTGTCTACCACCGACTCCACGCCAAAACCTAGCGCGAGTGCTCCGGTTCCCTCTGAGACTGTCTCTCCACCGCTCCGAACTGAAGACACCGCATTACCGAAGACTCCGATTCCAGACATTACTCCGACGCCAGTTATAGATTTTCCTCCGGATACCGAAACCGAGGAAATGCCCGAGACCATTGCTGTAGACAAGGTCACTCCTGCACGTGGAGCTGCCAGGCCTCCTATGGCCATGTCTATTAAGGCCTACACTAGGGCTAAGGCAGCCAGCAAAACAAAGCATATTACTTCTAAATCCTTACCTCAGCCGACTCCGGAGACACAAATTATGTCGATGGCTGCTGATTTAATTTCCATGATTAGAGGTTCACAGACCCATCCTGAGACAGCATCCCAGCCTCCTCCTGATAAAAGGCCCCGGGTTGAACCCTCTGACCCTACTCCTTCAGATGAAGACTCTGAGGGCTCTGTCCACTCTGATAGCCAGGAAGAGCTCTTCCAGACCTATGAGGACTCGGATGCAGAAGATTCCATACCTTCGGCCTCCCCTCCTGAGGATATTTTTTTTGGGGAAGTTCTGCACACCATGAGGGAACATTTCAAGTGGCAGGGCCAGGAATATTCTGATTCCAGGAAACGCCTTAGGACTTTCCTTAAGAAGCCTCAGCACAGGCCCTTAGCTATTCCTCCTGTACTTGATGTTCTGGATGATTTGTATTCTGATTCTAGTGCTACCCCTGATTCTCTCCCTCCTGCCCCAGCCAAGCCAGACAGGTATTACAGGGTCCCAGAAACTCATTCCCATTTATTCAGGGCCCATACTGTTGATTTGGAAACTATTTCACAGGGGCCTAAAGGAGTTTCAGCCTCCACCTCAAAAATCCTTTGCCCTCCAACAGGGAAGCAAGGTCATTAGAGATGGGGTAAAAGGTTTACACATCCACTACCTTATCTATGAGAGCTTTAAATTGCCTTTTTATATGTTCCAATATCAGGATTATCTCTTAGAAGATTTACAAAAAACATTAGCTTCTCCTGATCCTTTAGACAGGAAGACTTTGCAGGAAGCTGTACATAACACTCAGCAAGTAAGCAATCACTTCCTGCAGTGTGGATATGATGCACTGGAAGCTTCATGTAGGGCAGCTATGACAGGGGCAGTGATGCGTAGACATGCTTGGTTAAAAGATCAACCTCTACCAGATCATGTAAAAGCAAAACTTCTGGATGCACCTTTGGAAAAGAACAAGCTTTTTGGTGCAAATGCTAAGGATGTGTTAAAGACCATCGAAGAAAAAGCAAAATCAGTTCAAACTGTAAAGGATTTCCTCCAGGTTCAACTCCCCAGATTCAGTAGGAATTGGCCTTCAAAAAACTGGTCCTTTCCTAATCCAGAAAAGTTTCAAAGGGGTAAGAACAGACGTGGCGAGGAAGAGGCCAATACAGAGGCCCTTACAGGGGCGTCAATGGCAGCCAGGAAACCAAAGAGGTGACGAGGGGTTTCTCCTGCCCAACAACCACAATCTCAATGACTTTCCTCTACTACGCCTACCAGGGAACAACTAGAATCATCCTTGGGCGGAAAATTATCTCTGTTTGCAGAAAACTGGCACAGACTGACAAAGGACAAATGGATTTTGGACATTATAGACCGAGGGTACAGGTTTCATTTTCATACCTTACCAAGAAAACAAGGCATGCCAAATCTACCACAACATCAAAGGGCAGAGGCTATCAAGCAAATCTCTGCTAAATCAAATGAAAGCAATAGAAAGAGTTCCACAACAAGAACAAGAACAGGGGTTTTACTCAAGACTGTTCCTTGTTCCAAGAAAAGAAACTCAATGGAGACCAATACTGGACTTGTCCGCATTAAACACCTTTCTCATTGTACCAAAGTTCAAAATGCTGACTCTGCAGCAACTCCTTCCCATGCTGGGCAAGGAGTCGTGGCTGATTACTCTGGACCTCAAGGAGGCATACCTGCATGTCCCTATCAGACACAGCTGCAGAAGATACCTCAGATTTCTTGTAGGGCCAGAGCATTATCAATTCTCAGCATTGCCATTTGGCTTATCTACTGCGCCCAGAGTGTTTACAAAATGCCTGGCTTCAGTAATTGCTCATTGCAGGCTCCAGGGTATACAAATTTACCCGTACCTGGACGACTGCCTCATACAAGCGGACGACAAATTGATGTTGACAAAAAATCTGGAATATGTCATACGATTACTTCAAGCTCTGGTATACACAGTCAACTTCCAAAAGTCAAGACTGCAGCCATCCCAGCAAATAATCTTCTTAGGAGCCAAACTAGACACAGCCTCTCAAATGGCTTACCTGACAGAAGACAAGCAAGAGAAGTTAACTCAATACTTCAAAGGTTTAGCAAAACTCATCCAGATGACTGCAAGGAGATTCCTACAGGCCCTGGGTTACATGGCATCCTGCATTCTACTGGTTCCATTAGCAAAACTACACATGAGAAAGCTTCAATGGTACCTAAAAGGCGTTTGGTCTCAGCATAGCAACAACTTGGAGACAATCATACCACTCATTCCATGCTTACAAAAGGAATTCCTATGGTGGGCCTCGGTGAGCCAGGAAAACACAGGTATGTCATTCAAAAAACCGCAGATAACACAGACCATGACTACAGACGCCTCAGACCTCGGATGGGGGGTGCACATGGAAGGCAGGTGTATACAAGGACAATGGTCTCCAAAGGAAACACATCTGCATATAAATCAAAAGGAAATGCTGGCAGTAATGCATGCTATCGAGGCTTTTCAAAACCAACTCCAGCAAGGTCACTTAATGATACGGACAGACAACACCACTGTGATGTGGTACATAAACAAGCAAGGGTGCACCCACTCTTACCCCTTTGCAGACTGACAATGCAGCTTTGGGAGAAATCACTGAGTCTAAACATCCAGTTACAATCACAGTTTGTTCCAGGAAAAGACAATGTGTTGGCGGACAGCCTAAGCAGGAATTTCACAGATCCACACAGTGGAGGTTACATCCGAAGGCTTTCAGACAACTCACTTGACATGGGGCAAGCCAGAAGTGGACCTATTTGCCTCTCACCTCAATCATCTCCTACCAAAATTTTGCACAAGGACATACCATCCAAAGGCTTGGAAAATAGATGCTCTTTCATTCAACTGGAACTCCCTAGCAATCTATGCATTCCCACCTCTGCCACTGATGACCTCAGTATTACTAAAGATCAAAGCAGAGAAGCCCAAGGGAATCATAATAGCTCCGGATTGGCCAAGACAACACTGGTACCCACTACTACGGAGCATATGTCACACCAGGAGGTGGGCCCTCCCTCAGTGGCCTCTACTTTTGACTCAACACAATTTCGAAACACTGCATCCAAACCTTCAGACTCTGCAGCTAACAGCCTGGGAGATCCCATAAATGACTTCAACTTATCTCTCTCCAAGGAAGTTCAGTGGATACTAACAGAGGCTCGAAGACCGTCCACCAGAAAGGTCTACTTAGCAAAGTGGAAAAGATTCAGCAATTGGAATACCAGCAAAGGGCATGATGCATCATTACTGAACATCCCACTTATCTTGGAATATTTGGCAGATATGTTACAGAGTGGCCTCTCATATTCTTCAATAAAGATACATGCATCTGCTATTTCAGCTAGATACAACACTGATCCTCCTGTTTTTCTCACCCCTTACTAAGACAATTCCTCAGGGAATAAAGAACATTAAGCCACCAAGAAAGGCCCCAGTGCCAGCCTGGGACCTCAATTTTGTCTTAGAAAAACTGACTCTACCTCCTTTTGAGCCAGCAGCTTCAGTTGACTTGCAATTTCTCTCATGGAAAACAGCCTTCCTGTTGGCAATTACCTCAGCAAGAAGGGTTTGAACTACAGGCCCTAATGGCAATACCACCCTTTATTATTTTCCACAGAGACAGGGTTTCATTAAGGACCAACCCTACCTTTATGCCAAAGGTGGTATCTAGGGTTTCTCTAAATCAAGCCATTCATCTGCCTGCTTTCTTCCCCAATCCTGAGAATAGGGGGGAAAGGCTTTTGCATACCTTGGACATTCATAGACAACTTCGATACTACCTGGACAGAACCAAGGCCAGTAGGAAGTCTGAACAGCTTTTTGTAGCTTACGCCCCTGCAGTCCAAGGAAAAGCAATTTCAAAACAGACTATTTCTAAATGGATTGGACATTGCATCAGATTCTGTTATTCCAATCATGGAAAGACTGTTCCAGCCTATGTCAGACCACATTCCACCAGAGCTACAGCCACCTCTACAGCATTTTTAAGAGGGGTGCCTACAAAGGACATTCTAGAAGCTGCTACATGGAGCTCCGTGCATACATTCTCAAAACACTACAATCTCCCCCTATATTCCAGATCCAGAGCAGGCTTTGCTTCGGCAGTCCTGCAGGGTTTGATTGCCTCACCATCTCTTTCCTAGAACATACCTCCTCCCCCAGCTAAGCTATGGTATTCTACCCACATATTATGACTGCAGTTGCATTCTTGAAGGACATAGTACAGTTTTGTACCTACCATAAATGTAGATGTCCGATAGACATGCAACTGCAGTCGGGTTTTCCCTCCCTCCATACCCCTCTATGCTTAGGGTCCACTCATATCCCCCTCACTCTTAGCTGGGGATATCTGTTATGGTGTATTTGTTTTATTGCTCATGTATTTGTTTGGAATCCTGTTTTTGTCCTCCAATTTGATTACAGCCTTCCTTAGAGGGCACCTGGCATCTGGGGCAAGAAACACTGAAGAAAATGACGTTATCTGATGCTTATATACTCCAGCCGCTCTGACGGAGAGAAATGCGACATCAGCCGACGTCGGACCCAGACTTTGGAATCCGGCCGACCGAGGGCTGCCTGAGGCAGGACAACCCACATGTTATGACTGCAGTTGCATGTCTATTGGACATCTACATTTATGGTAGGTACAAAACTGTACTTTACCTCTCTCTTCCCATAACACCACTAGCATTTGCTGTCTACCTGAAGAAAAATCTCTGAAGATTGTTTGGGATATAAAAATACTATGCATACCCTTCCAAGCAGAAACAGTAAACCTTCTGAACTTGGCTACATACACGGTAGCCCTACAGATGTCCCACCATTGTTTGTAAATTGTCTTTCGATTCTCTTTTCCCAGTCTCTTTTAACCTCATCTGATTTTTCTATAGTTATCAGCCAATTTTTCTCTAGTAATTTACATTGCAGCTCCGTTGTGCCTGTTTTTCATCCGTATTGGTAAAATCTCCTTTCTTCATTCCTGTGTTGACTTAGATGTTCTTCATTCCACATTGCTGCAGTCCTAACTATTGGGTAGTCCGCTGTCCAGTCGGCCCGAATACCAGAGTATATGGCTGACGTCGGTCAGGGCGCATTAGACTGACGTCAGTACGTCAGGGTACTAATGCGCATGACCGACGTCATATCCTCAGTCTTTTTTGCCGCATGGTCCGATGCAGAAGCAGTTTTGCGAGTGCAGGTTGGCGTTCTGAAATTTTCTGAAGTCGGAGTTTCAGACCGAATCAGAGTTGGCTAAGTACCCCGTTGGGTAACATTTTGTTTTTTTCTTGCCTCAGTATTTAACCGGATGTCAGAAAAAGTGAATAACTGTATTTCTTGTGGGAAACAGATACCTCATAGGGATTACCATACCTTGTGTATACCTTGTTTAGGGCCTGAGCACGACGTTGTTGGATGCCGCTCTTGTGCTAGGTTTAACAAACGCACTATTAAGAGGAGGTTAGACTGTGCCAGGTTAGTGTTTGGGAAGCGTTGCAATTATAAAATGCCGTCGGATGCTCCGGCGCCGCTTCGTCCAAGAAGCGCAAGGACAAAACAGCGAAGCCTAGGGTTGATGAACCGGCAGTCCCGGACGTCGGTTCTTTAGAAGGCTCATTGGAGCCAGAGGTTTTGCCAGGAGTTTCTTTGGAGTTTCAGGCAGAGACTTTACTGTTACAGGATGTGCCTTCTCAGGAGGTAGGCCAGGCTGAGGGGGCTTCTCAGGTAACTGCTCTTCCCTCTCTTCCCAAGGTAGTTAGAGCCTCTCCTTCTGTTTCCAAAACTTCTTTGAGAGGTAGGCCAAGTTTAGCTTCAGTGGGGGCTTCTCCTAGCACTTCAGGTTCTGTGCCTAAGAAACATATGCTTAAAATGGCAGAAGATTTGATTACTATGATTAGAGGTTCTATGCCCCCTCCTGATAAGAGGCCTAGGGTGGAACCTGAGTTTGATAGTTTTGAACAGTGTTCAGAGGCTTCTGAGTCTTCTGCGGAAGATTTGCAGGAGTATCCTCCTTATTCTGATTCTGAGGTGGATGATTCCACTCCTACAGCTTCTCCTCCTGAGGATTTCTCATTTTCAGAGACTCTGCATTCCATGAGGGAGCACTTTAAATGGGAAGGCCAGGATTACTCTGATTCCAGGAAAAGGCTTAGGGAATTCTTGTTTTTACCCCAGCATAGGCCCTTAGCTATACCTCCCGTGTTGAATGTGGTGGAAGATGTTTTTGCAGCGGCTTCCCTGAACCCTGCTTCTTTGCCTCCTGCTCCTGTTAAACCTGATAGGTACTATAGGGTGCCTGAAGCTCATAAGTATCTTTTTAAGAGTCCTAGGGCAGACCCGGAAACTATTTCTCAGGGACCTAAAGGTGTTAAGGCCTCTGTGGTTAAAAACCCTGTTCCCACTGATAAAGAGGCAAGGGCTTTGGATAGATGGGGAAAGAAAGTGTATACTTCTTCCACTTTAGCCATGCGGGCGTTGAATTGTCAGTTTCACATGCTAAAATATCAAAATTATCTCCTTTCACAACTGAAATCTAAGGTGGATGCTTTGGCGGAAGGTATTGAGTGTAAAGAGTTGCTGGATTTAGTTCATGTGTCTGAACAAGTGGGTAAGCATTCTTTGCAATGTGGTTTTGATGCTGTACAGGCCTCCTCGAGGGTGGCTGCCACTAGTTCTGTTCTTCGCAGGCATGCCTGGTTGAGGGATCAGAATTTAGCTGAGCATGTTAAGACAAGGATTTTGGATGCTCCTTTACAGTCTGATGTGTTGTTTGGTTCGCCTGTGGAAGCAGTTTTAAAGAAAATGGAGGACAAAGCTAAGTCTATGCAAACTGTTAAAGATTTTTTGCAGGTGCAGCCACCGAAGTTTAGTAGAAGTTGTCCTACTTAAGGGATGGACATATCCTGCTTATGATTCCCAGTCTAGGGGTAGGTCTAGACGTGGTAGGGGCAGAGCTCAAGGTTCTTTTAGGCCTAGAACAGGGAGTTCACCTGCTCAGACTTCTGGTGAGGGCAGGGGTCAGTCCTTTCGTAAACAGACCCAATGACCTGCCTTTTCAGCTGCCAGTAGATTCTCGTCTGGCAGCTCCTTTGGGAGGAAGACTGTCTCTTTTCAAAGAAAATTGGGATTTAATTACTCAAGACAGATGGGTGTTGGATATCATTCACCACGGTTACAGGTTTTATTTCCATACATTGCCCCTTTCAAAGGCATGCCAGACGTTCCTCCTCCACAAAGGAAAGAGGCTCACAAGCAAATTTCTCTGTTACTCCAAATAGGGGCCATTCAGCCAGTCCCTGTATCAGAAAGGGGCCTAGGATTTTATTCTCGCCTGTTCCTAGTACCAAAGAAGGGGAACACGTGGAGACCAATTTTGGATTTATCTATCCTCAACACTTATCTGGACATTCCCAAGTTCAAGATGTTGACGTTACAACAGCTTTTACCTCTGCTGGGCAAAGATCACTGGATGGTAACTTTAGATCTCAAGGAAGCTTACCTTCATGTGCCTATAAGACTAAGTTGCAGGAAGTATCTGCATTTTCGAGCTGGAAATTCTCATTATCAGTTCTCTGCATTGCCCTTTGGCTTATCTACTGCCCAGAGTATTCACAAAGGTTCTGGCTCCAGTGATAGCTTACTTCAGGCTAAAAGGAATTCAAATCTATCCTTACTTGGACGACTGCCTGATTCTGGCTCAAGAAAAGGAAGACCTTCTACAGCATCTGGAATATGTTATAGCAGTGCTAAGATGCCTAGGGTATTCTGTGAGCGAAATAAAGTCCAGTCTAGTACCCTCTCAAGACATGTGCTTTCTGGGTGTGAGACTGGATACAGCAGCCCAGATGGCCTTTTTAACCCCGGACAAACAAAAGAGTCTATCCCTTTACTTCCATCAACTATCTCATCAGTCCGTGCTGACTGCAAGGACAGTCCTTCAGGCATTAGGGTTCATGGCATCTTGTATTCTGGTGCTTCCCAATGCCAAACTGCATATGAGGAAGCTGCAATGGTATCTCAAAAATGTATGGACACAGCACTGCCAGGATTTGGACACTGTCATTCAAATAATACCTTGCCTTCAAAAAGAATTTTTGTGGTGGGCTCAGGAATGTCACCTAAACAAGGGACTCTCTGTGACCCGGCCAGAGGCGAGTCAGATTTTAACGACAGATGCCTCGGACATTGCTTGGGGATCTCATCTAAATGGAAAGTGGATACAAGACAAGTGGCCTGCCAGACTACAGCATCTACATATCAACATGAAGGAGATGTTAGCAGTCCAGTTTGCATTAATGGCTTTCAAGGAGTTACTTCTTCCAGGGCAGGTGTTGATTCTAACAGACAACACAACTGTCATGTGGTACATCAACAAACAAGGGGGAACACATTCTTATCCTCTATGCAGGCAAGCAATGATTTTATGGGAGACTGCGCTCAGCTTGCAACTAACTCTTCAGGCAAGGTTTCTGCCGGAGCACAGAACTCCTTAGCAGATGTGTTAAGCAGACAAATCATGGATCCCCACAGTGGAAACTGGATCTTCATGTATTTCAGAAATTGACAGTGTCATGGGGAACTCCAGACATAGATCTGTTCGCTTCTCCACTAAACCACCAGCTGCCAAAGTTTTGCACAAAGGGGTTTCATCACACAGCTTGGAAAGTGGATGCTCTTTCTTTCAGTTGGAAAAATCTTCATGTGTATGCCTTTCCACCTCTGCCTCTTCTTCCAAAGGTGCTCTTAAAGGTCAGACAAGACAAGCCAAGGATGATTTTAATAGCTCCAGATTGGCCTCGGCAACACTGGTACCCACTACTAAGGAGTCTGGTAAGGAAGCCTCCATGGCCTTTACCTTTGATTCCACATCTGTTATCTCAGAAGGACGGTCATCTGCTCAATGTCAAGCTTCTCTCTCTTCATCTAACAGCCTGGCATATTCTGTGTTGAAACACAGCAGGTCTCAACTTCCTCAGCAAGTTTTAAATGTGATTATGGAAGCTAGAAGACCTAGTACAAGGAAAGTGTACGCATGAAAAATGGAAGAGGTTTTTATTTTGGAGTACAGCAAAGAATTTGGAGATTTCTGAGCCTAATTTGAGTGTGGCTCTTCAATATCTTACTGAGTTATTGGACAAAGGTTTGTCCTTCTCTTCCATTAAGATTCATGCTGCAGCAATTTCAGCTCACTATGATTGTGACCCACCATTGTTTTCGCATCCTTTGTTCAAGCAGTTTCTTAGAGGGGCAAAGAATATAAGACCCCACGTAGAGCTCCTACTCCTGCTTGGGATCTCAATTTTGTGTTGGAAAAACTTACTCTACAACCTTTTGAGCCTGCGGCTACTGCTGAATTGAAATACTTGTCATGGAAGACTGCTTTTCTGTTGGCTATTACTTCTGCAAGAAGGGTGTCTGAGTTGCAGGCCCTTATGGCAGTAGAGCCCTTTTGATTTTCCATAAGGATAGGGTATCATTACGTACTAATCCTTCCTTTATGCCTAAGGTGGTTTCTAGTGTGGCTTTAAACCAAACTATTCATTTGCCTACTTTTATGCAGACCCCCAAAATAAAGGGGAAAAGATTTTGCACACTTTAGATGTACACAGGCAATTGCGTTATTATTTAAGCAGGACTAAGGATTTTAGGCAGTCTCAGCAGTTGTTTGTCTCTTTTGCTTTGAGTTCGCAGGGCAAGCCTGTGTCAAAACAAACTATTTCTAGGTGGATTGGGTTTTGCATTGCATTTTGTTATTCCCATCATGGCAAGGAGATTCCAGCTGGGATTAGGCCTCATTCCACTAGGGCTACTGCCACTTCAACAGCATTTCTAAGGGGGGTGGCAACTAAGGATATTTTGGAGGCAGCTACTTGGAGTTCAGTGCATACTTTCTCTAAGCATTATCACCTTCCTCTCTACTCTAAGTCTAGGGCTGGTTTTGCCACAGCTATTTTGCAAGGCATGTTGTCAGCTCCTGCTTCTTTATGATTTGCCAGCCTCCCTTACCTCTGCTTTGGGATTCTACCCAATAGTTAGGACTGCAGCAATGTGGAATGAAGAACATAGTACAGTTTTGTACCTACCATAAATGTAGATGTTCGAGGATCCACATTGCTGCAGTCCAATTTACCCTCCCTCCTTCCCCTCTGTGTTTAGGGGTGGTTGTGTAGGTGAGGTTATATGCTGATATTTTTGTATATATTTTTGTATATATTGTACATATTTTTGGTGCAGGTATATTGGGCCTTGTCTTTTTAGGGTCTTCTGACATCTGGGGCAAGAAAAGACTGAGGATATGGCGTCGGTCATGCGCATTAGTACCCTGGCGTACTGACGTCAGTCTAATGCGCCTGACCGGCGTCATATACTCTGGTATTCGGGCCGACTGGACAGCGGACTACCCAATAGTTAGGACTGCAGCAATGTGGATCCTCGAACATCTACATTTATGGTAGGTACAAAACTGTACTTTTTTGGAATACTTTCTGCTAATTTATGAATGCAATATTCTGTATGGTGGTTATTCTTAAGGATCTTCATCCAAAATCCTACTCTCTCCTTATTTATTGAATCACCACACCACCCATTTCATTGTTTTACCTTTCCACTTTGATTTATAACTTTGTGTTATGTATATGAGCCTTAACTGCGTAGTTCTAAAGTGTCCCTTCAAATCAGGTAATCTTAATCTGTTGGGTTGTGTATGGAGAATCAACTTATCCTGTTACATATTAGGAGTAAACTGATTACAGTAAATATTTTGCTACTTTACTTGATATGCTGAATGCTTGACCACTGTATTGATGTCAACAGTACATGTCATAAAAGTAGAAAAATCACTGTTTTTATCCATACTTCTGTTTCCTTTTAGGCAGGTTGTACTGCCCAAAAGCTTGAAAGATCATTTGCTTGTAGATAATGCAGCAGTTAAAGAGCAGCTTCTAGGAGAAGCATTAGCATACCTTCTGAGTACTTGTAAGAAGAGCACATTTACTGCCTCTAAGCATAGAGAAGCAGCCAAACAGGGTAAAATAAGAGAGCATGTCTGCAACAGGACATACCTGCAAGGTGAAACAGCTAAGCAGGCAGCAGTGAACAAAGTGAATACTTAAAGAAGCCCAGTGTCAGAAGGCAAAGTAGAGAGGGACTGAAACCCCAGAGATCAGACAGCACAGCAGTGTTATTTATTTGTTTGTTTTTGTTAACCGGGTAAGTGAACTGGTCAGAGGACTGTTTTTAACCACCTACATGCACGTTTCCTGTTACTTGTATTGTCTGACTGCAAAGCAGCAGTCTCATAGATACAAACGGAGAGATGGTAAATCGGCAAGCAAAGGAGAGCAATATTGCTGGAATTGAATTTATCCTCAAGTCTCTGTGAGTACCTTCATGAGGTGGACCCTGTTTGTCACAAAATCTCCCCAAGATGACCCTGATATATGCTATATAAAGTACAGTCTAGATGTCGTGGACAGAAGTAGGTTAAAATTAAAAAAGATAGCTAGGTGCACAAGTTCCAGGATGAAAAAGTACCCAATCCTGGTAGGCACACTGGTTCCAGGACTTGAAAAAAGGAGTGTAGAATCCTCAGGACACAGAAACATTCATGTGATGGGGCTAGCCAGTGTAGGAGGCTGCCCCCCCCCCCCCCCCCCCCATTGTAGAAAGAAGTAGTAGTCCATAAAAAGTGATAGGCAAAAAATATATATATATGATAGAATGGACTATTGAGGATAAAAAAAACAATTGGGTATTGTTATTATGTAAGAAGCCCAGAATTTCCGGACCAAATATGTACAAAATGATTAAGAGGGATACTAGAGGAAATAAAAATAGTTGAACAAGAAAAACTGTCAAAAGCTTCAAATGCAGATTTGTGTTCATTAATACAACAGATTTGTGAAAAACATTATACACACCAAAAAACCATGGGCCATTTGGAAAAAAGATGCAAGTGAGAAAGTGCAAAAATATAAAGGACAAAATTTGGAGATTTTTTGAAAGGAATAAAAATGAAATATGGACATGGGAAAGAAAGAGAGATCTGATATGGTGCAATATTTATGCAAAGGAGAAAGCAAAATTAATCAATACAAAAAAAGCAGCCCCAAAGATATTCAAAGAGAAATGCAGGCAAAAGCATCCAGATATGGAACATTTCACATAATACAAAAAAATAAGATCAAAAAGAGGGAATGTAGAACAGACGTTTAGTAAAGTAGAAGTTAAAAAATAGAAACTGAAGTTATGGAATACTTGTGAATGATTTAGTGTAGAAAGTCTAACACAGGTTATATCACAGCATGATGTAACAATGAGCCCCCAAGTAAGGAGAAAAAGGAGGAGCAGGAGACGTCTGAAGAGGAAATATGGACGTGGGAAAGAAAGATATTTAATATGGTGCAATATTTATGTAAAGGAGAAAGTAAAACTAATTAGTACAACAATAGCAGCAGCAATGATATATGAAGAGAAATACAGGCAAATGCATCCGGATATGGGAAATTTTACAATGCACAAAAATAAAACGGGAAAAGTAGAAAAAGAGCATTAGTAATGGAAAAGTTAAAAAAATAGAAACTGAGCTTATGGGTTATCTGCTAAATGAATAACACCACATCAGGATAGAACAATGGATCCTCAAATTAAGGTGAAACCAGTGGAGTGGGAAACATCTGCTAAGTTTTCTTAAGAAGATGCTTTGGAGCCGTCCATAGGAAACCAGTGCAAAAGTTCATTTGTAGTTGCACAGCAAGGAAAGGAACAGGAAGCTGTGGCAACTGTGACACAATGTTATGGAGTGATAGACCGGTGAGTTCCCATTTGAAAGAGCAGCGGATGACATAGAATACAGCTGAAGAGAATGTCTCAGGAATATGTTCTTGAGCTTTCTGTAGAATGCCTGCAGGAAATGGAAAACAACAAATATGTCCTTATTTTAGAAGAAAATGATCTAAGACAAGAGTTTCTTGATTTAATAGAGATGGACAGACATGTTAACTTAAGGTCAGTGAAAGAATAGACTACAGAAAGTCAATAAAACCCAGAAAGTTAGAAGTTTGATAAAACAAATGAACACAGTAATTAGGACTGTTCACAAAAATGAATGCAATATAACAGAAGTAAACAGGACACATTACTGTGCAGATAAATTCATAACAGATAAAGTCTTACCACAAAAACACAGGGCAGTAAGGGAAAGGAAGGAGAGAAATCAAATGCTGTCATGGAAATGTTGAACAGACAAAACTGTAAAACGGTTAAGACAAGAAGTGTCACTCTTAGAGGAGTACAGAAGAGGGAACAGATCAATAAAAATGCTCAGGTAGACAGACATGATAAAAGCAATGCAGAGTATCAAAACAGATCAGGATCTGTTGTGCACAATCACAAATAATAAACTAAAAATATCAGCACAGGCAGAAAAACTTAGACAATATGCAGATAAATATAAAGGAAAAGTACAAAATAAGCAGTTTATTGAGGAGTCAAAAAGTTTTATTGAGAACTGGGAAAGAAGGCAAAAAGAATTAAAACACCAAAAAAAAAAGAAGAAATAGATTTGGGAGCAATATCTGTGAAGATCTTGTGGAACATAACAAATATGCTGGATGGATAGAAGAAGCGAAAGAAAAAAAATAAAGAAGTTCAAATGCACAGGAAATGAAATGGGATGATGTAAAGGCCAAAGAGATTGAAATAAATTTAAGAAAAGCTCCTAATTTGAAAACCACAGGCCCAGATGCAGTACCTAACTTCTGGCTATAAGTGTTAACATCTTTACATGAAGATTTAAAAGATGTTGAGTAGTAATTCCCATCATGGTATTGGAAACCCAAAAGAGTTGGAGAAATTAAGTGTTTGATATTGCTAAACAAACAAGCATTTCTTTTAACTCCAAATCCTTTTGTTCTTGGAGGTAGAATGAAATAAGGTGCAGGTAGTGTTAGGGGCTGTGTGCATCCCATATGGTACATGTAGCGCAACTTGTTTGAATGCTGAAGTTGTTTAAGAAATGTAATTTCTGTTTTAGTAGCTCTGTAGACACAGTTATGTTTGAAATGTTTGTCAGAAATATTAATTTAGAAGGACTATGGAACTGTTTGTTTACAGTAACTCTTTGAATATTGTTGATCATAAACATCACCTTTTAGTCATTTAAGCAAAATATTTTAATGTACAAGGCATCCAGTGAAAGTATACCACATAGTACTCACATTAATGAGCTGTAGATTGTGTATTATCTGGTATATTTGAGGTGTGATATTGTGGTAATGTGTATGTCCACTTCCAATTTAGACAGCAGCTTGCCAGCCAGGTATTATGTAACCCACTCTGCCAGGTGAGCAAGACGCTCTAGCTTGAATACTATGTGTAGTTCTGGAGATCTCCAGCAAAAGAGAATCAGTATGGTTGAAAGGGACCAGCAGAAGACAACACAATTGGTGTGGCAACTGGTGGGGACAAAAGACAAGTATAGGTTCAAAAGGCTCAGATTGCACTTACCAGAACCTAGGGCAGGAGGGATGCAGGTGTGGGCATACAGTGTAATCAGTGGGGAATGAAAGAGGATTGTGTTAGACAAGTAGACTAGAATAGATAGGATATACTGCAAGTTTAAAAAAGGTATGCTTTCTTAGTATAATGAAGTTTTTCCTTCACAGGAAACAAGGTGGTTAAATGGAATGAACTTCCTGACTGTGGCAGTTAAGGGCTAAAATTGGGAGATACTTAAAGGATTTCCCTACATTTCCAACCCCTTTAAATTGTGGAAGAGATTTCCCCACACACACCAACTGAAATAAAACCTGTACTTCGGTAATTTTTAAATGCAACTTTTTTCATCATAGACAGCAAGAGATGACTAATGCATCTATGTGCATCTGGTCAGCTGGTTGGTGTGGTTGGGGGGGATGTTAACCTCACTGTAATGAGCTGTAGCGGTGAAGTGCTTGTTTTTTTGCTTATAGCTGGAGGGTGGGTGGGGAGGAGCATGGATCTAACTGTGTTAAGCCAGTCTCAGTAAAGGTGTTTTTTTTTTTGTTTTTTGGGAGTTTCTTTTTTTTTTTTGAGTCTCGAAGAGCTGAGTGGGTGTGGGGCAGTGGTTCCTGGTACCAGCATGGGCCTGTGTTTAAGCCTGCTCCACTTTTGGTTTAAATATACCAACAGCTTACTTTTCTTGTATGTAACAGTAAGACAGTGAAAATGCAACAGTGGCAATGTCTGTGGAGATATGTGTGCAATGTTCTTTTCTTTGTGATACATTCTGCACTGTGGGAAAATGTAGGTGAGACTGAAAAGACCAAATGACTTTTGGTATGGTAGCATATATCAAGCTCTCTTAAGGTATAACAAATGATAAAATGCTGTTAAATCACCTAAAATGATCCAGAGGGGTTAATGCTGTAAAATGGTAAAAATGTAACAAAATTTGCAATATTGTTCATAGGATCACTACTGCATTATGAACCTTCAGCCATGGTTATTAGCAAATACCATGAGTCTGCCTTTCTGTTCAAACTTCCAGAGTGTAGTCGACATGTCCATTTTACAGGGCTCCTCCTTTAATCCAGACATGGCAAAAAGCAAGAGTAGGTTGCATCATTTTTCAATTATTTTTTGCCACAAAAAGGTGTCTGTCAGTATTACATGTATCCATTGTAGAGAATAAGTGCCTAGGCTTAGTTTTGGCACTTCTCTGTAGCATTTATTATTATCATCATCATCATCATTATTATTATCATTATCATCAACTTGTGTAGAGTAATGTTCTCTTATATGCGCTGTTAGATGTTTAGATTAATAGGCTGCGACATCTCTGGCAAAGCTTACAAAGAAAAGTGCATATAGAAAGCAAATTCTGCAAGTTTTCTCTTTCTGTACCTTTTTTTTTTTTTTACTTAGATGAGAGAACACTGGTAAGTACAATGTGCCTTCCAAATGGAAAGAGGTCCTCTATCAAATGAAAAAATATCAGTACCAGAAAAAGTAGAAGCTTTGGTGTGATCAGGAAGAACCCAGCATCAGGGGGTGTAAAGACCAGAAAACAGGAATGTGGACTGATCAGGCTGGTCATGCAAGATACTGCACAGCGGGGGTCATGAGGCTATAGTGACTGAGCAAGTCCTGCTAAGGCAAGAATTCTAAGCTAATGTCAGCTGTGCATGATTCTGTCTTATGGTCAGACTGTCTAGCACCACATTTCATGATCCTTTCAACATCCTTCCATGCTTTGAGGCATGCCCAACCCGTGTAACAACCTTGTGAACAGCCACCACCATCCACAGCATTTAATAAGCAAGTAGAGAAGTTGAAATTGATTGCCAGACCTTTCTTCTGTGTCTTTCTGTCACACAAACACACACGCACTCATGAGTACACACACGCACACACACACATGTGCGTGCACACACGTATACACTTTGAATGCACACTTTGTGACAATTTCAAGTCACCAGTTCACCTACTGCATATCTTTGTGAGGTGGAAGAAAAGTGGAGTACTGGAAGAAGACCCACATGAATGCAAGGAAGAGTTGCACACTCTACAAGAGAAGACATTCCAAATGAGAACTGAACTGCAGATCCTGTTATTATGAGCTGACAGTGTTGTTTACTGCTCCAGTGTGCTGCCTTCCCCTCGCTATAAGCATGCTTCCTTCCAAAATTTCTGTTGCTTCCCCTGTGTTATATGAACATTAGTACTTGCCTACCATCTTAATTGGAGACGATCAGGAATCTGGACATTTTGAGAAATCTAGTGAAAAAGTGTCTTGCCCACAATCAAGATAGGTTGTCGCTCATCAGTTGCAAAGGCCTAAAGCCTGAGTTCCCAACACTGGCCGTGTGACCACTGGCCCAGGTAGCATTCAGTTCTAATTTCACTGAGGAGTATGTGGTGGCCCAGTAGAGGGTAGACTCTGTGACTTCTCAGCACTTGTTGTAAGGCACTGCCAGTCTTTGCCAAAAAGAAGAGTATCACCTCCCAATTTTTTTTTTCATCCTTTATTGTTAAATAAATTCATGATGCATGAAACAAGACTGCTCATTTGCAACAGTGTGTTGCCATAACTCACAATGGTATAATATGAACTGACATAATTTACATACAGCATTGATTCGATCATGTTGACATATCAGACATTTTTCTGGTCATGCACTAAAACTGTGAAACAGATTAATAAAGTGTGCAATAGTTTCATGTGATGTGCCTGCAGTATTGAAAGATAGTGGCTAAAAAAACTAAAATCATCCAGTAAATGCAACCAAACATCCACAAGTCAATTTTGCATGGACTTTGCTCTGCTATCCCTCATAGCCAGTTATGAAAGTGCTCATTAGGTAGGCAGAGATTCTGGTCACCAGTCTAATTTTCTCAGTGGTCCAATGTCATAACGAGTGGACTTTTGTTACAGTACCACAGCGTATGAATATAATCAGTTTTGGGGACACCACATCTCAAATAATTACTGTTACTTCCTGGACTAATCCATGTCATGGGTGTAAAATGCAAGTTATGAATAAGCTTAACATAAATAAACTGTTATATGTATGGAAATTTTCCCTATGAATACCAGGTCATTACTATGTCCCGTTCTCCCGCCAAAATTTCACAGTGCAGCTTTTACTTCCAAGACTGCCAAACAGCTGGCATTGAGGTTTTACTCGCCAGTCGAAGAGTTTTCTTAATCTGTCTCAACTTGAGAGAGGTACATTTTGTGTTAATGCCATGCAGTACTGACCTGACCCTACTGATCCATTCCTCCCAATCATTACTTACCTTTACGAAATGTCTTGCCACCATGTAACATAATTTCAGGTTCTGCGACCATGATACATTCTCCTGAAACCACCGTCTCTGTATAGCCTGTAATGAGTCAGTGGAAAATTGTACAATCCCATGTATGTATTAGATGCTTAATACCTCCGTTTAGCCAGAGTGGCTGTAGAAATTGTGTCCATAGCCATTAGATTATTATTCTTCCACAATCTTGAACCCCAACCATACCTTAGGAGGGAATTTATTTTTATACTTCGTAAAAGTACATGTATTCTAAAACCATTCTTTGATCCTTCCAGGATCTCAGACTTTGTTAGAATTAATTACAATCCGATTCCTTCAACATTTCCCAAATAAGTCGCACTTTGTCAATCCATAGAGGTTTTTGAAAACTTCTAGCTCTAATGTAACCCTGTCCTATTATTGCTAAACCATACAGTTTTACATCTGGGAAGCTTATTGTTTTTTTTTTTATTTTTGCCTAGAAATTCGTGTTTATTACCTTGCCACAAATAGTCAAATATTTGTTTTCTGTTCTCTGTGTATAACAAGATTTGCCCAATTGGGTAGATGTCTTAAATAAAACAAAATTTTGGGCAGTAACATTATTTTCACTACCTGAATCCTTGATTAAAATGGGAGACTTTGAATCCTTGATTAAAATGGGAGACTTTGATGTTTCCACTTCACTATTTATTGGGTCAGATGGGCAATTAAATTTTTAGCATTCTTATTCACTATGTGTTCAGTATTACTGTTCACTGTATACCCATGTATGTGCATGTGTATGAAATCTGTGCTACCTGTCAAGATAAACTGACTCGTAAAACTAGAAAAATGGTTGACTTCGATTAATATATTGACCAGGCTATTTAACAAACCAATTCATATTCACTCAGAATCCAACCCAGGGCTTCTCTGGGGATAGATCACCATATAACACAGACATCTCCTGAACTGAGATAACATAATTTGGCATACTTTATAAGTTTCTATTCCATGCCTGATACCCCTCATTATTGGAATAGGCAAACTTACAGCATCATTGGTATCTACTCTTGCAGTGGAATATTTATTTAACTGATATTTCTTTATAAAAGATAATGGAAAACCATATGCTGACAGTTTCCCAAAGAACCCCCCAGTTAGCAGAATTAAATGCTTTATCTTTCAGACTGATCTTAATACAGTTTCATAAGTTATGCAGATGTTCATTGTGTTACCCTGCTGCAGTCATTACACTTGGGTTATCCTGTCATCAGGCGGTCCCGCAGTCGGCCGGATTTCCAAAGTCTTGGTCCGACGTTGGTTGCTGTCGCCTCATCCCTGACGTCAGTGTGCCAGGGGTACATATATTGCAACCGACGCCATTTTCTTCAGTCTTTCTTGCTGCGCGGTGCCCGAAGCAAAAGCAGTTCGCAAGTGCCGGTCGGCCATCTCCTGAGATTTTCAAATTCGAATTTCAGACCAAAGTCTTCTATAAAGCTAAGTACCCCATTGGGGAAACTCTTCTTGCCTCAGACCGATGTCAGAAAAAGTTAACAATTGTATTTCTTGTGGGAAGCAAATACCCCATAAGGATTTTCATTCTTATTGTATACCTTGCCTAGGCCCTGATGACGACGTCACTTCTTGTCGTTTTTGTGCTAGATTTAATAAACATACTATTAAAAGACGATTTGATTTCGCACAACACTTTTTTGGCAGAAAATTTAATTATAACATGCCGTTGGAGCTACCGACTACCGGCGTGCACAAAAAGCGCAGGGATAAGGACCAACAGCCCAGGCCTAAGCCCGATTCCGAGGCCTCGGTTGATCCGGTCTCGGGTCCTCCGGTTATCAGTGAGGCTCCGACGCAGCCTCTGACTACCACAGTTCTAGAAACCGAGACCGCTACAGATATTTTGACGGAATGTACTAGGCCGACGCAGCCTTTTACTTCAGGCCCTACCGACGAATTACCTTCCAAGGATGTCGGTGCTTCTGAAATGCCATCAGTTTCTGAAGGCATTTTCAGACCGACGACTCTTACAGTCAAAACGTTTTCCAAGTCGAAGACTCCTTCCAAACCGAAAAAGACTTCACTTTAGTCTCCTGTTCAAGGCCCTATGCCTAAGAAACAGATGCTCAAGATGGCTGAAGATTTGATTTCTCTTATCAGGGGTTCTCTGCCTCCTCCTGACAAAAGGCCTAGACAAGAGGAGGAATCTGCTTCCTCTGAACAACTGTCTATTTCTTTGGATTCCTCTGAGGACCAAGACTATTCCTTCTCTCCTTATGAAGATTCTGATGCTGAGGACTCTATTCCCTCAGCTTCCCCTCCAGAAGATTACTCTTTTGGGGAAACTTTACACACTATGAGGGAACATTTTCACTGGGAAGGTCAGGATTACTCTGATTCCAAGAAAAGGCTCAGAGAGTTTCTTTTACTCCCCCAACACAGACCTCTAGCCATCCCTCCTGTTTTGGACATTGTGGATGATGTCTACTTAAGGTTGACAGATACTACAGAGTACCTGATTCCCACAAATTTCTTTACAAAAGCCCAGTAGCTGACCCAGAGACAATCTCCCAGGGTCCCAAGGGGGCTAAGGCTTCCATGGCTATGAGAGCTCTAAACTGTCAATTTCAAATGCTTAAGTATCAGCAATTTCTGATCTCTCAGTTAAAAGAAAAGATAACCACCCTCTCTCAACAATCTGAATTGAAAGAAGTACAGGATTTGTTGCATGCCACCGAGCAGGTGGGCAAACATACCTTGCAGTGTGGGTTTGATTCTTTAGAGGCCTCCTGCAGAGCAGCTGTCACTGGATCAGTTATACGTAGGCATGCCTGGTTAAAGGAACAAAGTCTGCCTGATCATCTTAAAGCAAAATTACTAGATGCTCCCTTACAGCAGGATGTTCTTTTTGGTGTTAAAGCAGAAGAAGTTTTAAAGAAAATGGAAGATAAGGCAAAATCAATGCAGACAGTCAAAGATTTCCTACAAGTACAACCCCCTCGCTTCAGCAGAAACTGGCCAACAAAAAAATGGTCCTTTCCAGCCACTGACAGGCCTCAGAGGGGTAAATACAGGCGCCCAAGGGGCAGAGGACAACCACAAGCTCAGTATAAACCTCGCCAATGGAGCATTCCAACCCAGAAGGGAGGAGAAGACAGGTCTCAACCCACCAGAAGGCAAACTCAATGACTTGCACCTCAGCTGGCCAAACAAAGCTCTTTTGTCAGCCCCCCTGGGGGGGAAAGCTAGCACTATTTGCAGACAACTGGCACATGGTCACAAAAGACAAATGGGTACTAGGCATAATTTTACGAGGACACAGATTCAACTTTCACACCTTGCCAATAAAAAGAGGAATGCCAAACCTGCCACAAAATCAAAGGGCAGAGGCTCAAAAACAAATTACAGCTCTCATGGCCATGAGAGCCATTCAAAGGGTACCAACTCAAGAGCAAGGCCAAGGATTTTACTCAAGACTCTTCCTAGTACCCAGAAAAGAAAATGCTTGGAGACCAATTCTGGACCTTTCAATTTTAAACACTTACTTACAAGTTCCCAAATTCAAGATGCTAACACTACAGCAGCTAATTCCCATGTTGGGCAAGGAAGCATGGCTGGTAACGTTGGACCTCAAGGAGGCATACCTGCATGTCCCTATCAGACAAAGTTGCAGAAGATACCTCAGTTTCATTGCAGGTTCAACCCATTATCAATTCTCTGCACTGCCCTTTGGCTTATCTACTGCGCCCAGAGTATTCACAAAATGCCTGGCGCCAGTAATTGCATACTGCAGACAAAGAGGAATTCAGATATATCCATACCAGGACGACTGCCTCATCCAAGCAGAAAGAAAAGACATTCTCTTACAACATCTGACTTTTGTGAAGCATCTACTGAATTGTCTAGGGTACACAGTAAACGAAAAGAAGTCAAAACTAGTACCCTCACAAAAAATGACATTCCTGGGTGCCAGCTTGGACACAACGGCCCAAAAGGCTTATCTTACACCAGACAAGCAATTACAACTGACTAAATATTTCAAGACAATGGCAACAAAGACCCAATTAACTGCAAGAAAAATTCTGCAGGCTTTGGGCTTCATGGCATCTTGCATTCTGATAATACCATTTGCAAAACTGCATATGAGGAAATTACAGTGGTACCTAAAAAGTGTATGGTCTCAACACAGCCACAGCTTGGACACAGTGATATCTCTCATTCCCTGCCTTCAACAGGAATTTCTATGGTGGGCACAGGCATGTCGCCTCAACAAGGGTCAGCCTTTCACCTTGCCCCCACCCAAGCAAACTATCCCAACAGATGCTTCAGACTATGCCTGGGGGGCTCACATGGCAGGGCAATGCATTCAAGGCCTATGGACTGCAGAACAAAGAAAACTGCACATAAACCAAAAAGAGATGCTAGCTGTAAAGAAAGCTCTGACAGCCTTCAAGGATCTACTACAGCCTGGACAACTTGCAATAACGACGGACAACACCACAGTAATGTGGTACATAAACAAACAAGGGGCACACATTCCTACCCTCTTTGCAGGCAAGCAATAATCTTATGGAACACAGCTCTGGCCTACCAAGTCCAGTTACAAGCTCAATTCCTGCCAGGACAGAAAAACACATTGGCAGATGACCTAAGCAGAAACATCAAAGATCCCCACGAGTGGAAGCTAGACCCACAAATATTTACAATGATAACTCAAAGATGGGGCCTACCTAATATAGACCTGTTTGCCAGTCCTCAAAACTACCAGCTGACAAAATTTTGTACAAGGACATTCCACCGTCAAGCTTGGAAAGTGGACGCTCTCTCCTTCAGTTGGAAAAACCTGACAGCATATGCCTTTCCTCCATTACCTCTTCTCACAAAGGTTCTTTTGAAGGTCAAAAAGGAGAGACCTCGAATGATTCTCATAGCCCCAGACTGGCCATGCCAGCACTGGTACCCGCTATTGAAGAATATGGCTCACAGCCCACCATGGATATTGCCTCAAATACCTCATTTGCTCACGCAGCAAGACAAGCAGATTCTGCACAGCCAGATCAAAACCTTAAACCTGGCTGCATGGCAAATCAATTAAGCATCCAACCAGCCCCTCTTTCACAAGCAGTACTGGATGTTATTCTAGAAGCCAGGAGGCCAAGTACCAGGAAGGCTTACTTCGACAAATGGAAAAGGTTTTTTGCTTGGAACCAAGCTAAAGGCCAAGACACAACTCAGCCTCATATGCCTCACATTCTGCAGTATTTAGCTGAGATGTATAAAGGACTTTCCTTCTCCTCAGTTAAAATCCATGCTTCAGCTATTTCAGCTCACTATGACACGAATCCACCTTTATTTTCAAATCCTCTCCTAAGGCAGTTCCTCAGAGGGGCGAAAAACATTAGACCACCTAGAAGAGCTCCTACATCAACATGGGACCTCAACTTTGTTTTGGAAAAACTAACGCTACCTCCCTTTGAACCAGCATTTTCTGCAGACCTTCAGTTCCTATCTTGGAAGACGGCCCTGCTCCTGGCAATAACTTCTGCTAGGAGAGTTTCAGAATTGCAGGCACTTATGGCAGTGGAACCTTTCCTCTTTTTTCATCAAGACAGAGTTTCTCTACGAACTAATCCTTCCTTCATGCCCAAGATGGTTTCCAGTGTAGCTCTAAATCAAACCATCCACCTACCCACTTTCTACCCCAATCCACAGAACAAAGGGGAGAGACTCCTGCATTCCTTGGACATTCACAGGCAGCTTCGTTACTACTTGGATAAAACTAAGGCTTTCAGAAAAACTGACCAGCTCTTTGTTTCCTATGCTACAGCTTCGCAAGGGAAGGCCATATCCAAGCAAACCATTTCTAAATGGATAGGCCATTGCATTCGATTCTGCTATATACCCATCATGGGAAACCAGTTCCTCCTACCATTAGACCCCACTCTACCAGGGCAACAGCTACCTCTACAGCCTTTCTCAGGGGGGTTCCTACCAAGGAAATCTTAGAAGCTGCAACTTGGAGTTCTGTGCACACCTTCACCAAACACTATCACTTACCTCTTTATTCTAAGTCCAGGGCAGGCTTTGCCACTGCAGTTCTGCAGGGCCTCATTGCCTCCACTAACCCTCTACGATGCCTCCACTCTACCTTAGCTTTGGGACTCAACCCAAGTGTAATGACTGCAGCAGGGTAACACGATGAACATAGTACAGTTTTGTACCTACCATAAATGTAGATGTTTGAGTGTTCACCCTGCTGCAGTCCAGGTTACCCTCCCTCCAACCCCTCTGATTCACTGGCTAAATCTTTGCTAGGCCTTACTGATGTATTTGTTTTTAGCTGAAGGGATTTTGTGTTTGTACAATGTTCCCACCTTTTGGTACTAATTTGGATCACCTTTTTGGGGGCACCTGACATCTGGGGCAAGAAAAACTGAAGAAAATGACGTCAGTTGCAATATATGTACCCCTGGCGCACTGACATCAGGGATGAGGCGACAGCAACCGATGTCGGACCAAGACTTTGGAAATCCGGCCGACTGCGGGACCGCCTGATGACAGGATAACCCAAGTGTAATGACTGCAGCAGGGTGAACACTCGAACATCTACATTTATGGTAGGTACAAAACTGTACATTTTGTACTTGGGTTATCTTTAGGGGTGAGAAGTAGGAAACAGATGTCCTTCTATTCCAATGTTGCAATATTCACAAATGGGTTCACCCTTCTTCCGATCAGCTTGTCCGGCCAGGTTTCCAAAGCTTTTCCAGTTCCAGATGGTGTGTCGGACGTCTGACGTGTTACCAGGTATGTGGGCCATAACTGTGGCGTCTACGCACACTAGCCCTCAGAACTTTTCAGCTGCCAGCCGTACGCCAGGTGTTCCTGCTACTTGCGGACGTCGGATCAGTTTTCACATCTAGATAAGTACCCCGTTGGGGATTTTTCAGTCCTTTTTTTGGAGTATTATATACTGTATATCGTCTGTTAATGTCCAGTAAGAGCAAGTGCAACTGTGGTTGCCAAATTCCCCAAATTCCCCATAGACACCCATGACCAGTGTCTCTTTTGTTTGGGTAGGGATCACGATTGTAAAAACTGCGCCATTTGTAAGTCGTTTGTCCCCAAGATGCTTTGTTGCCGACTACAGGTCCTAGACTTATACCTTGAAAACCAGCACCTAAGACAGATCATTCTTGGTATGGAAGCCGCCTCCGATGCCACATCCAAACCATCCAGGAAGAGTGCCAAGCCTGCACGACCATCTACTTCCACTGTGCCTACCTCTGCTGACTCTCAGCCTGTAGCCATTGTCAGCTTGGCCAAGGAACTGGCGTCCGCCACTTCAGATAAAGTGGGTACCTATCAGGAGGCCGCACAATCCAGAGTGGAAGACACGTCCGGGGAGGAAATCCCGCTGCCTGATTCAGATGCCAAGGGGGAACCAGTAATTGAGATGGGCGCTTTGGACCGGGCTTCCATCGTTCCTTCTTTGACTTCCAGGCCTACTGCCAGTCAGACGCTGGTTAGGCCTGCCAAGAAGAAACAAAAGACAAGGCATATCCTGCCATCCCCGGGAGCCTTACCCGACTGGCAGGCCTTCAGCCAGAGCCTCTACAATGCCTTTCTGGCCCTTAGGCCTACTGCAGACCTCCCTCTGGCTGCTCCACCTCTTCTCAGCCCAAAGCCTCTACTACCTGAGATAACACCTAGACACCCTGCAGAGGAGGAAATGTCTGACTCCTCAGAGGATTCCTTGTCCTACTCTTCACAGATTTCCTCCCTTCTGGGGTACAGATCTCCCAGAAGAGGCCTCTGCATAACCTGACTCCCCTGTGGAAGACCTTGCCTTCAGGGACACAGTTAACCTTATGAAATAACATTTTAATTGGGATTGCTCAGACATGTCTGAGGGCCAAAAAAAGATTCTATGACTTGATTCAGATGGAATCTCGTAACCAGGCTCCTATTCCACCAGTCCAGCCTGTCTTCTTGGATGCCTTTGCTGCAGCTTGCTTGAATCCAGATTCCCAGCCACCTGCCCCTAGGAGGGCAGACATATTATACAGGGTACCTGATGCAGAGAAATTCTTATTCAAGTGCTCCCCCCCCCCAACAGTCCCTGCTATTGTTTCTATTGCTACTGATAGGGCTACCAAGCTTCTCCCTACTACCACTGTCCTGCCTGCAGATAAAGACAGCAAGGTCATGGAGAGGTGGAGAAAGAAGATTTACACTTCTGCCACCTTAGCTTTTAGGGCTACAAATTACCAGTCACATATGGCCAAATACGCCTTGGCCTTACTAGACAAAGCCTCTAAGGATATCAGTGATATCCCTGACTGTGCTGCAAAGGCATCCCTGTCTTCCTTGCTCGGGCTCATCTCAAGTTAATAAGCGCACTCATCTCAAGTTAATAAGCGCACTCTCAGATGTGCCTATGATGCAGCTGAAGCCTCTGCCAGGTCAGCTGCATCTGCCTCTGTGTTGAGGAGATACTTTTGGCTGCGCTTACAGCCCCTCCTGGATGACTTCAAGGCCAAACTTTTGGATGTTCCCGTGGATCACTCTGGCTTTTTTGGTAATAAAGTGGCTGATCTTTTCAAGTCACTCCCAACAAAAAGGGAAATAACTCCAAGACTTAAAGCATCTCCTTGTGTCTGCAATCCCAGGGTTCCAGAGAAGCTACCCGGCTAAGACACCGTTCATAAGGAAAATGTCTAGGCCCCCTCCAGGCCTAGGAGACACCACAGGAGGCAATCTACTCAGCCTAGGACTCCTCAGACAACTGCCCAGAGACCTCCCTTTCCAGAAAGGGCAGGCAGTGTCTGATTGCCTGCCTCCCTTTCTTCCCCCACCTCCTTCCTCCATACCTTTATCTTCCCGTCTCTCTCACTGCCTTCCTGCATGGACCCTAGTGACATCCGACAAATGGGATGTTCTTCGTGTTTCACTGTTGCAGTCATTACATTTGGGTAATCTGCTGGCAGGTTGCCTTCAGTCGGCCTGATTAACAAAGTCTTGGGTCCTGCGTCAATTGCTGTCCCTTCTTCCATGACGTCAGGTTGTTAGGGGTATAAAACATGCAGCCGACGCAATTACATCAGTCTTTCTTGCCGCGCGGTGCCCGAAGCAGTAGCAGTTCGCAAATGCCAGTTGGCCGACTCCTGAAATTTTTGTTTTCGTGTTTCAGAACCGAAGTCTTCAACCTAAAGCTAAGTACCCCATTGGGGAAACTTTTTCTTGCTCCTTACCAATGTCAGTAAAAGTTAATAATTGCATTACTTGTGGGAAGCAAATACCTCATAAGGATTTTCATTTGTACTGTATTCCTTGCCTAGGCCCTGACCACAACGTGCCTTGCTGTCGGTTTTGTGCTAAATTTAATCAACGCATGATTAAACGTCGGTATATTTTTGCTTCTAAATATTTTGGCTCAATATTTAACTATCCAGAAATGTCGTCAGTTAGCAATACAACTACCAGAATACCTAAAAAACGCAAAGAAAAAGACCGAGACAGACCTTCGAGGTCCAAAACGGACGACAATGCTTCTCTTAAGCCAGTCGCCGGTTCGCCGGTACTCAGTGAGGCGCTTTCGCAGCACCTGATACCCGCTGCTTGTGATTCGCAGGCCTTTACTGAGACCCATTCAGAGTCCGGTATGCCGCAAGATGCTTTAAGTATTGAACCCGCGGATGTCTCTACCTTAGCTGGGTCCGGAGCCGCTGTGCAGGCACCGGCTTCTGAGGGTGTTTTCAGGCCTAAAAATTTGTATATTAAACCGACACCATCTTCAAAACCAAGGCCAAAATGTACTTCTATGTCTAAAAAATGACGCTTGGGCCACGTGTACAGGCCCCAATGCCTAAAAAACAAATGGTCAAAATGGCTGAAGATTTAATTACCTTGATCAGGGGTAGCCATCCCTCTCCTGCTGAGAGGCCTAGCCAAGGTTCTAACTATGAATCTTCAGATCAGGTTTCTATTTCTTCTGATTCTTCTTCTGAACAGGATTTATCTGTACCTACTTATGAGGACTCTGATGCAGAAGATTCCATCCCTTCTGCTTCTCCCCCTGAGGATTTCTCTTATGGAGAAACTTTACATACCTTAAGGGAACACTTCCACTGGGAAGGTCAGGATTTCTCTGAATCTAAAAAGAGACTTAGGGATTTTCTTCTTCTTCCTCAGCATAGGCCTTTGGCTATACCTCCTGTTCTAGACTTTGTTGATGAGGTTTTTTTCATAATCCAGTATGACTCCTGATTCTCTGCCTTCAGCTCCTAGTAAACCAGACAGATACTACAGGGTTTCTGACTCCCACAAATTCCTTTTCAAAAACCCTTCTGCTGATCCTGAAACCATTTCTCAGGGTCCCAAGGGCGTTAAGGCTTCTACTGCTAAAAATCCTCCACCTTCTGACAGAGATTCCAGGGTGCTGGATAGATGGGGTAAGAAGGTTTACACATCTGCAACCTTGGCAATCAGGGCTTTAAACTGTCAATTTCATATGCTTAAATATCAACAGCATGTCATGGGCCTACTTAAACAGAAAAGTATGTTGATCTCTGACTGTAGAAAATAGAGTTGCAGGATTTATTACATTCAGCTGAACGAGTTGGAAAACATACTTTGCGATGTGGTTTTGATTCCTTGGAGGCCTCTTGCAGGGCTGTTGTAACTGGATCTGTGATAAGAAGGCATGCTTGGCTCAAAGAGCAAAATCTGTCTGACCATGTTAAAGCAAAATTGTTGGATGCTCCTTTACAACAGGACAGTCTCTTTGGTAATAAGGCTGAAGAAGTTTAAAAAAAAGATGGAAGATAAAGCTAAATCTATGCAAACTGTGAAAGATTTCTTACCAAGTGCTGCCACCCAGATTTAGTAGGCACTGGCCTACTAAGAACTGGTCCTTTCCAGTTCCCTCGAGAGCCGCTCAAGTCAAATCCAGACATTCCAAAGGCTCCAGGTTTCAATCACAAGGAACTTTTAGAACAAAACAATGGGGTGCCTCCACCTCCAAACCTGGAAGCAGCAAAGGCACTTCCCTATGGTAAACAGTCTCAATGACTTTCGTCTACAATTGCCAAGCACTTACCTTTTGGCCGCCCCTTTGGGGGGGGGGGGGACTGGCACTTCATGCACGAAACTGGCAACTGATTACCCAGGACAAATGGATTTTAAATATAGTATCCTAGGGATACAGATTTCATTTCCACACGTTGCCATTCCCAAATGGATGGCCAGATCTGCCTCCAAATCAGTGGGCAGAGGCCCAGAAACAAGTTCTGTCCCTCATGAATATGGGGCTATTCAACCAGTACCAGAAGAGGAAAAGGGACAAGGTTTCTATTCAAGACTTTTCCTGGTACCCAGAAAAGACAAATCATGGCATCCAATTCTGGACTTATCCATTCTGAATACATTTCTGGGCATTCCAAAATTCAAGATGCTGACTCTTCAACAGTTACTACCTATGCTAGGCAAAGATGCCTGGTTGGTAACTCTAGACTTAAAAGATGCTTACCTGCATAACCCAATCAGGGAATCTTGCAGAAGATACCTCCGCTTCAAAGCAGGCTACTTGCATTACCAGTTCTCTGCACTACCCTTTGTCTTGTCTACTGTGCCCAGGGTCTTCACAAAGTGCCTGGCACCAGTAATTGCATTTTGCAGGCAAAGAAATATTCAAATTTATCCATACCTGGACGATGGTCTAATTCAGGCAGAAAACACGGACACTCTTCTAAAGCATCTGGCGTTTGTAAAAAATAGTTCTAACTTGTGTAGGGTATACTATAAACGAAAAGAAATCACAACTGGTACCCTCTCAAAAAATTACATTCCTGGGTGCAAGCTTGAATGCAACTGCCCAGATGGCTTACCTTACACCAGAAAAGCAAATTCAATTGATGACTTACTTCAAACAGGTGGCCACAAAAACCCAGCTATCTGCAAGTCAAATTCTGCAGGCCTTGGGGTTCATGGCCTCTTGCATTCTTCTGATTCCATAAGCAAGACTGCATATGAGGAAACTTCAGTGGTACCTAAAAAGTTTATGGAGTCAACATTGTCACAACCTGGAAACAATGATTCCCATTATACCTTGCCTGCAACTAGAGTTCCTATGGTGGGCAGAGGCCTGCAAAACAATGGACTGCCATTCACTCCACCCCCTGCCACCCAAACCCTAACTACAGACTCATCAGCCTATGCTTAGGGGGGGGTGCATCTGGAAGGGAAATGCATTCAGGGCAAATGGAGCCCAAATCAAATGCACCTACATATGAATCAGAAAGAGATGCTAGCTGTACAGAATGCTCTGACAGCCTTCAAGGACTACCTTCATCCAGGACAACAACTGATAAAGACAGACAACACCACAGTCATGTGGTACATAAGCAGGGCAGTACACATTCCTACCCCCTTTGCAGACTAGCCATGGCATTGTGGAACACGGCCTTGACTTATCAAATAAATCTACAAGCTCAATTCCTGCCAGGAAAGCTAAATACTCTGGCAAACTAACTAAGCAGAAATCTTATGGACCCACACAAATGGAAACTGGAACCACAAGTTTTCAACATGTTGACATAGATCTTTTTGCCTCACCCCGGAACTGTCAGTTGGACAAATTCTGCACAAGAATTCATCACAAAAAAGCTTGGAAAGTGAATGCTCTATCATTCAGCTGGAAAAACCTATCGGTCTATGCTTTTCCCCCTCTGCCTCTGCTGTCCAAAGTCCTATTAAAAGTCAGAAAGGACAAACCAAAAATGATTCTGATTGCTCCAGTCTGGCCTCGCCAACACTGGAACCCACTCCTGCGCAATGTGTCACACCTTCCTCCGTGGCACCTGCCTCAGACACCTTACCTACTGTCTCAGAAGAACTACCAAATTCTGCACACTCTGCTCCAAACTTCGAATCTTGCAGCATGGCTAATCAACTAATTTCACCCTTGGCATCTCTCAGCAAACCTGTGATGGATGTCATTTTGGAGGCTAGAAGGCCTAGTACTAGAAAATCTTATACTGACAAATGGAAAAGATTCTGTGCCTGGAAACAATCACAAGGAATAAGCACAGCAATGCTCAATATTCCTCAGATTCTGCAATACTTAACTGAGATGCTTCACAAGGGCCTATCTTTTTCTTCCATGAAAATCCATGCCTCTGCCATTTCAGCTCATTACAACACAGAACCTCCCCTCCTCTCTCACCCTCTGCTAAAGCAGTATCTTAGAGAGGCCAAAAATTTAAGACCACCCAGGAGAGCACCAACTCCTGCATGGGACCTCAATTTTGTTTTGGAAAAACTCATTCTACCTCCTTTTGAGCCAGCTGCTACTGCGGACCTAAAATTTCTCTCTTGGAAAACAGCTTTCCTTTTAGCGGTCACTTCAGCTAGAAGGATTTCAGAATTACAGGCTCTTATGGCAGTGGAGCCTTTCATTATTTTTTATCCGGACAGGGTGGCTCTCAGAACCAATCCATCCTTTATGCCTAAGGTGGTATCTATTGTGGCTCTTAATCAGACCATTCATCTGCCAACTTTCTTCCCTAATCCATAGAACAGGGGTGAGCAGATTCTGCATTCATTGGATGTACACAGACAACTTAGATTCTACTTAAACAGGACAAAATCTCTAAGAAAATCTGAACTACTATTGGTGGCATTTGCTGCAGAGGCAGAGGGAAAGGCTATTCAAAGCAGACTATTTCCAAATGGATAAGCCATTGTATTTGTTTCTGCTATGTGCTCCATGGTAAACCTATCCACAAGGTGATCAGATCTCATTCCACCAGGGCTGTATCTACTTCTGCAACCTTTCTGAGAGGGGTTCCTACCAGAGACATTCTAGAAGCTGCTACCTGGAGCTCAGTTCATACGTTCACCAAACATTACCATTTACCTTTCTTCCATAAATCCAGAGCTGGCTTTGCCGCTGCTGTCCTGCAGAGCCTTATAGCTGCTCCTAATGCTGTATAAATCCATCCTCCCAACCATAGCTTTGGGATTCTACCCAAATGTAATGATTGCAACAGTGAAACACGAAGAACATAGTACAGTTGTGTACACTTTCCATAAATGTAGATGTTCGAGTGTATTCACTGTTGCCGTCCTGGTTACCCTCCCTCCAGCCCCCTGTTTTTCTCTAGCTATACCTCTCCTTTCTTTTACTATGATTAAAAGCCTTTTTTGGTGTATTTGCTTTTGTTTGGAGGTATATGTTTTGTGTTTTTAATTATATACCTTTATATTTTTTTTTTGCTCCCAATTTGGGGGGCACCTGACATCTGGGGCAAGAAAAACTGATGTAATGGCATCGGCTGCATGGTTTATACCCCTGATGACCTGACGTCAGGGAAGAAGGGACAGCAACCGACGCAGGACCCAAGACTTTGTTAATCAGGCCGACTGAGGGCAACCTGCCAGCAGATTACCCAAACGTAATGACTGCAACAGTGAATACACTCGTACATCTACATTTATGGTAAGTGTATACAACTGTACTTTCTGACAATCCTGAAGGAGGGTTACTACATGTCTTGTATCTCTCCCTCTCCAAGACTACCTATCCCCCCCCCACCCCCGCTCAAGGGTCCCTCCTACCCGAGGTCCTAAACAGGCTGTTTCTCCAAGGCACCATAGAACTAGTCCCCCACCTCAGCTCGAGGGAAGGGCTTCCACTCCAGAATCTTTCTAGTGCCCAGAAGGAACATGGAGACCCATCCTAGATCTTTCCTGTCTGAACCTCTTCCTGAAAGTCCCCTCCTTCAGGATAATAACACTTCCCATTCTCTTCCCCCTCCTCCTCCCTCAGGCCATCATGGTGACCCTGGACATCAAGGAGGCCTACCTGCACATTCCCATAAAACCATCCTCCAGGAAATTCCTCAGATTCAAAGCTGGTTCCTCCCATTTTGAATTTTGTGCTTTGCCTTTTGGACTCTCCACTGCACCAAGTGTATTTACAAAATGCCTAGCCCCAATCATTGCTTACTGCAGGACGAGGGGAATGCAGATTTTCCCATACCAAGACGACCTTCTCATTCAAGCAGCAGACAAACCCTCCTCGCCCACACAAAGGAGCTACTACTGCAGTCTCTAGGGTTCCTCATAAACTTCCCCAACTCCCAGCTAAATCCTACACAAGACATTATCTTCCTAGGATGCAGAATCAGGACAGACCTCAGGATGGCCTTTCTACCGGAGGAAAAAGTACTTTCCTTGAGCCACTATCTACAGTCTGCCCTGCTCTCACCCTTCCTGACTGCGAGGGAATTCCTCAGACTCCACTGGTACATGGCAGCCACTATTCCCATGCTACCCCTGCAAGGCTTCACATGAGGAAAATGCAGTGGTATCTGCACTCAATTTGGACCCAGCACTCACATCCCCTCGAATTCAGGATCCTACTCCTCCCCTCTCTCCACCAAGAACTGAATTGGCGGCTGGCCCAGGCTGCCCAGAACCCAGGCCTCCCTCTGCAGATGCCTCCACCTCCCAACTCATGCACACAGACGTGTTAGACCTGGGCTGGGGAACGACTCTAAACACAAGAACAGTGCAAGGTTTGTGGACAGACAAACACAAACACTGGCACATCAACATCAAGGAAATGTCAGCCATTCTTTTTTCCCTGCAGGCCTTCCAGCCATTCCTCATACAGGGCACCATGAAGATCTTTACAGACAATACTGCAGTGATGTGGTACTTGAACAAGCAAGGAGGGCCAAAATCCTACCTCCTGTGCAGGCTAGCTCTACAGATATGGGATCTGGCTGTCTCACAGAGGATCACCCTCAAGGCAGCTTACATCCCATCCCAACACAATTGACAGACAGACTCCCTAAGCAGAACCACCTCAGACAGTCACAAATGGATGCTGTCAAGAGATATTTTCCTAGATCTGATCCACAAGTGGGGTATTCCACAGATAGACCTGTTCGCCTCCTCCTCAAACAGGCAACTCCGGAACAACTGCTCCAGAGCTCACGACTCAAAGGCACTGTAGACAGATGTCTTCCTAATGCCTTGGAAGGGGAAATTCATGTACGCCTTCCACCCTTCCCCTCTGATCCAGATAGTCCTACTGAAAATTCAGTAGGACTCACCAAAACTCTTGTTGGTGACTCCCTACTGGCCAAGGCAGCACTGATTCCCTCTTCATCTCTCCAAGGGCAATCACCACAAGTTACCCCCCTCAGTGGATCTACTCACACAGCACAAGGGAACACAGATTCACCCACAGTGGAGATCCCTGCTCCTCTCCCTGTGGCTGATAGGATTCTGATTCCCATGGAGAAGGTTTTCTATCTGGTGTCACAAAAGACAGGTGGAGCTGCTGGACAGCAACCTGCCTCTGATTCTGTCTTACCTGTGTGAAGTCCTGAAGACAGGTTTGTCTTACACCTCTTTAAAAGGGGTCTATATCATAATGTTGAATGCTGACAATATCCCTCACTGGTGAGATCAGACCATAAATTAATCTCACTGGAGATCCACATCCCGCCCCCACCCCCAGCAAAAAAGACCACAGTGAAGAACTTCTCAAAAGCAAACTTCACACTTCTTAAGACTGGAGTGGTATCCTTCAAGGCCGCCGAGCCAGTGGAAACCACAACCCACGCTGCTGAAACCCTTACAAATGCCTTCTACGAGCACCTCCAGGAATGTATGGATCAAGCAATCCCTAATAAAATCAAGACCCTTTCCACCAAAGGCAGGCGCCCAGTCTGGTGGACCCCAGCCATAAACAAACTCTACAACAAGAGGAGAAAGCTACTACATGACAGAGCAAAATCCCTAAAAGGGAAGGCATCTCTGATCAATACTAGCAAAAACTACGATCACTCATAAAATCATCCAAGGCCAACTTTGAGAGAAAAATCGCTAATGACACAAAAGACAATCATAAGGCCTTCTTTAGCTATGTTAGAAACCTGGGTGGAAACTCCCAGATATGCTCAGAATTAGTCCAAAATGATAAAAAAATCACGGAACCCACAGACATTGCCAACATACTGGCAGACAGGTTCAGTGCAAATTTCTCCCCTCCCTCCCCCAAAAGGAGAAATATCTATCCCACCAGAGTCTAGCCTCCCAAACATCTCAGATGCCCAGGTGAGAGCTGCTCTATCTAAAGCAAAAAACACAGCATCAATGGGACCGGACGGTGTCCCCGGCTGTGTGCTACACGAACTCAATGAGGAACTAAACCCACACAAAAGGCTGCTGTTTAATCTTAGCCTTACTACAGGATACGTACCCAAAGAATGGCGTACAGCAACTGTGGTCCCACTCCACAAAGGCGGTGCTTCTACGGACCATGGAAATTACCGCCCCATAAGCTTGACGAGCCTTGTCTGCAAAGCTATGGAGAGGATCATAATGGAACTCATAAATAAAGACATTGGGGACCTACAGACACTGGATCCTACCCAATTTGGCTTTGTCAAGGGCAGATCCTGCCTCTTGAACTTGGTCGACTTTTTCAAAACAGTCACTAAGGCCATTGATGAGGGTAAGGCAGTTCACACAGCCTACCTTGACCTAGCAAAGCGTTGACACAATACCCCACTCGGGCATCATAGAAAAGCTCACCAGCTTAGATGTAAACCCATATGTCACAAGATGGGTTGCAAACTGGCTCAAGGACAGAACACACAGGTTTAGAGTTGCTGGTGCCATGTCAGACTCTAAGCCAGTCACGGCGGTGTCCCACAGGGCTCAGTCCTGGGCCCCTCTTGTTCGGCATTTATTTTTCTGAAGTGCAGGCAAACATAGGGGATTGTGGTTGACAAAATTTGCAGATGACTGCAAACTGGGCACCATAATTGACACTCCATCAGACACAGACATCCTCCAGAGAGGTCTCATAGAAATGGATAACTGGTGCCAGAGCCATAGCCTTAAGCTAAATGCCAAAAAATGTATAGTCATACCCTTTGGAAAAACAAGGTAACCCCTAATTACCACATAGGTGGTAATCCATTAAACATGGAAGAAGTTATCAGGGACCTGGGGACCCAAGTTGACAGTAACCTCTCTTTTGACACTCACATTGCCAAAGTGGTTAGGAAGACCTTCTACATTGCCCACCTGATCATGAAGGGATTCACATCCAGATCAGGAGAGGTCATTGTACCCCTGTACTCTTCACTTATCAGCCCAATGATTGAGTACAACGCCCCATTCGGAATGTACCTTACCCGACACCTGCAGCAGTTGGAAAGACCCCAAAAGTTCCTCACCAAAAGGATAAAGGGGCTCAAACATATGTCATACGATGCCCGACTGAAGAAACTCCAGCTCTATTCAGTCGCATACTGTCTGCTCAGAGGTGATCTGTGCCTGACGTACAAGGCCATGTCCAACCCGGAATTAATGGACATGCTCCACCTCAAAAAATCCAAATCCACCAGAGCCACGAGAGCAAGAGACTTAAACCTCAACACGGATATAAATAGGACGTGCTGGAGGGACAGATTCATCACCCAGAGACTCCCTACACTATGGAACAGAATCCCAGTCCATGTGAGGCAGAGCCCCTCACTGACTCTGTTCAAGAGAAATCTTGACGAGTGGATGGGAGATCGTAGGTTTACCCTGGGAATCATCTCTGTATCACTGCTGGACAGAGGCACAGCAAACTAGTGGGTATAGTATTCTCATCCTAAGGGGTGGTGAAAGCCACACACACTCTGGCTAGGCTTATAAATGCCCTAGGGCAGATAGCCTAGTATGAACCTATGAACAAGTTTGAAGCACTAAACTTCGAACCTGAAAGTTCGAAGTGTAAAAACGTTGAAATGTATAACGGAAATCTCCATAGAGTGCTGGAAGGGAAGATTTCCCGTTACTGCACTGTAGTGCAATCTCGGAGTTGGTATATTTAAGTAGTGGGGTGTGTGGGGGGGTGCAGGGGGGCTTGCTCCTCTACATAGAGCGTTTTTTTTTTGGTGGGGGTTTTGAATGTTTTAATTTTTTTTGACATTCAACGTTTTTAGACTTTGAACTTTCAAGATCGAAGTTTGAAGCTTCGAAGTTGTCAGCATTCGACAATCTGATATAGACCCCTGTAAAAGCACACCTGTCTGCCATTTCTGCCTGCTTGGCTATGTATCCTCCCCTAGCATCCAGACTCTCAGTATAAATACACCAATATAAATTTTACCTTCATCTATAAGCAAATACACCACATAGATAGTATAAATCAGAGAAGGAAAGATAAGATCCAAAAGAAAAAAGGGGGAAGGTGGGTGGGTAACCAGGACTGCAACAATGAATACACCCGAACATCTACATTTATGGTAAGTGTACACAACTGTACTATGTTCTTCGTGTTTCACTGTTGCAGTCATTACAATTGGGTAGAGTCCCAAAGCTATGGTTGGGAGGCTGGAACTAGACAGCAGTGGGAGCGACTATGAGGCCCTGCAGAACTGCAGTGGCAAAGCCTGCCCTGGATTTAGAGTAGAGTGGCAGATGATAATGCTTTGTAAAGGTGTGCACTGAACTCCAAGTAGCTGCCTCTAAAATGTCTCTGGTTGGTACTCCCCTGAGAAAGGCTGCTGAAGTGGCTGCAGCTCTGATGGAATTAGGCCTAATTCCCTTAGGCACTGGCTTGCCATGGTGTAAGTAGCAGAAACGAATGCAGTGTCCTAACCACTTACAAATAGTCTGCTTTGAGATAGGCTTTCCTTGTGATCCTGCAGCATATGCCACTGGTAATTGCTCTGTCTTCCTGAAAGCTTTGGTTCTGTCCAAGTAGAATCTAAGCTGTCTGTGTATGTCCAAAGAATGCAGATTTCTCTCCCCCTTGTTCTGTGGATTTGGGTAAAAAGTAGGCAGATGGATGGCTTGGTTAAGCGCCACACTGGACACTTCTTTAGGCATAGATGTTGGGTTTGTCCTCAGGGAGACCCTGTCTGGATGAAAAATGATGAAAGGTTCCACAGCCATGAGCGCCTGTAGCTCTAAAACCCGTCTTGCAGAAGTAATTGCTAAGAGCAGCGATGTTTTCCAAGATAAGAACTTCATGTCAGCAGTAGCCGCTGGCTCAAAAGGATGTAGGGTGAGCTTTTCCAAGACATAGTTGAGGTCCCATGCAGGTATTGGTAGTCTCCCTGGGGGCCTTAAATTTTTGGCTCCTCTGAGGTACTGCCTTAATAAAGGATGAGAAAAAAGTGGTGGCTCTGTATTGTAATGAGCCAAAATGGCAGAGGCATGAATATTAATTGATGAAAAAGATAGACCTTTGTCCAGCATCTCAGTTAAGTATTGCAAAATCTGAGGAATATTTGATACCGCTGTATCAGTTCCTTGTGCCTGTTTCCAGGCACAGAATCTCTTCCATTTTCCAGCATAAGGCTTTCTAGTACTAGGCCTTCTGGCTTCCAGAATGACATCCATCACAGCTTTACTGAGAGGTGTTTTTTGTATGACTACATTATCCGCCATGCTGCCAAGTTTAATGTCCTGAGTTGGCTGTGCATGATCTGATTGTTTTGCTGGGACAGTAGTCGAGGTATTTGAGGTAAGGCTCAAGCTGGGTATAGAGATAAGTTCCTTAGTATTGGATACCAGTACTGGCGTGGCCAGTCTGGGGCAATCAGTATCATCTTTGGCTTCTCCTGTCTGACCTTTAGGAGCACCTTGGGGAGGAGAGGCAGTGGCGGGAAGGCATATACTGATAGGTTTTTCCAGCTGAAAGATAGGGCCTCCACTTTCCATGCTTGTCTCTGATAAGTCCTTGTGCAGAATCTTTTTAGTTGGTAATTGAGAGGGGAGGCAAATAGATCAATGTCTGGGCATCCCCATTTCCTTGTTATCATGCTGAAGACTTGTGGATCCAGCTCCCACTCGTGGGGATCTATGAGGTTTCTGCTTAGTTCATATGCCAGAGTATTTTCCTTTCCTGGTAGGAATTGTGCCTGCAGATGTACTTGGTAAGTCAAAGCTGTGTCCCACAAGGTCATGGCTAGTCTGCAAAGGGGGTAAGAATGTATGTCCCCCTGCTTGTTTATATACCACATGACTGTGGTGTTGTCTGTCTTTATCAGTAGTTGTCCCGGATGAAGTAGGTCCTTGAAGGCTTTTGGGGCATTTTTAACAGCTAACATCTCTTTTTGATTGATATGTAGATGCATTTGGTTTGAGGTCCATGTGCCCTGAATGCATCTTCTTGCCATGTGGGCTCCCCAGGCATAGTCTGATGCATCCATTGTTAGTGTCTGCCTGGCTGGAGGTAATGTGAATGGCTGTCCCTTGTTCTGGTGACAAGCCTTTGCCCACCATCGAAACTCCTGTTGCAGGCAGGGAATGAGAGTAATGACTGTTTCCAGGCTGTGGCAATGTCGAGTCCAAACACTTTTTAGGTACCATTGAAGTTTCCTCCCATGCAGTCTTGCATATGGAATTAGTAGGATGCAGGATGCCATGAAGCCCAAAGCCTGCAGAATTTTTCTTGCAGATAACTGGGTCTTTTTTGCCAATATTTTGAAATAGTCAGTTGCCTTTGTTTGTCTGATGTGAGATAAGCCATCTGGGCAGTTGTTTTCAAGCTTGCACCCAGGAATGTAATCTCTTGTGAGGGTACTAGTTTTGATTTCTTTTTGTTGACTGTGTACCCTAGGCATGTTAGAAGTCTTTTCACGATTGCCAGATGTTGAAGAAGAATGTCCTTGATGTCCTTCAAGGATGCATCTGCAGTACTAACAAATGGGTTGTCCTGGCCTCAGGCAGCCCTTCGGTCGGCCGGATTCCAAAGTCTGGGTCTGGCCTCGGCTGATGTCGCACTTCACCCGACGTCATAGCTGCAGTTCAGCGGGTATAAAGGCATCAGCCGACGCCATTTTCCCCAGTCTTTCTTGCCGCGTGGCGCCCGAAGCAGAAGCTGTTCGCAAGTGCCGGTCGGTCAGAACCAGAGATTGCTACTACTGAAGACTTCTAAAAAGCTAAGTACCCCGTTGGGGACTCTTTCTTGCCTCAGCCAATGTCGGAAAAAGTGAATAACTGTTTAACTTGTGGGAAACAAATACCTCATAAAGATTTCCACTCTTACTGCCTACCTTGTTTAGGCCCAGACCACGACGTAGCAGCTTGTCTAGCCTGTGCTTCCTTCAACCGACGAACACTTAGACGTCGGTCGGAGTTTGCAGAGGAGTTTTTCGGCTCCGCTTTTGCTTATATCATGCCGTCGGAGACTCCGACTTCACATTTAGCTAAAAAGCGTAAGGAAAAGGACCGACACTTTCATGTCCGCGGTTTCGGCGAAACCGCGGTTAAATAACCGAGTGTCTCGGTTTCGGCCGAAACCGAGTCCGCGGTTCTTCCTTCGGCCGAAAGCATGCCTCCTTCTACCGAGGCCACTTCCAGCATGGCTGAATCTGCTACTGAAAACCCACCTGCTCTTACAGTTACTCAGGATTTATCAGATACTATCCCCTTAGATGTATCTACTCCTGCACGTGGAGCTGCTAGGCCCCCTGCATCCATGTCAATTAAGGCTTTTGCCAGGGCTAAAGCAGCTAAATCTTCAAAGGCCGTGCCTGCTAAAGCCCCCTCTCACAGGCCTAGCTCTACTACTCAAATGCTTAGTCTAGCAGAAGATCTCATTTCTTTGATCAGGGGAACCCAGTCTCACCCTGACAGGGCCTCTCACCCACCTCCAGAGAAGAGGCTTAGAGCAGAGCCCCCTGAGCCAGTTTCTTCAGATTATTCCTCTGATGATTCAGAAAATACAAATCCACCAGAGGGCCCTTATTCTCCATATGAGGACTCTGATGCAGAGGATTCCATACCTTCTGCCTCTCCTCCTGAGGAATTTTCTTTTGGGGAAACCTTGCATGCTATGAGGGAACAATTTCAATGGCAGGGCCAGGATTTTTCAGACTCTAGGAAAAGGCTTAGGACCCTTTTACATTTACCACAGCATAGGCCTTTAGCTATTCCTCCAGTACTTACAGTTGTGCATGATGCATTTAATGATGCTTGTACTGCCCTGACTCACTGCCTCCGGCCCCTGCTAAGCCCGACAGATACTACAGGGTTCCGGACACACATTATCATTTGTATAAGGCTCCTATTGCAGATCCTGAAACTATTTCACAGGGCCCCAAAGCTGTAGCAGCTGCCTCTGCCAAAAACCCCCTCCCCTCTGAAAGAGAATCTAGGGCATTGGAGAGATGGGGTAAAAAAGTTTATACTTCTGCTACTCTTTCGCTAGGGCCTTAAACTGTCAATTCCACATGATTCAGTATCAGGAATTTCTGTTAGATCAGCTCACTAAAAAACTGTCCTCGCCTGAACCTTTAGACCGTAAGTCCCTTCAGGATTTGGTGCATAACACTCAGCAGGTCAGTAATCATTCCTTAAAATGCGGCTATGATGCACTGGAGGCTTCCTTTAGATCAGCTATGACTGGTACAGTGATCAGAAGGCATGCATGGTTAAAAGAGCAATCCTTACCAGACCATGTAAAGTCAAAGCTTCTAGATGCTCCCATGGAAAAGCACAGTTTGTTTGGTTCCCCTGCACAGCAAGTGTTGAAGAAGGTGGAAGAAAAAGCTAAATCTGTCCAGACAGTCAAGGATTTCTTACAGGTCCAGCCTCCGAGGTTTAGTAGGAACTGGCCTTCCAAGAATTGGTCCTTTCCAGACACCACCAGAGCACAGAGAAGTAGAAATAGACGCCCTAGAGGCAGAGGTCAATCCAGAGGTGCCTACAGGGGACGTCAGTGGCAGCCTAACAGCCAGAGAACTACTGCCATAGATCCAGCCACTACCACTTCTACAGGACAATCACAGTGACTTGGCTCTGAAACCGCCTACCAGGGAACAACTGGCAGCACCCTTAGGCGGAAAATTAGCCTTATTTTCAGTAAGTTGGCATTACATTACAGGAGACAAATGGATTTTACAGACAATAGACAAAGGCTACAGGTTTCACTTCCATACTCTTCCAAGGAAGAGAGGAATGCCAAACCTACCTCCAAACCAAAGGACAAACGCTCTACAGCAAATAGACCACTTACTAAGGATGAGAGCTATAGAAAAGGTACCGGCTATGGAACAAGGACAAGGATTTTATTCAAGGCTTTTCCTAGTACCAATAAAGGAAAACCAATGGAGACCTATCCTCGACCTGTCCGCTCTAAACACATATCTTATTGTTCCAAAATTCAAAATGCTGACCCTACAGCAACTTCTTCCCATGCTGGGCAAGGAGTCTTGGCTGGTGACTCTGGATCTCAAGGAGGCATACCTGCACGTCCCCATACGACCAAATTGCAGAAGATACCTCAGATTTCTTGCAGGATCAGAGCATTATCAATTCTCAGCATTGCCTTTTGGCTTATCTACTGCTCCCAGAGTATTCACGAAATGCCTGTCATCAGTAATTGCTCATTGCAGGCTTCAGGGAATTCAAATTTATCCATACCTGGACGACTGCCTGTTACAAGCGGACAGCAAAGACAAATTAACAAAAGATTTGAAAAAGGTTATTCACCTGCTGCAAGCCCTGGGATACACAGTCAACACAAAAAAGTCAAGGCTGATACCATCCCAAAGGATAACCTTCCTGGGTGCAGAACTGGACACATCAAACCAGATGGCATTCCTCACAGCAGAAAAACAGAAGCAGTTACCACTCTATTTCATGGCATTAACAACGCAGAATCAGCTTACAGCAAGGAAAATCCTGCAACCACTGGGTTACATGGCATCCTGCATAATATTAATTCCACATGCCAGACTACATATGAGGAAGTTGCAATGGTACCTGAGGAATTTATGGTCTCAGCACAAGCACAGCCTAGAAACCCAAATTCCAATAATTCCATGCCTGAAGCAAGAATTCCAGTGATGGGCCCAGGCCTGTCAATTGAACAAAGGACTGCCCTTCCACAGGCCTCACCCAAGCCAGACTATCACCACGGACGCCTCAGACCTCGGTTGGGGGGCACACATGGTGGACAAGTGCATACAAGGCTTATGGACTCAAGACCAGATGAACCTACACATAAATCAAAAAGAGATGCTGGCAGTAAAACAGGCAATTCAGACATTCAGACCATTCCTTCAACAGGGTCATTTGCTGATAAGGACGGACAACACCACAGTTATGTGGTATATCAACAAACAGGGAGGCACACATTCATATCCTCTATGCCGGATGGCAATGGACCTCTGGAATGTGGCCCTGAGCCTCAACATTCAGCTCCAAGCCATATTTGTGCTAGGAAAAGAAAATATTCTAGCAGACATCTTAAGCAGAACCACCACGGATGCCCACGAATGGATGCTGCATCCAGACATCTTCAAAACCATCACAAGGAAATGGGGACTGCCAGAAATAGACCTGTTCGCATCCCCACACAACCACCAATTGAAAAAATTCTGCACAAGGACATACCACCCACTTGCCTGGAAGGTGGACTCCCTATCCTTCAGTTGGGAAAACCTGACAGCATATGCATTCCCACCTCTTCCTTTGATGCACAAAGTGCTACTGAAGATCAAGGAAGATCACCCGAGGATCATCTTGATAGCTCCAGATTGGCCGAGGCAACATTGGTACCCGCTACTGAGGAGTATGTCCCGGGAACACGCATGGCCTCTACCCCTACTACCTCTACTGCTAACACAGAACAACTTCAAAATCCTGCATCCAAACTTGAAAACACTGCAGCTAGCTGCTTGGAACATTACATAAGGAAAAATAACACAGATTTATCTCAAAGGGTTAGAGACATTATCTTGGAGGCTCGCAGACCCTCAACAAGGAAAACTTATTCAGCAAAATGGAAAAGCTATCTCATTTGGAGTGCAACAAAAGGAGTAGATGCTTCATTGGCAAACATAGCTAACATCCTGGAATACTTAGCAGAGCTTTTCCACAATGGTCTGTCCTCCATTAAGATTCATGCATCAGCAATTTCAGCAGAATACAACATGGATCCTCCAGTCTTTTCTCAACCCCTACTCAGGCAGTTTCTCAGAGGAATTAAAAATGTAAAGCCGCCAAGGAAACCACCATTGCCTACATGGGACTTGAACTTTGTGTTAGAAAAGTTGACACTTCCCCCTTTTGAACCAGCAGCAACAGCAGAATTACAGTACTTATCTTGGAAGACTGCATTCCTGCTTGCAATCACTTCAGCTAGAAGGGTTTCTGAATTACAGGCATTAATGGCAGTACAGCCCTTCCTTATCTTCCATCAGGATAGAGTGTCCATGAGAACTAATCCTACCTTTATGCCAAAGGTGGTCTCCAGGGTATCATTGAACCAAGCAATACACCTACCAACATTCTTCCCCAACCCACAGAACAGGGGAGAAAGATTGCTGCATACCTTGGATGTACACAGACAATTGCGCTACTACCTGGACAGAACCAAGAACAATAGAAAACTGACCAGCTTCTGGTAGCATATGCAACAGGAATGGAAGGAAAAGCAATTTCAAAACAAACAATCTCAAAATGGATAGGAAATTGCATTAGATTTTGTTACTCTTTTCATGGAAAGGCAACTCCAGAAAACATCAGACCTCACTCCACAAGGGCTACAGCCACTACTACAGCTTTCTTACGAGGAGTGGCTACCAAAGACATTTTAGAAGCTGCTACTTGGAGCTCCGTGCATACATTTGCCAAGCATTATAATCTACCTTTATACTCCAGATCCCGAGCAGGTTTTGCCACTGCTGTTTTGCAAGGGATCTTAACTACACCATAAACTCTTAGTGCCTCCTTAGTGCCTCCTCCCCCAGTTTGGCTATGGTATTCTACCCATTTGTTAGGACTACAGATGCATCCTTGAAGGACATAGTACAGTTTTGTACCTACCATAAATGTAGATGTCCGAGAGGTATGCATCTGCAGTCAGGATTACCCACCCTCCTTCCCCCTCTGTGGTACGCCTAGGGTATTTGCCCATCTTGTAGCTAGCTGGGGAATCTGTTATGGTGTATTTGTTTGTATATATGTATATACATGTTTATTTCTATTTGCTCTCTATTGTTTGGAAACATTTGCATTTATCCAAATTTAGCCTTCCTAGAGGGCACCTGGCATCTGGGGCAAGAAACACTGAGGAAAATGGCGTCGGCTGATGCCTTTATACCCGCTGAACTGCAGCTATGATGTCGGGTGAAGTGCGACATCAGCCGAGGCCAGACCCAGACTTTGGAATCCGGCCGACCGAAGGGCTGCCTGAGGCCAGGACAACCCATTTGTTAGGACTGCAGATGCATACCTCTCGGACATCTACATTTATGGTAGGTACAAAACTGTACTTTCTCTGCTTGAATGAGACAGTCATCCAAGTAAGGATATATTTGTATTCCTCTTTGTCTGCAGAATGCAATTACTGGTGCCAGGCACTTTGTAAAGACCCTGGGCGCAGAAGATAAGCCAAAGGGCAGTGCAGAGAATTGGTAATGCATTGAACCTGCCTTGAATCTTAAGTATCTTCTGCATGGTTGTCTGATTGGAACATGCAGGTATGCCTCTTTCAGGTCTAAAGTCACAAGCCAAGCATTCTTGCCCAGCATGAGCAGAAGCTGCTGTAAAGTCAACATTTTGAATTTTGGAATAACCAGGACAGTGTTCAGAATAGATAGGTCCAGTATCGGCCTCCAGGCCTTGTCCTTTCTGGATACCAAGAACAGTCTTGAGTAAAAACCTTGTCCCTGCTCTTGCACTGGTACTTGTTGAATGGCCCCCATGTCCATGAGGAATGAGACTTGTTTTTTGTGCCTCTGCCCATTGATTATTTTGGCAGATCTGGCCAGCCTTTTGCCTTTGGCAGAGTATGGAAATGGAACTTGTAGCCTTGTGACAGTATGTTTAGAACCCACTTGTCCTGGGTTATGACGTGCCAATGTTGAGCAAAAAGTGCTAATATTGCCCCTAAGGGTGCTGCCAGAAGATAAGTGCTTGGTGCAGGCAGGGGAAGTCATTGAGACCTTGTGATCTGTCTTCTCCAGCTTTGGAGGTAGAAGCACCCCATTGCTTGGACCTTTAAGAACCTTGCGCCAGGGATCTGCCCCTAGGACGTCTGGGTCTGCCCCTTTGAGATCTGCCTGACACAGGAAAGGACCAATTTTTTGTAGGCCAGTGTCTACTAAACCTAGGTGGCTGTACTTGTAAAAAATCTTTGACAGTTTGCATAGATTTAGCTTTGTCCTCCATTTTCTTTAACACCTCTTCTGCCTTAACACCAAACAAAATAAATATCATACTGTAAAGGTGCATCTAGTAATTTAACTTTAACATGATCAGGCAGATTTTGTTCCTTTAACCAAGCATGCCTCCTAATTACAGAAGCTGTAGCTGCGGCCCTGCAGGAGGCCTCCAAAGAATCAAAACCACATTGCAAAGTATGTTTTCCAACTTGTTCTGCTGCATACAATAAATCCTGCATTTCTTTGTTTTCTGCACATTCAGAATTTAACAACGTTTTCTGTTTTAGCAATCCCATGGCATGTTGCTGATACTTAAGCATATTGACAATTTAAGGCCCTTACAGCCAAAGTTGCAGATCTGTAAACCTTTTTTCCCCATCTATCCAGTGCCCTTGAATCTCTGTCAGAGGGGGTTGGGTTTTTTGCCATGGAAGCCTTAACTCCCTTTGGACCCAGTGAAATAGTTTCTGGGTCAGCAGCAGAGTTTTTGAAAAGAAATTTGTGTGAGTCAGGAACCCTGTAATATCTGTCAGGCTTAACAGGGGCTGGGAGTAAGGAGTCAGGGGACAGACTAGACTCTGAAAACACATCATCTACAATGTCTAACACAGGTGGAATGGCTAGAGGCCTGTGCTGAGGAAATAAAAGAAAATCTCTGAGCCTCTTTTTAGATTCTGAAAAATCTTGGCTCTCCCAGTGGAAATGCTCCCTTATGGTGTGCAAGGTTTCCCCAAAGGAATAGTCCTCGGGAGGAGATGCTGAAGGTATAGATTCTTCAGCATCAGAATCCTCATGGGGGGAAGAGAATGTCCCTGATCAGAAGAGGAATCAGAAGAAATAGAAACCTGATCTGAAGATTCAGTCAGTGTCTTGCCTAGGCCTCTTATCAGGAGCGGGATGGGAACCCCTGATCAAGGTAATCAAGTCTTCGGGCATTTTGAGCATCTGTTTTTTGGGCATAGAGGCCTGTCCATGTGGCTCTTGAGTTTGTTTCCTTGCTTTAGAAGGTGCTTTAGTCTTTGAAGCTGAAGTTGTTTTAATGTAAAGATGTTTAGGTCTGAATACACCCTCAGAAGCCGGTACCTGCTCAGCGGCTCCAGACCCATCTGAGGGATTAGCATCCGAGACTCCAATAACTTGAGTATCCAGCGGCATGGCCGACTCCATGTGGGAGTCGGTAACGGCCTGCGTCTCTAAAGTAGCGGGCATCAGGGGCTGCAAAAGCTCCTCACTGGCTGGCTTAGGAGAAGCTTTGTCATCAGTTTTGGGCCTCAGTTGTTTTTCTCTATTCTTTTCTTTGCATTTTTTGTAAACTCTGGTAGTCGGATGGCTATCCCTCAACATTTCAGGATAATTAAACTGGCATCGAAAAAAGTTTAAAGCAAAATCATACCGATGCTTAATAGTGCGTTGGTTAAATCTAGCACAAAACCGACAACCAGTAATGTTGTGATCAGGGCCTAGATAAGGAATACAGTAAGAATGAAAATCCTTATAAGATATTTGCTTACCACAAGAAATACAATTATTAACTTTTTCTGACATCGGTCTGGAGTAAGAAAAAAGTTTCCCCAACGGGGTACTTAGCTTTATTGAAGACTTTGGATCTGAAACTCAAACACGAAAATCTCAGGAGTCGATCAACCGGCACTTGCGAACTGCTTCTGCTTCGGGCACCGCGCGGCAAGAAAGACTGAAGAAAATGGCGTCAGCTGCTTCTTTTATACCCCTGACGACCTGATGTCAGGGAAGGGGCGACAGCAGCCGACGCAGGACCCAAGACTTTGGAATTCAGGCCGGCTGAGGGCAACCTGCCAGCAGGATTACCCAAATGTAATGACTGCAACAGTGAATACACTCCAACATCTACATTTATGGTAAGTGTACACAACTGTACTTTGCTAATATATGTAGTGTTGCTAATATATTAGGCAGTTGTATTGCTTGCCCTTTTTGAGTGCAGCTTAGTTTATTAGTGGTTATTGGTATCCTGTGTGCCAGTTAGTTTTAGGCGCCGTTACGCATTTGTTGATTATTAGGTAGAGTTTTTGGCGGTTTTCCGCTCTTATTCAACAGGGGCTCCTGTTTGTCTGTTGTTATTCTGACCTTTTTTGGTCACCGTTAGCAGTTAGTTTCTGCTGTTTTGACATTTTTGGTTTTGGCGGGGATCCGCTTGTGAATTTACTAGTATTGCAAGTATACTGCCTGTTATTAGGAATATAGAAATTTATTATGTCTAAGGAAAGTAAGGAGCATAAACCCTCAGGGTTGAAAAAGTGCATGAAATGCTCCCAAAAAAATGTCCTTAACGGATGGCCACAGTAGCTGTGTCTACTGCCTAGGGGCCATCGACTTACAGGAGTTGTGCTTATTCTGCCATGCTTTCTCTCCTAGAGTGTTACAGAAGAGAAAGAACAAACTCATACTCAAGGGTCTATTGAAACCATGCTTTGAGGAAGCACTATCCAGTTCTTCAGCTTCCTCTAAGTCTTGGAAATCAAAATCCTCAAAAAGGCCTTTTCCAGCACTGGCTGGTGTCTCGGTGTCACCTCCTAAACAGTCGAAACAATCCAAATCTGCCTCCTCGACTCTTCAGCCTTCGGAGCCGAAGGTGAGCATTATTGTGGTGTCAGAGTCGTTTACAGGTGTTTCGGAACGGATCTCTGAACCTATTGATACAGCAGTTGACTCTGCTACTGGGAGCCGGTCTGTAAGCTCCCTACTGGTTTCTGTAACAATTAAGTCTCCAGTGCCCCCAGGTCAAGATCCCCTACTATGTCTTCTAGGTCTTTCAGGAGCCTTTCAGAAGGAGATGTGGAGAGGGTAGTGCTGAGACTCCTGAAGTCGTTTGCCTTACCAAAATTATTGTTAGCTCCGACCCAGTCGGCTCTGGAGCCACTTGGCCCAGCTTTGCCCTTGTCTGCTATTCCTCCTCCTAGCCATAATGGCCTTTCGGAGCCGGAGTGCTTGGTGCCAACAGAGGAAATGCCGGCTTCAGCTCACTTTGTTGCTGCCTTGGAGCCGGGTTCGGCTCTGACAAGCTTGGTGCCGTCCATTTTGCCCAGGGGCCGAAGCTCTCCTGTCAGTACCGACAGGGAGGGTTGGAATCGATCTTCTTCAGTTCTGAGCCTTCCTCTTGGTGCTTCGGCCAGGGTGAGCTCAGACCCTGCATCTATCTCGAAGCCAACAGCTCTGGCTCCGGCGCCGACCCTCGTCTCTTCAGAGCGGGGGAGGTCTTCGGAGCCGGAGAGATCTGCGTTTGAGATGATGAGCGTGCAGTCTCATTCTCCAACCCCTACCAGTGGCACCAGCACTCTTCCCCCGAGAGTACCCACTTCAGTCTCAGCCCCTACTCTCTCTGGAGACAGCAGAGACCCGCAGCCTCAGGAGCCATCGGCTGGTGGCTCCCACTTTTCCCAGGCTTCCCGGGAATATCCTTCCGAGGAGCCTTCCCGGAAGAGTTTATGTAAGAGGAAACATGTTGACTCCCAGGATGAGTCTTTGACATTGGACACTGTCCTCGAGGGGTCGGAAGGATCCCCCAAGTCGTCCTCTGATGATGTCTCCTTTGTGGACATTTTAGAGATTCTTAGGCAGAGGTGCGACTGACCCACTGAGGAGTCTGTGTATCTGAAGGCTTTTGGGTCTCGACCTTCTGCCTCTTGGGTGTCTCCACCTTTTGACGAACTGATGGATCTAGTTAGTCGAAAGGTGTGGGATACTCCTGACACCGTGGAGCCAGTCCCCAGGAGACCAAATAAGTTCTTGTCTGCCCCTCCTGGTAAAGAGTTCTTGTCCAAGGGAGTTCCCGTAGATGCCATGATGGTGGAGGTGGCCACGAAGAAGGAGTTAGCAGAGACTTCATCTGTTTATCTGCCAAACAAGGAGTTGCGACAGATGGACAGATTTGGGAAGCATATTTTTAGTTCAGCAGCCTTTACCCTTCAATCACTGAACTATCTCACGCACTTCACGAGGTTGCAGAGGGATCTCCTCAAGGAGCTAGGAGATTCCATACAAGGTGCGTGTACTGAGGGAGTTCCTGACAAGATTTCTACTCAGTTGTCCACCTTAAATTCTGTGGTTAACTCCTCCATGCGACTTATCTCTTATGCTGCGGATGGAGCGAGTAGAGCAGCGGGTTCCGGAGTTGCCTTGAGGTGCCACTCCTGGATGCGCTTATGTAATTTTGCGGAACCGTTCGTCTACTTTCACCAACGCCCTGCTTGATGGTTCCTCATTGTTTGGTTCCAAGGTGAAGGATACACTCACTCAGTGTGAGCAAGAAGGAAAGACGCTTTCTGCCATGGGAGTGCGTTTTGCTGTTCCTTTCAGACCATACCCCAAGGGTCAAAGGGGGGGGGTGGTAAAATGTGGTTCAAGAAGTCCCAGGGTGTCTTTCCTGACACACAGGGTGAATCCTTCTTCAGAGGCAGTGGAGGAGGAAACAGCAGATGTCGCCATAGAGGCAGGGGCGGTCCACAATACCAACAAGGCCGTGATTCCTTTCGAGGACAGCCTTATCAGCGCTCCTGATGTGGATCTCGACTGCGCTTCTCTGGGGCCGGTCGGGGGTCACATTTCTTTGTACCAAGAAGCCTGGCTAAATATCACCCAAGACAAGTTGGTACAAAGAGTTGTTACCAGAGGCTATATCATACCCTTTTCTCTATCACTGTTTGTTCCCAAAAGGATCCCAGATGTGTACCACCCAATCTCATGGATCAAGCAACTGTGGAGATCAACAAGTTGTTCTTAAAAAGAATCATCCAGCCCATCTCGGCAGACCAGACAGGATCCGGAACTTACTCCAGGTTCTTTTTAGTTACAAAACGAACCGGAGATTGGAGGCCAATATTGGACTTCAGCAGATTGAATGAATCAGTGAAGAAGGACAAGTTTCGGATGGTAACACTTCAGGCTATACTCCCGTTGTTAGGGAAAGACTTTTGGATGTGCTCTCTGGATCTTTAGGATACCTACTACCACATAAAAATGGACAAGGCGTTCAGAAGCCATCTACACTTCCGGCTGGGAGCCAGTCACTATCAGTTTCGCGCTCTGCCCTTTGGTCTCACCACAGCCCCCAGGGTGTAGACCAAATGCATGGCAGTAGTAACAGCTCACCTGAGACTCGGGGATTCCAGGTGTTTCCGTATTTGGACGACTGGCTCCTGACCGCCCCACCAGGCATCTACTCCTCCAAAACAGGGATGCCACAATTCAACTTTGTGCTCAGTTTGGGATCTCCATAAATTGGAAAAAATCTGCATTATTGCCCTCTGAATCTGTGATTTTTATAGACGCAGAGGTAGACACAGTGAACATGACAGCTCGTCTCCCCGCCGAAAGGGCACAGAACTTCAGTCTCCCAAGTTCAACGTTTTCTCCCGTTGCGAAAAGTCAAAGCGAAGTGGGATGTTCATCGTGTTTCACTGTTGCAGTCATTACACTTGAGTTATCCTGCTGGCAGGCTACCCGCAGTCGACCTGAATTCCGAAGTCTTGGTCTGGCGTCTGTTGCTGTCACCTCTTCTCTGACGTCAGTGCGCCAGGTGTATAAAAGATGCAGCCGACGCCATTTTCTTCAGTCTTTCTTGCCGTGCGGTGCCTGAAGCAACAGCAGTTCGCAAGTGACGGTCGGCCGACTCCTGAGATTTTCGTGTTCGAATTTCAGATCTGAAGTCTTCATTTAAAGCTAAGTACCCCGTTGGGGAAACTTTTTTCTTGCTCCAGACCGATTTCAGAAAAAGTTAATTGTATTTCTTGTGGGAAGCAAATACCTCATAAGGACTTCCATTCTTATTGTATTCCTTGCCTAGGCCCTGATCACGACATTGCTAATTGCAGGTTTTGTGCTAGATTTAACCAACGCACTATTAAGCGTCGGTACGATTTTGCTTTCCATTACTTTGGCCAAAGATTTAATTACACAATGTCGTCGGATAGCCATCCGACTACCGCAATTCACAAGAAACGCAAGGAAAAGGACAGGCATCTGAGGTCCAAAACTGACGACGAGGCTTCTTCTAAGCCAGTCGCCAGTTCTCAGTGAGGCGCTTTCGCAGCCCCTGATGCCCGCTACCACAGAGCCACAGGTCGCTTCTGACTCCCACGTGGAGCCGACTAAGCCACAGGAAACTTAAGGTGTTGGACACTTGGAAAATATTCCCTCAGATGGGTCCGAAGCCACTGAGCAGGCATCGGCTTCTGAGGGTGTTTTCAGGCCTACACAGTTATATGTAAAACCGACTTCAGCTTCAAAGGCAAAGACTAAAGCACCACTAAAGACAAAGAAACAAGTGCAGCAATCCTATGGACAGGCCTCCATGCCTAAAAGACAGATGCTCAAAATGGCCGAAAGACCTAATTACTTTGATCAGGGGTTCCCATCCCCCTCTTGATAAGAGGCCTAGGCAAGAGACAGAATATGAATCTTCACATCAGGTTTCCATTTCTTCTGACTCCTCTTCTGAACAGGAATATTCTCTTCCTCCCTATGAGGATTCTGATGCTGAAGAATCTATCTCTTCAGCCTCTCCTCCTGAGGATTATTCTTACGGGGAAACCCTGCATACCATGAGGGAGAACTTTCACTGGGAGAGCCAAGATTACTCAGAATCTAAGAAAAGGCTCAGAGACTTTCTTTTCCTACCTCAGCACAGGCCTCTTGCTATTCCCCCTGTTTTAGACATTGTAGATTATGTATTTTCAGAGTCCAGCCTGTCTCCTGACTCTTTACCCCCTGCACCTGTTAAGCCAGACAGATACTACAGTGTTCCAGATTCACATAAATTTCTTTATAAAAACCCTGCTGCTGACCAGAAACTATATCTCAGGGTCCCAAACGGGTTAAGGCTTCCACTGCAAAAAACCCTAGCCCCTCTGATAGGGATTCAATGGCACTGGACAGATGGGGGAAAAAGGTTTACACTTCTGCTACCTTGGCTGTAAGGGCTTTAAATTGTCATTTTCATATGCTTAAATATCAGCAATATGTAATGTCACTACTAAAACAGACAATGTTGACAAATTCTGAAGGTGCAGAAAACAAGGAAATGCAGGATTTATTGCATGCAGCTGAACAAGTGGGAAAGCATACTTTGCAATGTGGTTCTGATTCCCTGGAGGCCTCTTGCAGGGCCGGTGTTACGGGTTCTGTCATTAGGTGTCATGCTTGGTTAAAGGAACAGAATCTGCCTGATTATGTTAAAGCAAAATTATTGAATGCTCCATTACAGCATGATACTTTGTTTGGTGTTAAAGCAGAAGAGGTGTTGAAGAAAATGGAGGCCAAAGCAAAGTCTATGCAGACAGTTAAGGATTTCTTACAGGTACAGCCACCCAGATTTAGCAGGAACTGGTCTACAAAGAATTGGTCCTTTCCAGTGTCAGACAGGCCACAAAGAGGCAGATACAGATGCCCCAGAGGCAGATCCCAGCCCCAAGGCTCATACAGGCCTAAACAATGGGGCGCTTCTACCTCCAAAAGCGGAGAAGACAAATCACAGCAATACAGGAAACAGTCCCAGTGACTTTCCTCTGCCAGCACCAAGCACTTATCTTTTGGCAGCCCCCTTAGGAGGAAAACTAGCACTTTTTTCACAAAATTGGCACATGATCACCCAGGACAAATGGGTCTCGAATATAGTGTCTCAGGGCTACAGGTTCCACTTTCGCACCCTGCCAAGGGCAAAAGGTATGCAAGACCTGCCACACAATCAATGGGCAGAGGCACAAAAGCAAGTTTCATCCCTCATGGGCATGAGGGCCATTTAGCGAGTACCACAGCAAGAGCAGGGACAAGGATTTTACTCAAGACTTTTCTTGGTACCCAGAAAGGACAAAGCATGGAGACCAATACTGGACCTGTCAATTCTAAACACATTTCTGGACGTTCCAAAATTCAAAATGTTGACTCTGCAGCAACTTCTGACCATGCTGTGCAAGAAGGCTTAGCTTGTAACTTTGGACCTAAAAGAGGCATACTGCATGTCCCAATCAGACAATCTTGCAGAAGATACCTCAGATTCATAGCTGGCTCAATGCACTACCAGTTCTCTGCACTGCCCTTTGGCTTATCTACCACGCCCAGGGTCTTCACAAAATGCCTGGCACCAGTAATTGCTTTTTGCAGACAAAGAGGAATTCAAATATATCCTTACTTGGACGACTGCCTTATTCAAGCAGAGAACAAGGACATTCTACTAAAGCATCTGGCATTTATAAAAAGATTTCTAATTTGCCTAGGGTACACAGTAAACGAAAAGAAATCAAAACTAGTACCCTCTCAAGAGATAATATTCCTGGGTGCAAGCTTAAATACAACTGTCCAGATGGCTTATCGCACGCCAGACAAACAAAGGCAACTGACTTCTTATTTCAAAATGTTGGCAACAAAAACCCAGTTATCTGCAAGAAAAATTCTGCAGGCTTTGGGCTTCATGGCATCCTGCATTTTGCTAATTCCATATGCAAGACTGCATATGAGGAAACTACAGTGGTATCTAAAAAGTGTTTGGACTCAACATTGCCACAGCCTGGAAACATTAATTACCCTCATTCCCTGCCTGCAACAAGAGTTTCGATGGTGGGCAGAGGCCTGTCACCACAACGAGGGACAGCCATTCAGTTTACCCACAGCCAGGCAGACACTAACAACAGATAAATCAGATTATGCCTGGGGGGCCCACATGGCAGGAAAATGTATTCAGGGCACATGGCCCGCAAGCCAAATGCATCTTCATATCAATCAAAAAGAGATGCTAGCTGTTCACAATGCCCTGACAGCCTTCAAGGAGCTACTTCATCCAGGACAACTGCTGTTAAAGACGGACAATACTACAGTCATCTGGTACATAAACAAGCAGGGAGGCACACATTCCTACCCCCTATGCAAGCAAGCTATGACTTTGTGGAACACAGCATTGACTTATCAAGTACACCTGCAAACACAATTCCTGCCAGGAAAGACAAATACTCTGGCAGACGAACTAAGCAGAAACCTCATGGATCCTCGAGTCGAAACTGGATCCACGAATCTTCAGCATGATAACAAGGAAATGGGGATGCCCAGACACAGATCTATTTGCCTCCCCTCACAACTGCCAACTACAGAGATTCTGCACAAGGACTTATCACAAGCAAGCATGGAATGTGGATGCTCTATCATTCAGCTGGAAAACCCTTACAGTATATGCCTTTCCTCCACTGCCTCTCCTCCCCAAGGTACTCCTTAAAGGTCAGACAAGAGAAACCAAAAATGATAGTGATTGCCCCAGGCTGGCCCCACCAGCACTGGTACCCAATCCTAAAGAGCTTGTCTCAAGGCCCAGCCTGGACATTACCTCAGATTCCTCACTTACTGACCCAACAAAACAATCAGATCCTGCACAGCCATCTCAGAACCCTAAATCTGGCAGCATGGCGGATAATGTAACCATTCAGAACACACCTCTCTCTAAAGCAGTTATAGATGTTATTTTGGTGGCCAGGAGGCCCAGCACCAGAAAATCTTATGCAGAAAAATGGAAGAGATTCTGTGTTTGGAACCAGGCACAAGGAATTGACACGCTTGTACCAAATATTCCTCAGATTTTACAATATCTAACTGAAATGCTGGACAAAGGCCTATCCTTTTCATCAGTTAAGATCCATGCCTCTGCCATTTCAGCTCATTACAATACGGACCCACCTATTTTTTCACATCCACTGCTAAGGCAGTTCATCAGAGGAGCCAAAAACATAAGACCTCCAAGGAGAGCGCCAGTACTTGCATGGGACCTCAATTATGTCTTGGAAAAACTCACACTGCCTCCTTTTGAGCCAGTCAGTACAGCTGAGATAAAATTCTTATCATGGAAAACAGCTCTGCTCCTAGCAATAACCTCGGCAAGAAGATTCTCAGAGTTGCAGGCACTAGTGGCTGTGGAACCTTTTATAGTTTTTACATCCAGACAGGGTTTCTCTTGAGGACAAACCCAACATTTATGCCTAAGGTAGTGTCCATGGTGGCCCTTAACCAGACCATTCATTTGCCTACTTTTTATCCAAACCCACAGAGTAAGGGGGAGAAACTTCTGCATTCTTTGGACATACGCAGACAGCTATCTCTCCCACTGAGTCATCCTATTTTGCTGACGGAATCATGCAAGAAGGACCTTCTTTGGTGGATAGCTCCCAGTCAACTGATCACTGGTGCCCCCTTTGTTCCAGCCCAACCCGTTGCCACTGTAACCACGGATGCCTCCCAGATCGGGTGGGTTGGGTATTATCTTGGCAGGACTGTCCAAGGCACATGGCAAGAACACAAGGCTCATCTGCATTTTAATGTTCTGGAGATGAGGGCGGTGCTTCTGGCGTTGCAAGCACTTCAGGACCTTCTTCCTCTAGGGACAATTGCGATACAATCAGACAACATGTCGGTGGTTTGGTATATCAACAAACAGGGTGGTACCACATCTTACTCACTTTGTTGAGAGGCCATGCGAGTTTGGGAATGGGCAATTTCTGGTTGCAACGCACATTCCAGAGACGATCAATGTGATAGCCGACGAGCTCAGCCGGGCAATCCTAATGCCTCACGAGTGGTCTCTGAAAATGGGAAACAGTGAATCAGATTTTCCAGAAATGTGGACAGCCTTGCTGCAACCTTTTTGCCAGCCCAGTCAATACCAAATGCAGCAGCTATTTTTCCCTCATTCCCCCTCCGGGGGAGACTCCCAGAGACGCTCTGGCTCACGAATGGCCCATGGAACTTCTGTATGCTTTTCCTCCAATCCCTCTCATTTCCAAAGTGATTCAGAAAGCCAGTCGGCTGGGAAGCAAGTTGATCCCCGTTGCTCCTTACTGGCCTCGTCAGGTCTGGTTCCCCTTCCTTGAGCCTCTCCTCCTGGGCGATCCTTGCATTCTGGACCCAGCTCCAGATCTATTAAATCACATGTCGGGTTCGCTACACCCCTCATTCCACACCCTCAGATTGACAATGTGGCCGTTCCAGTTCCATCCCTAGTCAGGCTTCATGATGCATCATCCTCAGTTTCACACATTCTTATGTCCTCCCATAAACCTTCAACTAGGAGGCTGTATGGCAGTAAATGGAAAAGATTTTCTATTTGGGCACAGAGAATGACTGTAGATCCATACACTGCTTCTATCCCTGTGATTCTGGATTTTCTTTTTGAGCTTTTTCAGCAAGGATCTGCCGCTGCCACTATCAGAGTCCAATTGGCGGCGATTTCTCATTTTCACTTAGGTTTTCCAGATACCAATTTAATGCCTCATAAGCTATGCAAGACCTTTTTGAAAGGGGCCACTCTATTGAGACCACCTCTGCAAGAACCAGTGGCTTCTTTGGATGTAAATTTTGTGTTGTCCAAATTGACTTCTCCCCCCTTTGAACCTTCCCACTCATCTTCTCTAAAATTTTTGTCTTGGAAGACTTTGCTTTTGGTAGCTATCACATCAGCTAGACGGGTATCGGAGCTACAGGTCTTGTCAGTTAAGCCACAGTATTTGATTTTTCACAAAGACAGGGTGTCATTACGTACTAATCCCTCCTTTGTCCCCAAAGTTTGTTCTAATGCTACCTTAAACCAATCAATAGAACTCCCAGTTTTCTTCCCTAACCACTGTAATGCAGCGGAGTACCGTTTTCATCAGCTAGACTTTCATAGACAACTACGTTTTTACCTACAACGGACTAAGGTTTTTAGGAAATCAGATCAATTATTCATTTCCTTTTCTGATTCTAGATTGGGTTTACCAGTTTCTAAAGTGACACTAATTGGATTTTGAGTTATCTGTAGCTCGGATGGCAAACCTTTACCCTACAGGATCAAGGCTCATTCTACCAGGTCGCTGTCTACCTCTGCAGCCTTTCAAGCCAGGGTACCACTTGATAATATTTGTGCAGCAGCTACGTGGGCTACCCCTCACACTTTTATTACACATTACAAATTGGATTTGGCATCCAGGGGTAGAGCATCTTTTGGCTCCACGGTGCTCAAGAGTATTTTCCAATGAGCCACCCAAGAATAAGATGCTAGGGACGCTGTCCCATATGTATAAATGAAGGTGAGATCGGACTACCTAACATTAAGAAGTTATGTACTCACCATAACATTCCATGTTGGTAGTCCATCTCACCCTTCATTTTTACCAACCCGCCCTCCTGCCCCCATCCTGGAAAATTTGGCAGTAATAAATTGGTTGCCTATGGTTGGAGACCCTTTAGTATTGGTTGTTTTTATGGTTGTTATTTTAGTGAGCAGCAAACAAGATCTGGGGATTGTACTGGTGCACCATGGGATACCTGCTTAGCCACGAGCCAACCAGAAGTCTTCCAGCTTGTAAATCGGCCGAGTCGGAGCCGAGGATCGTCTTCGAACCCATATGTAAAAATGAAGGGTGTGATGGACTTCCAACATGGAACGTTATGGTGTGTACATAACTTCTTATGTTACACTTAACACCCCCCCCCCCCCAGAAAACTGACCTCTCCTTCCTGGGAACTTGAATATGTCCTAAAAAATCTTATTCTGCCACACTTCGAACCAGTGGGGCAAGGCTGTCTTGAAATTTTTCACCTGGAAGACAGTACTACTAGTAGCTCTGACCTCAGCCAGGAGGGTCTTGGAGCTCCAAGCCCTTATGCCTACTCCACCCTTCCTAGTTTTCCATTTGACAGGGTCACCCTCAGGATTAATCCCTCCTTCACTCCCAAGGTGGTCAATGCCCTTTCGCTGAATCAGGCTATTCATTTACCCACCTTTTTTCCTAGCCCTCAGGGAGACAGTGAGAGGGTCCTATACACCCTGGATGTCCACAGGCAACTGTGATTCTGTTTGCACAAGACCAACCCTTTACACAAATCAGACCAGCTGTTTGTTTCCTTCCACCTCAGGGCTCTGGTGAAAGCTGTGAGAAGACGAACCATTTCCTCTTAGATTGCTAGAGCTATTTCCATTTGTTACACACACCATGGGAAGACACTGTCAGGCCGTGTCAGAGCCCACTCCACAAGAGCTACGGCTTCCTCTGGAGCCTTTTTCAAAGGTCTAGAGACCAACTCCATTCTGGAAGCAGCTACCTGGACCTCAGTACACACCTTCACTAGACACTATAAATTGGACAACATTTCCAGTGCCAGGGTGGGATTTGCCAGGACCATCCTGCATGGGTTCCTGGAATCCTCAACCAGACCTCCTCCTAGCCACCAGTGAATACTGCAACATTGGAATAGAAGGACATAGGAAAGTTGTGTAAAATCTTACCATAACCATATATGTTCTTCTCTTCCATGTTGCAGTATTCCTTCCCTCCCACAATCCCCCTCTTATCCTTGCACTTGCTCTCCTCAGCTTCTGTACAGGCTAGGCCATCAGCATTGGCTCCGTCTGAGGCTTCCTTGAATGTTCTTCGTGTTTCACTGTTGCAGTCATCACATTTGGGTTATCTGCTTGCAGTAGCCCTCAGTTGGCCTGATTAACAATGTCTTGGGTCCTGTGTCGGTTGCTGTCCCTTCTTCCATGGTGTCAGGTCATCAGGGGTATAAAACATGCAGCCGACACCATTACATCAGTCTTTCTTATCGTGCGGTGCCAGAAGCAGTTCGCAAGTTCCAGTTGGCCAACGCCTGAAATTTTCATTTTTGAGTTTCAGAAATGAAGTCTTCAACCAAAAGCTAATTACCTCGTTGGGGAATCTTTTTCTTGCTCTAAACGGATGTCAGTAAAAGCAAATAATTGCATTACTTGTGGAAAGCAAATACCTCATAAAGATTTTCATTTGTACTGTATTCCTTGCCTAGGCCCTGACCTACGACGTATGTCGCTGTCGGTTTTGTGCCTTATTTAAACCACGAACTATCCGTCGTTGGTATATTTTCGCTTCTAAATATTTTGGTGCTCGGTTCAATTATCCTGCTATGTCTTTGGTAAGCCATCTTGACTACCAACATTCTGAAAAAAAAACGGTCCTAGGTCCAAAGCTGCCAACGACGCTTCCCCTAAGCCAATCGCCAGTTCGCCTCAGTGAGGTGCTTTCGCAGCCCTTAATACCCGCTACTTCAGATTTGCAGGCCTTTACTGAGACCCATTCGGAGTCCGGTATGCCGCAAGATGCTTCAGCTGTGGAACCTGCAGATGTCTCTATCTTGGATGGGTCTGGAGCCGCTGTGCAGACACCGGCTTCTGAGGGTGTATTCAGGCCTACTGACTTGCTTATTAAACCGAAGCCATCTTCTTCTTCAAGGCCTAAAACTCGAACCATGCCTAGAAAACTGATGCCCAGACCACATGGTCAGGCCTCTATGCCTAAAAAACAAATAATGGCTGCAGACCTTATTATTTTAATCGGGGGAAGCCAGCCTTTCCCCTCTAAGAGACCTAGGACTGAGTTTGCTTATGATACTTCTGACCAGGATTCTGAATTTTCTGTTTCCTCTGATGACCAGGATTTACCCTTATCTACCTATGAGTATTCTGATGCTGAGGACTCTATTCCCTCTGCTTCTCCCCCAGAGGATTTCTCTTTTGATGAAACCTTGCATACTCTTAGGAAACATTTTCGTTGGGAATGTCAGGATTTCTCTGATTCTAAAAAGAGGCTTAGGGATTTCTTACTATTGCCCCAGCACAGGCTTTTAGCCATACCTCCTGTTCTAGACATTGTTAATGATGCCTTTTCAGAATCTAGCTTGACCCCTGACTCTTTACCTCCTGCTCCCAGAAAACCTGATAGATATTACAGGGTCCCTGACTCTCAAGTTCCTTTTTAAAAATCCTACTGCGGATCCTGAGACCAATTTCACAAGGACCCAAAGGCATTAAAGCTACTACTGCCAAAAATCCTATCCTCTCTAATAGAGACTCCAGGGCACTGGATAGGTGGGGTAAGAAGGTATACACTTCTGCAACTTTGGCCATTAGGGCCTTAAACTGCCAGTTTCATGTGTTAAAGTGTCAGCAGCATATTATTGGATTGCTTAAATAGAAAATGGTGTTGATTCCTGATTGTGCTGAAAATAAGGATTTACAGGATTTACTGCATTTGGCTGAACAAGTTGGAAAACATACTTTGCAATGTGGTTTTGATTCACTAGAGGCATCTTGCAGGGCTGCTGTGACTGGGTCTGTACTTAGAAGGCAAGCTTGGCTTAAGGAGCAATCCTTGCCAGATCATGTTAAAGCTAAATTACTGGATGCTCCCTTAAACCAGGACCGTCTGTTTGGCAACAAGGCAGAAGAAGTTCTTAAAAAGATGGAGGAAAAAGCTAAATATATGCAAACTGTTAAAGATTTTTTACAAGTACAACCTCCAAGGTTTAGTAGGCATTGACCTTCCAAGAATTGGTCCTTTCCTGCCTCGTCCAGACCTTCTCAGTCCAAACCCAGATCCAGCAGAGCTCCCAGGCTTCAGTCCCAGGGTACGCACAGGACTAAGCAATGGGGGGCCTCCACTTCCAAATCTGGGAGTAATAAAACTCCCCCCTATGGTAAACTGTCTCAATGACTTCTTTTTAAAACTTCCAAGCACTGACTGCCCCTTTGGAGGGAAAGATTGCTCTTCATGCAAAGAACTGGGAGCTTATTACCCAGGACAAGTGAGTTTTAAATATAGTGTCCTAGGGATACAGATTTCACTTCCACACGTTTCCAACACCAAGTGGATTGCCAGGTCTACTCCCAAATCAGTGGGCAGAGGCCCAAAAGCAAGCACTTTCTCTCTTAAGCATGGGGGCTATTCAGTTGGTACCAGAAGAGGAAAAGGGACAAGGCTTCTACTCCAGACTTTTCCTGGTACCCAGAAAAGACAGTTCATGGCTTCCTATCCTGGACCTGTGCACTCTCAACACCTTTTTGGTGATTCCAAAATTCAAGATGCTGACTCTTCACCAGTTGCTCCCTATGCTAGGCAAAGACGCCTGGTTGGCAACACTATATTTACAAAGAAGTGGCCACAAAAACCCTGCTATCTGCAAGGCAAATACTACAAGCCTTGGGGTTCATGGCCGTCTGCATTCTTCTAATTCCATATGCAAGACAGCATATGAGGAAACTGCAAAGGTATTTAAAAAGCCTATGGTGTCAACATTCTCAGGATCTAGAAGCAATGATTGCTGTCATACCTTGCCTATGCCTAGAGTTTCTTTGGTGGGCAGAGGCCTGCCACCAAAACAAGGGACTGCCATTCACACCATCACCTGCCGCCCAAACCCTAACAACAGATGCATCAGATTATACATGGGAGGCTCACCTGACAGGGAAGTGCATTCAGGGCAAATGGAACCCAAGTCAAATGCACCTACATATCAATCAAAAAGAACTGTTAGCTGTACAGAATACCCTGACAGCCTTCAAGGACCACATTCTTTCAGGACAATTAATGGTAAAGATGGACAACACCACTGTTATGTGGTACATAAGCAGGGGGGGTTCACATTCTTACCCCCTGTGCAGACTAGCCATGACATTGTGGAACACAGCCCTGAGCTACCAAGTGCATCTACAAGCTCAATTTTTACCAGGAAAACTAAATACACTGGCAGACGAACTAAGCAGAAATCTCATGGACCTACACGAGTGGAAACTGGAACCAAGAATATTATGTAGTCCTATCTCGCCTACATTCTTACCCGTGGGTTCGGAGCCGAATATCGGCCCTGACTCGGCCGATTTTTCTAGCTCGAAGTCTTTCATTGGCTGGGCTAAGCAAGGTATCCCATGGTGCACTGCTCCATATCCCCAGATCTCGTTTGCCGCTCGTGTAGCTCGGACGTGGTCTCGCTTGGCTGTGGCTAAGTACCCTTTTTTCTTGTCTTCAAGAAAAGTTTTGGCTCATAATCAAAGCTATTTTCATAGCTATTTGTGTTGTTGAGGTTGTGATCGTGTGATTGTTTGTGTGGTATTCCGCTGACTGTTCCCTCGGGCTAGGTCCGTTTTAGTTAGAGGGCCTAGTCCTTCTCATATTGCCTTCTGTGTGAGTACGGTCTAAACCGTTTAAGTTAGAGGGTTGGGCTATTTCCTTTCCGTGTGGTCATCAACCGTTTTTGTTGAGAGGTTTGTACTTGTTTCTTTAGTGTGTGTGCTTGGTCACTGTTTAGTGTTCGTTCCCGCATTTTGTGGTGTGAGCGCCTGTGAGTTCTTCTCAGACTTGTTTTTTGCGTTTTGGTGTAGTAGTAAAGATGTCCAAAGATCCCAAGGAGCACAAAACTTCGGGTTCCAAAAAGTGCTCTAAATGTGGGTACAAAATGTCCATCACCGATGGGCATTCCATTTGTGTCTATTGCCTGAGAGCCATTCACCTGCAGGAATCCTGCAGTTTTTGTCATGCGTTCAGTCCTAGAGTTCTCCAAGATAGAAAGAATAAGCTGATTTTAAATGGACTCTTGAAACCCTCTTTTGAAGAGGCTATGGATTCATCTCCCAGTGGTAAATCAAAATATGACAAGTCTAAAATGAGATCTCCGGCTCCGTCAGCTTCATCGGAGCCTCTGGAGAAAGTCTCAGAAACTGCATCGACCTCCTTGGCTCCACTGTCCTCGGGGCCGCAGGAAGTGTCGGTGTTGACGGAACCGGCATCGGCTCCAATTTTATTGGAACCTCTTAGGAGCCTATCGCCCAGTCTCAGACCAGTTTCTCCTAAGAGGAGATCTCGATCCCCCTCCCTGTCTTCCAAATCCTCCAGGGCCCTTTCGGATGTGGATGTTAATAGGGTGGTTCAGAGGCTCCTCCAGTCACCGGTTTTGGCAAAATTATTTTCGGCTCCGGAGCCCGTCCTGACCCCATCTTCGATCATTCCTCCTCCAAGCTCATCTCTGTCTTCAGAGCCGGAGTCTTCCGCGCCGTGTGATGTTCTTAGGCCGGCTCCAATGGCCCCTTTGGCTCCATCGGTACCGGCATCGGCTCCGACCCCATCTGCCCGTCCTCGGGGTTCAGGACTCGGGATTCTTCGGTTGGGCCCGAGGGGGCATCTCGGGTCTTATTTCGGTCCCGAACCTCCCTCTCGGTCCCTCGGCTCGGGGAACTCCAACCCCCTTCATGGCCTCGGAGGCTGGTCGCTCCTCAGATTCGGGGGGGGCCCTGCCTTCGAGGCTATGCAGACCGCGCTGGCCAGATCGTCAGCTACATCAGGCGGGTCGGTCACTCTGTCCCCCACCACTCCGCTGAGAGCTTCTGATCACCACCCATCCATGGACAGCAAAGCACCAGGGCCTAGGGATCTCAACGAGTGATCCCCAAATTTCTGAGGGTCCCTCAGAGTTCATGCCTGAGGAGCCTCCTTGAAAGAAAACGTGCAAGAGGAAGCACATAGACTCCCAGAATGAGTCCCTCACCTCTGATACTGACCTCGAGGAATTGGAGGGGTTCCCCAAGTCATCCTCTGATGATGTTTCCTTCTCCGACATCCTGGAGATACTGAAATAAAGAGGTGACTGGCCTTCCAAAGCCCCTTCCGAGGAGGAGTCAGTATTCTTTAAGGCTTTTGGTGCTCAGCCCTTCGCCTCCTGGGTGTCTCCACCCTTCGAGCGCCTTGATCTGATATGTCAAAGAGTGTGGGAAAACCCTGATTCTGTGGAGCCCGTGCCCAGGCATCCCAACAAGTTTCTTTCTGCCCCCCAGGGCAAAGAGTTTCTGTCTAAAGGAGTCCCTGTAGATGCCATGGTGGTGGCGGCAGCCACTCAGAAGGAAGTAGCAGAGTCTTCTTCATCTGTCCATCCTCCTAACAAGGAGTCTAGGACCATGGATTGGTACTGGAAGCTTACCCTTTCGTCAGCAACCTTTACCTTACGGTCGCTGAATTACCTGTCTCACTTCACTCGGCTCCAGAGAGATCTCCTCAAGGAGTTAGGAGATACTCTTGGAGGTAATTTTCCTGAGGCGGTGGCTCAGACGGTTAACTCCCAGGTCTCTACCCTCAATTCCATTGTCAACTCATCCATGCGACTCATTTCGTATGCAGCCAAAGGAGCGAGTAGGGCAGCAAGCTCAGGAGTCGCCCTTAGAAGGCAAGCCTGGCTGCACCTGTGTCACACTGCAGAGGTCTTCAAGTCTTCCTTCACTGACGCCCCCTTTGATGGTTCTTCTTTGTTTAGGACCAAAGTGAAAGACACCCTCACCAGGTGTGAACAAGAGGGAAAGACCCTGTCTGCCGTAGGGGTCCGTTTTTTCCTTTCCTTCTAGGCCTTATCCCAAGGCCCAGTGGGGGGGAGGGGGGGTAGATGTGGTTCAAGAAATCACAGAGGTTTTTTCCTGCCACACAGGGTGAACCCCCCTTCAGAGGCAGAGGAGGGGGGGTTATTCAGGGAGACGCCGCCCCAGAGGCAGAGGGCCCCCCCCCCGCAATTTGGGAGACCGCGATTCCTTTCGTGGTTCTCCCTACTCTCGTTCCTGAGGGAGTGCCCGGCTGTGCTTATCCGGAGTCAGTCGGGGGTTGAATTTCATTATATCCTGAAGCCTGGGAAAGCATCACCCAGGACCGATGGGTATTACGGATAATTTCCGGAGGTTATCTCATTCTGTTTACATCAGACCCCCCCTTCAATTAGAAAAATCCCAGACGTTCCACCCATTCAAAGGGATCAAGCAGCCTCAGAGGTCTCAAAGCTGCTAGGAAAAGGGGCCATCCAGAGTGTCCCCTCAGACCAAATCGGAGTAGGGACTTACTCAAGATTCTTTTTGCTGCCAAAAAGAACAGGGGACCTGAGACCCATATTAGATCTCAGCCAACTGAACAACTATGTACACAAGTCCAAGTTCCGTATGGTCACGCTACAGTCGATTCTCCCATTGTTGGGAGAGGAGGTATGGATGTGCTGCATCGACTCAAGGATGCTTACTACCATGTGAAAATGGACAGGGCATCCAGGAGTCACCTATGCTTCCGGCTGGGAGCCAGTCATTTCCAGTTTGAGTCCTTCCCTTTGGTCTCACCACAGCCCCCAGGGTGTTCACCAAGTGTATGGCGGTGGTGATGGCTCACTTGAGACGTCAGGGATTCCAAGCGTTTCCAAATCAGGATGACTGGCTCCTTACCGCCCCCACCAGGCATCAACTAGTTCAAACCAGGGACGCTACCATCACTCTGTCACCAGTTGGGTATAACAATAAATTGGGAAAAATCTGCTTTATTGCCCTCACAGCGTGTCACCTTTATAGGAGCAGAATTAGACACCATTCGAATGCGAGCATTTTTACCGCAGGAGAGGATCAGAGTCTTACAACAGCAGATACACATGCTGATGCCCCTGAGGAAAGCGAAGGCAAGATGGGTTCTCCAGCTCCTAGGGACCATGGCAGCAACAATCATGTTGGTCCCTCTAGCGAGATTGCACATGAGAATTCTCCAATGGCTCCTCTTTGTTCAATGTTCTCTCCAGAGATTTCCACTTTCTCACCCCATTTTGCTCATGGACAGATGCAAGCAGGACCTCAGTTGGTGGCTTTGCACCAACAATTTGGACGGGGGAAGTCCATTCGTTCCACCCATCATGGTTGCCACTCTGACCACGGACGCCTCCCAGATGGGGGGGGGGGGGTATTATCTTGGCAGGACAGTCCAAGGCACATGGCAAGAATACGAGATACGTCTGCATATAAACGTCTTAGAGATGAGAGCAGTGCTACTTGCGTTGCAGGCACTTCAGAGTGTTCTACCACTAGGGACGATTGCGGTACACTCGGACAACATGTCACTAGTGTGGTATCTAAACAAGCAAGGGGGAACCAGGTCTTACCCTCCGTGCAGAAAGGCCATGCGAGTATGGCATTGGGCAGTAACTTCCCAACGGTTTCTGGTGGCAATGCACATTCCGGGGAAGTCCAACGTGATTTTGGACAGGCTAAGCAGAGCTATTCTGATGCCTTTCGAGTGGTCCCTGAATCACCTGGTTGCAGAGCGAATCTTCAGCAGATGGGGTCAGCCTTGCTGCGACCTTTTTGCCAGCCCCCTCAGTGCAAAATGCAGCAACTACTTCACCCTGATCCCCCCACAGGGGGAGTCACCCAGGGATGCTCTGGTTCACGATTGGCCGTCCGGTCTGCTTTATGCTTTCCCTCCGTTTCCTTTGCTGTCAAAGGTGATTCAGAAAGCGCAATCCTTAGGTAGTAGAATGATTCTGATTGCTCCACACTGGCCTCGCCAAGTCTGGTTTCCCTTTCTTCAGCAATACATTGTGGACACTCCTTGGACTCTGGACCCTCAACCAGATTTACTGACACACATGTTGGGACAGTTCCACCCCTCCCTGATGACCCTCCGGTTGACAGCCTGGCTACTCCACTTCCATCGTTAGTTAGACTTAATAATTTCTCACCAGAAGTGGTTCATATATTATCGTCCTCTCATAAACCATCCACTAGAAAGATTTATTCTAGTAAATGGAAGAGGTTTTCTATCTGGGCACATACCCGAGGCATTGATCCTTACACAGCTCCAATCGCTTCAGTCTTGGGAGTTTTTGTCTATGCTTTTCCATCAGGGTTCCGCATCAGCTACCATCAAAGTTCAATTGGCAGCGATCTCTTAATTTTCATGTCGCGAATGAGCCTAGTCTCATGGCTCATAGACTATGCAAGGCTTTCCTGAAGGGTACTCTGTTGCTCCGTCCCCCGGTTTCTGAACCAATCATGCCCTGGGATCTCAATTTTGTTCTACAAGCCCTTACTTTACCACCTTTCGAGCCTGCAGCTACCTGCGAATTGAAATTCTTGACCTGGAAAACAGCCTTCTTAATAGCAATCACTTCAGCAAGGTGAGTTTCAGAAATTCAAGCCCTCCATCAAACCTCCATACTTAATCTTCCATAAGGACAGGGTCTCTCTTAGACCAAACCCTCCGTTCCTTCCTAAAGTGGCTTCCTTGTCTAATCTTAATCAATCCATTGAGTTGCCTGTGTTCTTTCCTCACTTTTCGAACAAGGCAGAATTTAGATTTCATCAGTTGGATGTACACAGACAATTATGCTTCTATCTGCACCGAACAAAAGATATCCAGAAGTCTGATCAACATTTTGTTTCCTTTTCGGAAAACAGAATGGGGTCCCCAGTCTCCAAGGTCACCCTATCTAGATGGATATCTAGTTGTATCTCTTTCGTCTACCAAGCAGGAAGTAAAGATCTGCCATTTCCGGTCAAGGCTCTCTCTTCTCGGGCTGTTTCTACATCTACAGCCTATCAGGCCAGATTGTCAATGGATGATATATGTGCTGCAGCTACTTGGGCTTCTCCTTACACATTTGTTTCTCATTACAAATTGGACGTGGTTTCTAGGGGCAGGTCGTCCTTTGGCTCCACAGTTCTCAGGAGTATTTTCCTGTGAGCCACCCAGGATGTTGGTGCTAGGGACGCTGTCCCACTGGTAAGAATGTATGCGAGATAGGACTACATAACATCAAGAAGTTATGTACTCACCATAACGTTCAATGTATGTAGTCCATCTCGCCTCACATTCTTACTTACCCTCCCACCTTCCCCCTTCCTGGAGGATTTGGAGGTTAGGTTGTTCATCTGCAGAGTTCCCTTACTTGGCTTATTCTTTTACCTGGATGTGGTGTGTGCATGGGGTACAAATGAGTTTCGCAGCAAACTAGATCTGGGGATATGGAGCAGTGCACCATGGGATACCTTGCTTAGCCCAGCCAATGAAAGACTTCGAGCTAGAAAAATTGGCCGAGGCGGAGCCGATATTCGGCTCTGAGTCCCACGGGTAAGAATGTGAGGCGAGATGGGCTACATACATCAAACGTTATGGTGAGTACATAACTACTTCATTTTCAACATGTTGACAAGCAAATGGGGGAGCCCAGATATAGACCCGTTTGCCTCCCCCCAGAACAATCAATTGGACAAATGTTGCACAAGGACTCCCCACAAACAAGCTTGGAAAGTGGATGCTCTGTCCTTCAGCTGGAAAAAACTATCAGTTTATGCCTTTCCTCCTCTGCCTCTGCTCTGCAAATTACTACTAAAGATCAAACAAGACAAACCAAGGACAGTTTTGATTGCGCCAGACTTGCCACGCCAACACTGGTACCCCCTCTTGCGCAGTGCATCACTGTTGGCCCCATGGCACCTGCCTCAACCTATTGTCTCAGCAGGAGAACCAGATTCTGCACCCTCAGCTTCAAACACTGAACCTAGCATCCTGGCTAATTATCTAATCTCTCCTTTACCATCCCTCAGTAAACCAGTACTGGTTATCATTTTTGAGGCAAGGAGGCCTAGTATTAGAAAATCTTATGCTGAAAAATGGAAAAGATTCTGTGCCTGGAACCAGTCTCAAGGGATGAGCACAGCAGTGCCCAATTTACCTCATATTTTACAATACTTAACTGAGATGCTTCACAAGGGCCTGTCTTTCTCCTCCATCAAAATTCACACCTCACCCATTTCAGCTCATTATAACACAGAACCTCCCCTCTTCTCTCATCCACTGCTTAAGCAGTTCCTCAGTGGGGACAAAAATCTACGACCACCCAGGAGAGCTCCATCTCCAGCCTAGGACCTTAACTTTGTATTGGAAAAGCTCACTCTTCCTCCTTTCGAGCCAGCTGCTACTGCAGACTTAAAATTCCTTTCTTGGAAAACAGCTTTCCTTTTAGCAATCACTTCAGCAAGAAGGGTATCTGAATTACAGGCCCTCATGGCAGTGGAGCCTTTCATCATCTTTCATGCAGACAGGGTGTCCCTCAGGACTAGTCCCTCCTTCATGCCTAATGTGGTATCCAATGTGGCCCTTAATCAGTCCATTCATTTGCCAACCTTCTTTCCTAACTCATTCACTCAGCTCAGAGAAAGCTGCCTGCTTAATTCCACCATAGGAACAACAGTGCAGCCTGAGCTCATTTTGAGAAAATCCATTTGTAATACTATACAGAAAACAAATGTTCATAACTCTTTAACTATAAAAGCTACACTAAAAATGTAAACGCGAAAGTTGTTCAGCAGACACTGACCTTTCCAACAGTGTAAATGTTGATAGTGCATATCAAAGTCATTATTAAATATATGGCAAGGAATGCTGATATTGTGCAAATTTTTTAACTTTTTGGAAAAGCAAAGCACAATATCTATGTCTATGTACCATGCAGACCCATACAATTTGAATTGAATTTGTTAGTATGAATGTCAGCTTTAAAATGATACCTTAACCATAACTGTGAGACGCTCCTTTCATGAGATATTCACAGAAATATAATTAGTATATTATTTCTCATAATTGATAAATAAACAAAGCATAATATCTCATCACCTGTAACAGACAGAGCCTACACATCAATGTAGTTGTGCATCTGAATGTCAGCTTCAAAATGACGCATCATTTGTGTGATTACCATGCTCCCTCGCAAAGATATGGGCATAATAATGAGAAGTATTGTAAATGTATAAATGTTAAGTTGTCAATCTCGCCTTCATTCTTGCTTGATGGGTTCGGAGCCGATCCCTCGGCTCCGACTCGGCACTTGCTAAGCTCGAGAGTCACTTTTACCAGCTCGAGGCAGCCCCATATCCCATGATGCAAGGCGATAAGTACCCAGATCTCGTTTGCCGCTTCGCTTAGGAGGTCTTCTTTTTACCAGCTCCTGGTAAGTTGTTCACTTTTGTGATATTTAAGCCCCTTTTTAGTCAAAAACCTTTTATTGATAGTTTTTAAGTTTAATTGTAACTTTTCTGACAGAAATTCCCTGTCTCCTTTAATTTTTGTTAGTCAATCTTTTCCCTATCCCATCCCCCCCCTGTTAGGGTGTGTGTGTTGGTTTATAGAATACCTTTTGGTATTTTATTTAACTTAAATTTGACTGGTGTGTGTGTGTGTGTTTTTCGGCACCATGTCAAAGGAGAGGGTCTCAGGTTTTAAGAAGTGTGACTCGTGCTGTCAGAAGATGTCTCTGACAGACCGTCACACTTCTTGCCTGTATTGTCTGGGCCCTCTTCACCTGCAGGACTCCTGTGCTATTTGTCACTCCTTCAGCCAGAGAGTCCTGCAGGAGAGACGGAACAAACTGATTCTTAGGGGCCTTCTTAAGCCGGAGGGCTCTCCGGCTAAGTCGGCTCCACCAAAATCAGTAAAACCTGCCAAGGCCCAGGCTTCTGTATCTAAGCCTGCGGCCTCGGCTCCGACTCGTACTGAGTCGAGATCGGCTCCGGCTGGAGCCGATTCTAGCTTGACAAAGCCTTCGGCACCGATGGCTATCGGTGCCGAATCTGTATTGACCACTTCGATGTCGGCTCCGACACCCATGTGGCACAGGCATCGGTGTCGGCTCCGATCGGCTCCGACACCGTTACTTTGGTGGCTGTATCGGCTCCGGCTGGAGCCGATACATCGAGGCTTCCTGTCGGCTCCGAGAGGTCGGCTCCGACAGGATCTATTGTATCGGCTCCGATGGCTCATTCCAGGAAGAGGTCGAGGTCTCCTTCCTTGGAGCCGATACTTTCGGCTCCGGCTTCACCTCTTCTATCGGAACGGAGCCATCGGAGCCGATCTTCAAGGTCATCCAGGTTGTCAGATCATGACCTAGAGAGAGTGGTCAGTAGATTACTCAAGTCACAGGTACTGGCCCAAATGTTACACAGTCCGTCTCAACAGACGTCTGTTGGTCCACACCCCGTTACAGTTCCTCCTTCGACTCTACCCCAGAGCTTGGAGTTGGAGTCTTCGGGAATGGTTACTGCTACGGCTGGAGGACGGATACCCCCTTCTGTTCCTTCAGCCTCTACTCTTATCTCCTCTTCGAGACCTTCCTTAGAGGGATTCGGTGGTCGGGCTTCCATGGTCTCCTCCGAGGGGGTGAGTGGCATCGGACCCTTGTCCGAACCCGCTCTTCCCCTTGGAGCCTCGGCCTTGGTGAGCTCGGCTCCGACATCTGCCTCGGAGACTTCCCTTTCGGTGGTCCCTGGAGTTCCTAGCTCTTCGAAGCGGGTTCTCTCTGACCTGCCTGGGAGGGGAGCATTCGAGGTGATGAAGAGTGTACTGGCCTCTGGTATCAGTCAGCAGTCTGTTCCCGTAGCTCCTCCCTCTATAGTACCTGTTGACATCTCTGCCACTTCTCTTGCTACAGGACCCAGAGATCCTCCGCCTCAGGTTTCCCCATTGGGAATTTGACCCTGTTGGGAGGATTCTGCTGATGTTTCGGGAGATCCCCCTAGGAAGAGGACTTGTAAGAGGAAGCATGTAGACTCCCCGAGTCTGTCACCGGATACTGACTTTGATGAGTCAGAGGGATCCCCTAGATCCCCTCTGAGGATGTCTCCTTCTCAGACATCCTAGAACTTCTGAAACAGAGGGAAACTGGCCCACCAACAATCCCTCTGAGGATGAGTCAGTATACCTAGAGGCGTTTGGATCTCGGCCCTCCACCTCCTGGGTATCTCCGCCTTCGACCCCCTTATGCAGGTGATTGCACGAAGGCGTGGGCAGCTCCTGACTCTGTAGAGCCAGTCCCTAGGAGGCCTTCAAAATTTATCACTGCCCCGGCGACAAACAATTCCTTACTAAAGGTGTCCCCGCTGATGCCATGGTGGTGGCTGCGGCCACCAAAAGGAACTTGCAGATCCTTCCGTGCCCGTCCATCCTCCTAATAAGGACTCTAGGACCATGGATAGGTACGGTGGCGGATGTTTTCCTCAGCGACCTTTGCTATGCGTCGCTGAATTACCTATGTCACTTCACCAGACTCCAAAGGGATATCCTGAAGGAGCTGGGAGAAGTAGTTCAGGATCCTACAGCTGCAGGGGCTCAAGAAAAAATTGCTTCTCAGCTAGGAACCCTCAATTCCATTGCAAACTCCTCCATGCGGCTAATATCTTATGCTGCGGATGGAGCAGTAGAGCCATGAGGCACAGGTGTGGCTCTTAGGCGCCAAGCCTGGATGCGGCTATGTGATTTTATGGATCCCTTTAAGGCGTCCTTCACAAATTCTCCCTTTGATGGGTCAGCTTTGTTTGGCCCTCAGGTGAAGGAAACCTTGACCAGGTGCGAGCAGGACGGCAAGACTCTTTCTGCTGTTGGAGTCCGTTTTTCCACCCCTTCTAGGCCTTATCCCAAAGGACAGAAGGGTGGCAAGATGTGGTTCCGTAAATCCCAAGGAGTCACGCCGGATTCACGTGGTCAGTTTACCCCTAGAGGCAGAGGGGATAACAACAACAGACGCCGCTCTAGAGGCAGAGGGGGTCCGAAGAACCAGGGAAACAGGGAGCCTCTCTGACAAGCCCTTTCAGCATCCCTGAGGTGTTGCCCGGCTGTCCCTCCTTGGAGGCAGGCGGGGGAAGATTATCACTGTACCCAGAAGCCTGGCATTCCCTCACTCAAGACAGATGGGTACAGTCGATCATATCCAAGGGTTACATAATTCCTTTCGAGGAAAGTCCTTTCCCCTCAAATTCCCTTCCAGATGTACCACCGGTCTAAGGGACATTGCAGAGTTAGAAATCAAAACTACTGCAAAAGAGCCATTCAGCCAGTTACAATAGACCATTCAGAGCCGGAATCTACTCAAGGTTCTTTTGGTCCCCAAAAGACGGGAGACTGGAGACCAATATTGGATCTCAGCAGACTCAACAAGTCTGTCAGGAAGACAAGATTCGAATGGTCACTCTTCAGTCAATTCTGCCCTTCTTACAGAAGGACAACTGGATGTGCTCAATAGATCTTCAGGATGCGTACTATCACATCAAAATTCACAGACGCTCCAGGAGATTTCTCCGCTTTCGGCTGGGGTCCAGTCATTTCCAGTTCAGAGCCCTGCCCTTTGGTCTCACTACAGCCCCCAGAGTGTTCACCAAATGCATGGCAGTGGTCACGGCTCACCTGAGACGTCAAGGATTCCAGGTGTTTCCGTATCTCGACGACTGGCTCCTGTCAGCCACCACCAGGCATCAGCTTATACAAGCCAGGGATTACACAATAGACCTTTGTTCTCATTTGGACATCTCAATCAACTTCGAAAAGTCATCCTTATCGCCCTGCCAGTCTATTACCTTCATAGGCGCAAACTTAAACACTGTTCGGATGTCAGCTACCCTTACAGAACAAAGAGTTTCAGACATTCAGACTCATGTCAGGATCATTCTGGCCAGCAAGAAAATACAGGCCAGAATGGTTCTAAAGGTATTAGGTCTCATGGCTGCGGCCATTACTCTTCTTCCCTGGCTCGATTCTACATGCCTTCTTCAGTGGATGCTGTTCACACAGTGGTCATACCAGCAACTTCCAATGCGTCACCAGATTCTGGTGACACAGACATGCAAAGAGCATCTTGCTTGGTGGATCACATCGTCACAGGTTCACCAAGGCAGGTGCTTTGTACCTCCGTCCCCGATAGCCACTGTCACCACGGATGCCTCCTGATCGGGTGGGGGTCATTATCAGGGCAGGATGGTTCATGGGACGTGGCAACCGTTCGAGTACCATCTGCACATAAATGTCCTGGAGATGAGAGCAGTGCTTTTAACGTTGCAAGCCCTCAACGACTTTCTTCCCGTAGGGACAATTGCAGTCCACACAGACAACATGTCTGTAGTTTGGTATATCAACAAACAGGGCGGAACCAAGTCCTACCCCTTGTGTCGAGAAGCGCTCAGACTTTGGCAATGGGCGATCTCCTCTCATCGGTTTCTGGTAGCAACGCATATCCCTGGGAAAACCAACATTATAGCGGACAGATTGAGCAGAGCTATCCTCATGCCTCACGAGTGGTCTCTCAAGCAATCTATAGCGGAAGAGATTTTTCTGGAATGGGGTCGTCCATGTTGCGATCTTTTGCTACTCCCCAAAACAGCAAATGTCCAGACTTCTTCAGCCTCTTCCTCTATCAGGCCATCCCCCAGAGACGCTCTGACCCAGGATTGGCCCCAGGGACTTCTTTATGCCTTCCTCCATTTCCTCTGATCCCTCAGGTGATCCAGAAAGCTACCGTTTTGAGAGCCAAATTGATTCTCATTGCCCTTACTGGCCTCGACAAGTTTGGTTCCGTTCCTCCATCATCACCTTTTGGTGCAGCCGTGGCATCTGGACCCAGTGCCAGATCTTCTGATTCACCAATCGGGTCAGCTGCACCGGTCAATCCCTTCTCTCAACCTCACAGCATGGTTGCTCCACTTCCTTCCTTAGCCAGGCTTCCTTTGATCTCTAACCCAGTTAGAGACATCATAGTAGCTTCGCTTAAATCCTCTACCAGGAGGATTTATACAAGCAAATGGAAACGTTTCTCTTATTGGGCTAAGGCCCAGAATATTGATCCTTTTACTGCCCCTGTTTAGGCAGTCTTGGACTTCTTAGCGGAGATTTTTCATGCAGGCTCCTCTTCTTCCACAGTCAGAGTTCAATTGGCTGCTATTTCCAATTTTCATGTCGGGATAGCAGATCATAATATTATGTCCCATAGGCTCTGCAGGGCCTTCTTGAAAGGAATTTTCCTACTAAAGCCTCCAATCAGGAATCCTCCTCCTCAGTGGGATCTAAATTTAGTGCTGACATCCTTGATTCTTCCCCCCTTCGAGCCAGCTGTTTCTTGTTCCCTGAAATATCTTTCTTGGAAAACTTTGTTCCTAGTGGCTATTACATCTGCCAGGAGGGTGTCTGAACTTCATGCTCTTTCGGTTCGACCCCCCTATTTGGTTTTTCACAAAGACAGAGTATCTTTGAGAACTAACCCAACCTTTTTACCTAAGGTCGCTTCAAAGAACAATTTGAATCAATCCATTGATCTCCCTGTATTTTTCCCTAACTATTCAGATAGAGCTGAACAAAAGCTACATTATCTTGATGTCCACCGTCAACTTAGATATTATTTGGACAGAACAAAAAAATTTAGAAAATCTGATCAACTTTTTGTTTCCTATGCGGATAATAAAAAAGGCCTTCCTGTTTCTAAAGTGACCTTGTCCAGATGGCTTTCTTCGGTCATCTCTGAAATTTATACGCTCAGGGGAAAACAGCTGTGCTCAAAACCTAAAGCACATTCAACTAGGAGCTTAGCTACTTCTACAGCTTTTCAAGCTAGACTTCCTTTGGACACTATTTGTGCAGCGGCCACTCCTCACACTTTTGTTTCCCATTACAAATTGGACTTGGCCTCCAGGGACAGAGCCAGTTTTGGCTCTACAGTCCTCAAGAGTTTGTTCCATTGAGCCACCCAGCATAGAGGTGCTAGGGACGCGGTCCCATCAAGCAAGAATGAAGGCGAGATTGACAACTTAACATTAAGAAGTTATGTACCTACCATAACGTTCCATGTTAGTTGTCTTCTCTCGCCTTCTTTCTTGCGACCCTCCCTCCTTCCCCCTGGCCTGGACAGACCTTGTATAAGAAACTATTATGCTAAAGACCATTCAGACCTGATCCTTTTTCCATCTGTAAGTTTCTTCTTCCTTTGGGAAGTATTTATGCTTGGTGTTATTGCCCTTTGTCAACAAACGAGATCTGGGTACTTACCGCATTGCATCATGGGATATGGGGCTGCCTCGAGCTGGTAAAAGTGACTCTCGAGCTTAGCAAGTGCCGAGTCGGAGCCGAGGGATCGGCTCCGAACCCATCAAGCAAGAAAGAAGGCGAGAGAAGACAACTAACATGGAACGTTATGGTAGGTACATAACTTCTTATTTTCATATTCGTACAAGACTAAACAAACTGTGATATCTGTACGTGTGTACAGTGCACAGACACAGTTCTTCTACCATGTTGTAAGGAGTAACACTGTCTTCAAAATGAGGTATTACTTCACACAATGCAGTGCTCCCTTGCAAAGTTATTTACCAAAATATGAAAAAAATCATAATTTCCATAACCTAAGTCCGAAACAAACTTTGATAACTGCCTATGAGTACAACATACAGGCACCATTCTTTTACCATGTTAGAACTATAAATAATCTTTTCAAAATGAGGTATTACTTAGCACATTCAGATGCTCCCTTGCAAAGTTATTTACCAAAATATGAAAAAAAAAAACATAATTTCCATAACCTAAGTCCGAAACAAACTTTGATATCTGCCTATGAGTAGAACATACAGGCACCATTCTTTTACCATGTTAGAACTATAAATAATCTTTTCAAAATGAGGTATTACTTAGCACATTCAGATGCTCCCTTGCAAAGTTATTTACCAAAATATGAAAAAAATCATAAATTTCATAACCATAAGTCTCAAACAAACTTTGATATCTGCACGTGTCAAACATACAGGCACAATTCTTTTACCATATCAGAAACAGCAATACTGTCTTCAAAATGAGATATTACTTGGCACATTCAGACGCTCCATTGCAAAGTTATTTACCAAAATATGAAAACAAATCATAATTTCCGTAACCGTAAGTCCCAAACAAACTTTGATATCTGCCTATGAGTACAACATACAGGCACCATTCTTTTACCATGTTAGAACTATAAATAATCTTTGCAAAATGAGGTATTACTTACATATTCAGATGCTCCCTTGCAAAGTTATTTACCAAAATATGAAAAAAAATCATAATTTCCATAACAGTTATTTGCCAAGCTCAGAGAAATTAATTTTACACAACACATTTCATAATAGTGTTTTACTTACTATACTGGTCCGACTTGGTCATGAGTGTTTTCCATTCCTTTCACAATCATGCATATCTCTCCTCACACCATTGTGGAGGTTGGTCAAGAACAACGCAATGCCCTCCTCAGTTAGGTGAATGCCATCCCTTCTGAACCGGTGAACATCTTTGACGGTGATGCCGTTATGGCATATTGTCGATCCACTGACACTGTGCATCAAGCTATGCATGAACGCATTCTGTAAACGTCTGAACAGCAGAAGACAGTCTTACCTTATCTGTAATAAAGCATGGGTGGACACTGACAAGGGTGCACAGCCAGGGCACATGTAAAGCGAAAAAGCAGGGTAAGGACCGCCGCTCCACTAATATGCCAAGGACAGGCATGGGGCTCCAGATGTTGGTTATCTGTAGTGTCCCATAGCTGTGCCGGCTGCCCACTCAGACTGCTGATACCACTATGGTCTCATGACCTCCTCCAGTGTCAGCAGTCTGCCTTACCTCTGCATTTTCTCTTTACATGTGCCCATTCAGCAATGGATCTAAGGGATGAGGGACTGAAGTAACTCACTAATTGTTGTCCTGACCTTCATACATTTACTACTCCCACCTACATACACTGACTACACCTGAAGGCAGGGAGACTGAGTGGAGAGCTACATCAAGGCAACATGTCAAAAGACCAAGACTGACCCAGGCTGTGTCTTTTTGCATGCTTTTGCATTACATCACAGTGGCACACCCAAGCTCATGCTTACCTAGGACAGCAGCACTATGGGACTGTGCTGTAGAGTCTCCAAGTTCCCAACTGCGATCCCGGTGGATCACAAGATCCATGCTGGCTGGGTATGGCCCCCCACAATGCACCCACCAACCTAAGAGCAGTTGGCAAAAAAAACTGAAGAGGGACCTTTCTGGCATTGGTGCTGAAGGGCTTGGCTGCTAACTGACATGGGGGCACGGAAAGAGCACATGTACACTGAAAAAGCAGGTGAGGCACTCTGCTTTACCTCTGCCTTTTCCATTTACATGTGTCCTTTCTGCAATGGCCATTAGGAGTAGCAGGGAGGAGCTAATGTAAACCCTGTTGCCCTAACCTACATACACTGACTACACCTGAAGGGAGGGAGACTGAGTAGAGAGCTACATCAAGGCAACATGTCAAAAGACCTAGACTGACCCAGGCTGTGTCTTTTTGCATGTGTCCTTTGCCGGAAGGAACCATTACATCACAGTGGCACACCCAAGGCCCACAGCACTATGGGAGAAATTTATGGCCATGGTACTCTCCAAAGCATTCGACACACAGGTTGACATTACAAGTCGGGCACCCCCATGATGGCTCAGCACGTTTACCCTTGCTGGCACAGTTTTTGCATCTTGATTTATGCCATTTCACTGGAAAGTGAGAGCCATGCTCAAATCGGCTCACAGCCTCTGGGACAGTAATCTCAGTGCATCTTTTCCTCTTTGTGTAACTGGCAAGTAGATGCAAGCCTAGGTTCCTTCGGAACTGTAACTGTGTTGCCGGAATAATACGTCCAGAGCATGACAGTTGCTGATGTCTGATACTTTCACGGAATATAATGAAAGCATTGACAATGGCCACATCCCATAAGAACCAGAACAAGTACAGACACCATTTGCGGGCCTTTCTGGCACTGGGATACTGTGTCCTGAGCTGATCTGCTCTGTCCACCCCATTCATGTAACTGTTGTACATGTTTACAACTGGTGGACATGGCACTAATGTCTTTCTTCCATCACACTTTCTCCTGTATGTGCTGGAGACTGGCAAGGTTGGGTTACAGTTAGTCGACAGGAGGAATACTGGTTTGCTATCCTTCCATTCAGTAGCTAACAGTGGTTCACTCTGCAATTGCTTGTAGTAGCCTCGAGCTGCTTTTCCAATGGCCTGTCTGTTGAATGTAAGAGGCCATCCTGACCTATTGGTGCGCATGGTTCCACAACAGTATAGATCATCTTTCAGCAATTGCTGTGCTAATGGAACAGAGGTAAAGAAGTTATCAAAGTAAATGTGATGCTTCTTGCCAATCAGTCCCCTAGTTAAGTCAACTACAACTCTGTGTGCCAGCCCAACCTCTGTATTCTGCTCCGTTTTTCCAGTGTATACCTGGAATTCACGTACATACCCGTTGGTCGAGTCTGCCAACACCCACACCTTAATGCCATACCTCTCAGGCTTACCAGGCATAAACTGTCTAAATGTCAAGCGTCTACGGAAGCCAACCATGGCTTCGTCTACAGCCACCTCACGATGCACATTGTAACGTGTCCTGCATGCATGAAGTACTGCATCCAGTATTGGCCATACGTGATGTAGCTTGTCATGACCCACAGAACCCTGTGGTAGGCTCAGGCTGTTATTGTTGCAGTGTAAGTACTGCTGAATTTTTTCAAACCCATCTCTGGTCATGTACTCTGCTGTTGGGAAGCGACCGTATACATGGTGCGTTTCCCAGTACTGCCTCAATTCAGGAACATGTACAATAGACATGTATATTCTGACACCTAGACATGTGCACATGTCTCCTGGGCAAACAGGACTCCACCGCGTATCAACCTTGCCTGCTGCAGCCTGCCTCTGTGCAGCATAGCGATTTGTTTCATTAGCAATACGGGTGTATAGCTCCTCTGGGAACATCAGATTCAGGAAGTCCATCTCTGTGCTATCTGAGCCCAAGTGATCTATTGGTCCTACTGGCCCCACAAATTCCTCAGTGTGTAAAGTTTGGAGGTGTTTTTCCCATGTGATCTTACGTGGTGGGCATGCTTGGCGTACCTGACTGGGTCGCAAGGAACAGTTGGGAATGGGAAGGGCTGAAGGGTTGAGAGATGGTGGTCTCTCAATGCCAGTAGCAACTGTACTGCTTGCAGTTGGTAGTGAACTGCTGACACATGCTCCCTGCTGAGGCACACCCATATCATTCTCTGACAAGGAGCTACTTGGACTCATATCTAGAGGATTATTTCCATCATAGTCACCATACTCTGGACTACTTCCCACATAAGTGCCATGCACTGTGGAGGACTGCATAGTTGTGTCAGTCAGACCAGGTGCTTTCGTGAACACAGATAAAGGCATGTCATCGTCTGCATCATACTCTGAATGCACTTGGTGGCCAGCTTGTGTGTGGGCACCTTCCTTAGGTGTGCAAATGGCACCTCATCTTCACTGTCATGGTCACTGTCATAATTGCTGGTCATGTGTGCTTTGGCAACTCGTAGTGGTCTTTCAGGAATGGCGGCCACAGGGGCATCATCTGTATCACAGGCAATGGCCTTTTCACGCAGACGTGCGAGTGGAATGTCATCCTCTGAGTCATAATCATCATCATCACTCTGGTTGGCATTATGTGGTACATCAAGGTGCATACCATTGTCTGAACCACTGCTACAACCATCACAGTCAGTTTCCTCACCCAACAGGTAAATGCTGCTTGCTTTCTCCTCAACAGATGGCATTTTTGGTGGTGGCTGTGTTGCTTTACACTTGAAATCACACCTGAAAAACACAATGCAATACAACATTCTGATGTAATATACCTGCACAGAAGCACGTGAAAAGCAATGCACGTATTTCTGTACAGATATAAAACTCACCAGACAGATATGCAAATAGTCTAACAGGTGAAATATGCCTCTGGTATCTCACTCACAAAAGGAGGTATCAATATATTTAATGCTAAATAAAAGAGCAAGACTATAATCAGTAACTCAACAGAATGACTTCATAGTTCGAAAGCACAGGAAATATTTTACCACAGCAGTGCAGAATAGTCGCAAAGAAATATAACATATGAGCTTGGATATTGTCATTGCCTTATAGTTAAAAACAATTTATGATTTTCTGTCAAATGAGAGGATGCAAGGCAGTCAATAATATATATATATATTCAAATTCCTCATGCAGTACACCACAAATCCTCTTATTCCAGCCACTTTCTCATGAAAAAACAGCAATTGAAGATGTAATGTATACATTTTTCCTACTAAACTGCTTACATTTCTTGAAATTGTATACATGACATAAATTAAAGTAGTGTGGAGGGGTGTGGGGTGTATTGCAATCACTGCAAGTGGAGAAAGAGCCAAATGTGAGTGGTGCATTCATCAATGTGATAACGACTTCTACTTATGTGAATAACACTGACAGCTGCTGACAGTTTTACCTGAAAAGTGACAATGACTCAGCACTATATTGTAACTGCACTGTGTTAATGACTTGCAAAGTTATGCATGGCCAGACACAGGTGATAATTGCTGGCATTCATTGTATTACCTTCTGCAGGTGTTAAGCAACACAGTCATAATCTGTTATAAGGCCATAGTCACTCAAATAGTATAACACTTACATATTACTGAGCCCTTCCTCCCACCTAAATTCCCCACATGACTGACAAAGCCAGGAGAAATGCATAAAAATAATGTAGCTCCATGCTGTCAGTAGTCACTCTGTAATAACCTTTTCTCACCCAGGCAACTACTCACTATAATCATATTAATAATAATAAGACAAGCAGAAATAAACTAGATAGCTTGTCTTCTGCCATAGTTTTACATAATTACACACATTATTTACATCTAATTTCTATATCAGAATGCAAAATTCAAAGCTAAAATTGAAACAGTCATTAGCTTGACAAGCCTTATCTGCAAAGCCATGGAGAGGATCATAATGGATCTCATAAATAAAGACATAGGGAACTTGCAGACTTTGGATCCAACCCAGTTTGGCTTTGTCAAAGGCAGATCATGCCTTCTAAACTTGGTTGACTTTTTCGAAACAGTCACCAAGGCCATTGACGAGGGAAAGGCAGTCCATACAGCCTACCTAGACCTGGCGAAGGCTTTTGATAAAATACCTCACTCGGGTATCATTGAAAAACTCATCAACTTAAATGTAAACCCATACATTACAAGATAGGTTGCAAACTGGCTGAGTGACAGAACCCACAGGGTCAGAGTTGCTGGTGCCATGTCAGACTCAAAGCCTGTCACAAGTGGTGTCCCACAGGGCTCAGTCCTGGGCCAACTCTTGTTTGGCATCTACTTTTCTGAAGTACAAGCAAACACAGGAGGGTTATGGCTGACAAAGTTTGCAGATGACTGCAAACTGGGCGTAGTTGAAAACACATCCGACACAGATATCCTTCAGAAGGGTCTCACAGAAACGGATAACTGGTGCCAGAGCCATGGCCTAAAGTTAAATGCCAAGAAATGCATAGTCATACCCTTTGGGAAAAATAAGATTACCCCTAGCTACCATATAGGTGGCAATCCCCTGAACACAGAAGAAGTTATTAGGGACCTGGGAACCCAGGTTGACAGTAGCCTTTCATTCGACACTCATATTGCTAAAGTAGTTAGGAAGACCTTCTACATTGCCCACCATATCATAAAGGGATTCACATCTAGATCAAGGGAAGTCATAGTCTCCCTATACTCATCACTCATCAGACCAATGATCGAGTACAATGCCCCATTCGGAATGTATCTGACCCGACACTTGCAGCAGCTGGAGAGGCCACAAAAGTTCCTCACCAAAAGGATAAAGGGTCTCAAAACTCTGTCTTATGCTGCCCGACTGAAAGAACTCCAGTTATATTCAGTTGCTTACCGCTTGCTCAGAGGTGACCTATGCCTGACATACAAGGCCATGTCAAACCCAGATTTGATAAACATGCTTCATCTCAAAAAATCTAGATCCCTCAGAGCCACAAGGGCGGGAGACTTAAACCTCGACATGGTTATTAATAGGACGTGCTGGAGGGATAGATTCATCACCCAAAGACTCCCTATGCTGTGGAACAAAATCCCGGTTTATGTGAGGCAGAGCACCTCGCTGGCCTTGTTCAAGAGGAATCTTGACCAATGGATGGGAGATCGCAGATACACCCCAGGGGTTACCTCAGTGTCACTGCTCGACAGAGGCACAGCAAAATAATGGGCATAGTTTCTCCAAACTAAAGGGGTGGCGTAAGCCACAAAACTATGGGCTAGGCTTATAAATGCCCTCGGGCAGATAGCCTAGTATGAACCTATGAACCTATGAACAGCTGGCAACAACAACAATAATGTGGGAAGAAATAGCCAGGGAATTGTTATGGCTAGGCTTGTATAGGCCCTAGGGCTGATAGCCTAGTACCAACCTATGAACCTATGAGACACTCCATTTCTATTACTGAAACAAAGGTTACTAAGTCGTTCAGTGCTTTGAAGGTAAAGAACAGGATTTTCAACTACAAAATCAGCTACCAATGGATTGCTCTAGATTACCACAAAGTGAATAGACGGCATACATATGTATCGATATGCACACATTTGCACAGGCTTTATATATGTATATATGTGTGTGTGTGTGTGTGTGTGTGTGTGTGTGTGTATATATATATATATATATATATATATATATATATATATACACACACACACACACACACACACACACACACACACACGAAAAAAAAAACATCAGGGTTTTGGAGGATAGCTAGTTGATGAAGAATATCTCACTCATGAAACTACTAATCACAAATAGAATACTACAAGCAGAAGTGATTTATTGTCTGCTTATTTTACATTATACTATTTACTCAGTGGTGCATCCGATGTCTTATATGCTAGTATATTACACTATAAATACATTTCTGTGCTGTATTCTAAGTAATGTAACCGTATGAAATTGCCACACTTAATTTCTATGCTTCCCCAGTAACCCATCGAGTTGTTTGCATTGTGTATGCACAAGCACCAAAAAGCACAATAAACTATTTTGCCCAGTGGTCACTTCAGCAGTCAGACCATGTATCTACAAGCACTTCCCTGAAATACAATGAATTATTTCCCTAAGTAACATTACTATGTCCAGGTGTGAATTCACCTCAATAAAAATGTTTCCCCCGAAAAACACTACAGTAACATTTCCTAGTATGTGACACCACCAGTATGAACACTTCAGCCTAGCAACCCCTTCAGTAGAATGTTGAGGTATGCACAATCACCAAAATTAAACACTTCCCCAAACTAAACGTATGTAACATTTCCTACTATGTACAAGCACCAAAATGAAGCATTCACCCAGTCAAGCCCTTCAATGTAATGTATGCACAGGCACCAGAATGAAATATTTCCCAAAAACAACCATTCAGTAACATTTCCTGGTATGTACAAGCACCAACAGGAAAAAAAATCAGAAATAAACACCCAATGTGCAGGTGGGAAATTGCATCAGATTATCTGTTGAGTAGCCATTCATTATATTCGGGGTACAGGTGTAATATAAGACAGAGTCATTACCATCTGTTGGGACAAACACCATAGTAATTCAGTCAAAGTAGTACAGCACTTATATCTTACTGAGCATTGGATATACCATGGAACACAGTGAAGACAGTCAAACAATGGATAAAATATGGGACAACGCTGATGTTGCAAAGAACTGGACATCCCTACAAAATTTAAGAAAAACAACATGATCATTGGTCAGGGAGGCTGCCAAAAGACCTACAGCAACACTGAAGGAGCTGCAGGAATTTCTGGAAAAGTACTGGCTGTGTACTACATGTGACATCAATATCCCATATTCTCCACATGTCTGCACTATGGGGTAGTTAGAAAAGGCTTCTGTCCAACCCTAACACAGAAAAACATCCAGGCCAGGCAAAAATTTGCAAAACAACACATCAAGTCTCCCAAAAGCATGTGGGAAAGTGTGTTGTGGTCTGGTGAGACCAGCATGGCTTTATATAGTGTGCCTCCATAAACTATGTTTGGGGTGGTTGCAAACGACATAAGATAAATGCATGTTGTTTTGTATAATACCTAAGACTGCACCACCAATGTACATTTATCTCCCTTCCACTTCCTCTCTATGTCTCCCTCTCATATTACTTCTTTCTCCAAGAACAAACAACGGGGAGAAATACAGTTAATGTTAACTTATCAAATACATTTATAGTGAAGCAACTGGCCTGGTAAAATTACAGTAACCTGCAAAAGAACAAAGTCAGCAAAGAATCTGCCCTATCCCCACCCACTGTCTGCCCATCTTCATCCATTTAATTCTGAATCACATTTACTCTTCTCACTTTCAGACTCTAACACAATACTGTTAAAAGTTTATAATAAACTGAGCTAGCTGTAAGTGGTCTCATGGTTCTCTAAGTGAAATTAATTATTTTCTAGCCATTAGTAAAGCAAAGTTGCAGATTTATGCATTTCCTACACTAGCAACTCCATCAATGAAATGTGCTCAAATATTTAGTCATCATATGAATGCGCAGCTATAAATCAGTACAGTGGTTTAACAATTAAAGCATGCAGTCAAGACTAGGGCTTTGTTGCAAAATGAAATCCTTCCAGCCCTCCTCAAACAATCAAACTGAACCATGCTATAATGCTATCACAAATATTTTCTTCTGCAGCTCCTTACCAGCATAGCTAAATACTCTTTCACAGACATTAAATTAAGAAAAAAATAACAACCGATCAATATAGCCTTTAGTAATTTAATTTAATCTTAAAAATATTTGCACTACATACCATCTAAGCTTTACTTCTGATCTTCGTAAAACATCCACTCTGCTTCTAAACAAATGATAAATATATTATAACCGCACCAGGAATTCTGCTCACTCAGATCTGCACCACTAGAAGTCACAATACTTTTAGGTGAGCTGGCTTTCTCTAAAAAGGAAAGTTTGCTCCCATCTTAATCTACCTGTGTCAGGCTAAATGAAAATATTGTATATAGTTAATCTGTTATATAGTACTACCAGGCTGACAGTTAACACAAGCACACATTGAATGAAAACCAAAAACAGAATTGCCTCGATTGTTGCTAGAGGTTTTCAAAAGGAAGGCACTCTTGGATACTAAGATTTCTAAGGCTTTGTGAAATATATTCTGAGTAGCACTCTGATTTTTTTTTCAGTACATGACTAACCCACTTCCAATTGACAATTGCCAACCACCTGTCATATAAAGTCACAGTGTACTGACTGTACTTGTGTAGTAACTAAAGCAGTAAAATAGGATTTTAGGTTTTTAAACTTGAAAATGTTTTCATGAGCACTTTACAGACTAAAGGCACTCACCATAGTATCAGATAGAGGTCAACACCTCTGATATGGCACTGCACCACATTTTACAGTATAACAACCCAAGGCCAGTTTAATCTTACATTTTACAACGCAAACTTATGCTGATGCTACTAATGCACTGACCCTTTCACAAAGCAAACATAAAAGTTCCGAATACAATCAGATATCGGAAAATTAAGAGAATGCAACCCACTAGTCAGCAGTTTGTTTTCACTGAATAAAGTAGATCACCACTTGGCACATTCAGATGCTCCCTTTCAAAGTTATTTACCAAAAGATGAAAAAAAATCATAATTTCCATGAGTCATTTGCCAAGCTCAGAAAAATGAATTTTACACAACACATTTCATAATAGTGTTTTACTTACTATATTGGTCTTACTTGGTCATGGGTGTTTTCCATTCTTCTCACAACCTTCACTATGTCTTCTTCTTCTTTGTGCTATATTTATTGCTCTGTTCCTTCTTCTGAGTAATCTGTTCCCCTATTATTCTTTCTTCAAGTATTATTCTTACTCTTACTTCTTTTTACATTGTCTTTTTCTTTTTACCTTGTCTTTTTACTGTAAACTTTTGTCATGAGCTGTAACATTTTACCCTTACCAATGTTATACTGTAATATTCTTGTAAATACTTTTATGTATTTTTACTGTTACATCTTTTGCTTATGATTTAACCGGAGATTTTCTCCCCGGGCCTCCACTGAAAAAGGCCTATGCCCAGTTGGACCACCTCAGTAAACAAATGTAAAACCACGAACCAAAACACTGTATACACTCGTATAACGGCCAGGAACTTATTAATTAAGTTGGTTTTGCTGAACGGAATTGTTCTATAACTTCACTGTAGATACCAGTCAAGTAGTTAGACCCTCAGTACAATAAATGAAGAATCTCGTTGAAGCCAAGATAAATAACTGAGAAATTGCTAATAAAAGTTAACAATTTATTCTTCCACACTTTGAGTTTAGCGCTTTCACCCGCACACCACGGGCTTCCTCAGAACTGTTGAATAAACTCTCTTTCAGTATTTAAATACAAAAAACATTGGCGCCATATGTAAATTGCTTAAAGCTACAGTGATTTTAAGCAAATTAAGCATATAAACATATGTCTATAAAAATATGTCTATGAAAACTAAAAATAAAAATAAAATATTATATTAACCAAACCATCCTTTCCTTTCATATTATAGAAATCTAAAACATCCATAACTACCTTATGACATGTTGTGATAAAATAAGAGTTATATTGAACTCTCAGTGCAAAATCCATTTTAAAAAATAATTCAAAATAGTGCAATGATTCCCATATACATAGTGCTCCTTGCTAACATATATATCTATAAACTAGCTACATTTTATGTACACTAAATACCTATTAATATAAACTAATAGAAAATGCTTTATTATAAAATAAATAGCATATAACATTTACATCGGCCAAGTTATGACAAATAACACATTAGCTTTTGATTGTCAGTAGTGGCTTAATTGAAATATAGTCATTCAAACCAAATTCAGTAAACAAATGTCAAATAAATATATACACGCATAAAAATGTATATATACGCAGACACACAAACATGTAAACACATGCGTATATACATTTTATATATATATATATATATATATATATATATATATATATATATAAATAAATAAACACACAAATACACGTATACAAAACTTAAATGTATACATAATCATACACGTACCTGCACTCACAAGCATACACACACTCACATATAGGCATGTGTGTGCACCCAATGCCATTAGCATATGCTCACAACCTTGTGCTTGTGCAACCCCAGGAGAGCACACACTCTTGCGCACCTGCACATCTGCTCATGCACAAACATGTTCCCCACCCACACGAGCTCATGCACAAACACACTTGCCCAAATACACATATACAAGTCTATATAGTAGGCACATGCACTCATGCACATACACAGATTTGTATGCATACACTCACAGACACGGATATAGACACAGATATACATACACATGTATGCACACACATACACAATACGCATACACACACATCCACACAGGAAGACAGTCTTGTATTCACACACACATACAAATTTGCAAGCATACACACATTTGCATACCTTGATAGTAAGCACACACATTCATACAGAGATATATACATATGCACACATTCAGAAAACTACATGCACACATCTATATGCATGTTATATAGGCATGCATACATTCACACACACAAATATATCTATATGCATTTGTGTGTGCACACAAATGTGCATGCATGCATAAATATGTGTGTGGTCTCATGCAAGTTATATGTTTAACGCTGAACCTTTTTTGTCTTAACTTTGCCACACTATTCTAAATTTGTGTGCAGACTCTCCATTATGGATATGTGACACAGACTGCTCAATGGTGACATAATCAAAACAGCATTTTATGCTCAATAAGAATTAGATAAAAAATATAGATAGTACAACAAGTTATCTAAAAGGTACAGCTGGCAAACATTAACAATAATATGAATAATTGCTTTTACTACACTACTGTAATGCCTTTTCATAAATGTCATTTCTTGGGAGGGCAAATATTTGAGTAGAGAATTATCTTCCAGCATCATTTTTGTCTGTAAACCCATAAATAAGAGATAAAAAAAGAACAATATGCATTCAACAGCCAATATGCAAGAACGCATTTTAGAGAAAATCTGAAAACAGTAAACTAAAGAAATGCAGCACAATTTTCATGTGTTGCACTTTGTCCACCCCCACCCCTGCAGAAACATACCTTATGTTTTTAGAGAGTTTTAAAAAGGAAGATAGGAATAAATTCTCTCTCTCCCCAACCTGAGAACAAGTCATACCAAACAAATAGTATAGGTTACAATATTAGTCAGGCCTGTTTTTAAATAGTAACTCTCAAACTTATCTGGCATCTACCAATCCCCATGGCTGCTCGTTAGCTGAGAGTTAACTGTATATTACAGTATGCCTTGATAAACGCACATTTGCAAACATTTCTGGCATAACGGGAGACATATCCTTGTTGATGGGGCTTCACATCACCAAACAAACACAGACATCAAGGTACCCAAACAGCAGCAATAACAAAAATTACCAAATAAACGCAGATATACACTAATGGCGCAAAGATGCATAAACAATATTCTTTAATGAACAACACTTAAGAAGACATGAAAAAGATTATCTGAGGATCATCATAAGGGATGCAAAAAAAAAAAAAAAAAAAAAAAACTTGTGCAGAAAATTTGAGCACTCAGTACCTCTTTAAAAGCATTCACAATGGTGGAGGTACAGACAGAGAATTATTAGTGTGGTAGTTTCAACTAGTTGTTTTTCAGCCCAGGTTTCTTTTTTCTTCTCACTAAAAAATTCTTGCTGTCTTCATAGTGCATAGACATCCATACAATTCCACAGAACACATGCATTACAACTAAATTTACAGCAAAATAATGTAATCATAGTTCTAAACATTTCAGAAGCAGCAAAAATAAATAGCAAATAAGTATTCTGCATCATCATCATCATCAACGAGGCATGTTGCAATGTAACACCTTCTTAAATTCCAGAGCAGTGTGCACATTACTTAGGAAAAACATAAGTCCCAAGAAACAATTTTAGTATTAAGTAAAATACCATGTGAGTAAATTAGCAAAAAAGACTAAGAAAAAAAACACTAAGCTGAATCTCTGTTTGGCCTGTGCAATGACCCTTGCACCAGTACAACACACACGTTGCAATAAACTTGGCACAAACAAGCAGGCCGGTTTCCTAAACTGGGTTCTCACATCTAGTAAAATGCATTATAAATGGATTCCAGTACACTACAAAGAGTAAAATAACAGTATTTTTTCTTTTCAGAAAATAAAATAATCGCTGTCAAAAATTACTTTGGCTACGGCTATGAAGCATGCTACAAACTTCGGTAAAGTGAGAAAGTAGCTCGTAACCAGAAGTCGTGCTTGCCACTGAACAAGTACAAGCAGAAAGATTATTACAGACAAAGGTGAATGAAGCCATTCTGAGAAAGTCCAACAATGCGTGGGATAAACAAGATTGACAACATAAAAAGCTGAATATTTACAGTCTACCAATCAACCGAGAAACGAGCACAATAGAAATAAACATAATAATCATTAACTTCTGAACTTCGCAATTACGTATACAGTACATATAATCACAGTGAACAGCGGAAAAGAAATAATACTACATTCAGAGTGTCAAAACTATTTTACTCATAAAACTTTAAGGTCTATCAGTTTCCTAAATCTCGCTATTGCTACGTATATCAGACAACCAGACAGACATCCCTTGAAGTTCATAATCAACATTACTCTGTAAACGAAAATAACTGTAAACCACATAACTGGGCAGTAATCAGCACTATGAACTGAGTGAACAGCCTTCGCCAAACACTACAATGTACAGGTCATGCATGGGCTGTCTCAGTCTGTACCAGTAATCAGTAGCCCCGTGTCTACCTAGTAAATGTTAAATACTTTACGACAGCTGTACATCACCATTTTTCCTCACAGGGCTACCTAAGCCATGGAAAACACTACTTCAGTACTTTAGGTTCCTGTTTTATCAGTCATCTCTTCAGAGCAGCGCCATTCACCATAAACAAGAGGGGCCATCCCTGTCCGTATCTGCTTTACCACCTAACATATATCTCAGTTAATGCCTCATAATCTGCATAGTGACTTCGTACATACATCTTAAAAATATACTGATCGGAGGTTTCCATAAAAACACTTCAGACCACATCTGCATCAGCTGTCAGCATTTCAAAAAATGCTTCCCAAAGAGTCCTTTACCTCTGCTCAGATCAAGGGGTACGTTCTCCTCACTGCTGTCATTCCGACATATAGAAAACAACTTTAATGAATTTATCTGTCATAACTGCAGATTGAAAAAGAGATTAGCATACGCAACAACAACCATTCGCTCATCTTCAGATGTAAGCCAAGGACGATTTTTTACCTCGTATCCACAGCTATCCATTAGTGTTAGCACACATTTTCTGAAGGATATGAAGCAACAGCTTACCTGATGTGGTATAAAAGAGCAGTTCTTTTGGATAGTCTAACCAGGAACTCCTTGCAGCAAATGCCGGTGAGTGTCAATGGCTATCTCTGGTGATCTGAGTGCAGAAATAAAATAGAGGGATTCAGCAGCAGGTCTCCAAATATTATTCCAAAGAAAAGAAATACCTGTTGCTGGACCCTCTATTTATTGGGATAAAACAAAAGAAAATTAAGTTGGGGGTGGAGCTGTATGCAAGTGGTGGCTTGAATTGCAAGAATCCGATTGGCTGCCACCACTTGCTTATCGCAAACCTTTTAAACTGAATTACAAGTAAAACTTGAATGTGAACCTAATGTAAAAACACACTGAATCGTAACTGTATAATGTAATTTACAGGTTCAGTTACAATGTCAGTGTGTTTTACATTGGGTTCAACTACAGATTTGCATTACAGTTTATCTCGCATCAGGAAGGCACTCGGGGTTAAGAGCATGAAATAACTATCTTCTCATGGCGCGCTCGGTGTTAAACACACAGGCGCCCTGAGAAGCTACTCAGGGTTAATGAGCTAATCTACAGAACAAAGGGCAACGGATACTGCACTCCTTAGATGTGCACAGACAACTTAGATTCTACTTGGACAGGACTAAACCTCAAAGGAAATATGACCAACTGCTGGTGGCATTTGCTGCAGGGGCAGAGGGGATGGCTATTTCAAAGCAAATCATTTCCAAATGGATAGGCCATTGCATTCATTTCTGCTACAAGCACCATGGAAAACATATCACAAGGGATCAGACCCCACTCAACCAGGGCTGCATCTACCTTTACAGCCTTTCTCAGAGGCGTCCCTACCAAGGACATCCTAGAAGTTGCTACCTGGAGTTCTGTACATACTTTCACCAAGTATTACCATCTGCCAATTTTCTCTAAATCCAGAGCTGGCTTTGCCACTGCAGTCTTGCAGGGCTTTATAGCTGGTCCTAATGCTATCTAAATTCCTTCTCCCATCCTTAGCTTTGGGAATCTACCCAAATGTGATGACTGCAACAGTGAAACACGAAGAACATAGTACAGTTGTGTACACTTAGCATAATTGTAGATGTTCAAGTGTGTTCACTGTTGCAGTCCTGGTTACCCTCCCTCCAGCCCCCTTTCTTCTTTTGGCTATACCTCTACTCTCCTTTACTATGCTCAAAAGATTTTTGGTGTATTTGCTTTTTTGTTGGAGGTATAACCTTGTATATTTATAGATTTAGTTGCTTCCCATTAGGGGGGCACCTGACATCTGGGGCAAGAAAAACTGATGTAATAGCATTGGCTGCATGATTTATACCCATGACGATCTGACGTCATGGAAGAAGGGATAGTAACCGCAGGACCCAAGACGTTGTTAATCAGGCCGATTGAGGGCTACTGCAAGCAGATAACCCAAATGTGATGACTGCAACAGTGAATACACTCAAACATCTACATTTATGGTAAGTGTACACAACTGTACTTTCTGAGGGCTGGTGCACACAGACGTCACATTTATGGCCCACATACCTGGGACTGTAAAAGCTTTGGAAACCTGGTGGACAAGCTGATCGGAAGAAGGATAAACCCACTAGTGAATACTGCAACATGGAAGAGAAGGACATCTATGGTTATGGTAAGATTTTACACAACTTTCCTACCGTGTTAGAACACAGTGTTAATTGACACAGGATTAGTAACAGAATCACCCTTTCCTGTTCAGTGTCCTGGGAATAAACAGTTCTTGAGCCTTTTCCTAGTATTTTTAGCTAATAATTTTTGAAGCTTAATCCCCCTAGCCCAATAAAATTTGTATTGTTTCCATTCATCATGCACTTTAATGTGTGTAGTGTACCTCACCCCATTGTTTCTGCAATAATACATTTGAATTAATTATCCTATTTTTGCAATTAGTAAGTAAATATTGTTTCTCCAACCAAGAAATCTCTCTCTCGCATGTCTGAGCCTCAGTCTGATGTTTTAATTGTTGGACTCTAGCCAAACGGTATACACCACTTCATGAAACTAAATTTAAAAGAGGTCCAGAGCTTATTCCCATTAAGATTGTTCCTAGAAAGTAGCTTCCAGTAGCTTCTTAGCCAACTTTCTATAATCAGTTTTTATCGCAGTTGATCAGCCATAATGGGTCAGACCTCCACCTAGATAATCTAGGTGTTGATTGCTCTAAATTTTTACTTATTATATTGTGATCTGATATGGCCATAGTGATCATATTAGAATATTCTAAATATGCCATGAGATTATTTGAGATCCAAAATGTATGTAATCTACTGTTGATCCTCATCTGATAGCTAATAAATGTAAATTCTTTGACATATGGGTTCTGTACTCTGCACCAGTCACAGAGACCCCATTTTACATTCAATTATTTTAAAAAGGCTGACATTTTGGGACACTGATTACTTCCTTGTGGTCTCCTGTCCAGTGCAGTCTCAGTCACTGTGTTAAAATCCCCATCCAGAATGATGAAGTTCTTATGTGTAATGTATTAATCCACAACACATGACTATGACCCCCATGAAGTCCTGACTTTATTATTAGGCCCATAAAAATGTGTTAACTAGCATCCAGTGTCTGCTTGTTGTACATAACAATGATCCACCTACTTTTATCTTTTACTAACCATTCCACTCTGCCTTGTATTGACATGTATTAAAACTGCCACCCCTTGCCACAGCTACTTATCACCTGACCTGGCCACATTCACATTAAACTTTGTTTTCTCCTTGTTTTTACTATTATTTCTTGTAAGAAAGCAATATGTACACTCTTACCAACCATTATACAGTCATTCAGCTTTCATCCATAAAGACATGCCTTCGACATTCCAACTTGTGAGTTTTATCTTACAATCCAAATATTCACATGACTCTTTAAATTAAACACAATATTCATTCTAGTTTAATCACCCACAGAGATCACTTTCAATTCTTACACTATGAAAAACAGTGTAAATGTTTGCTAGGCTGTGCACTAGCTAGGATACTTTTCTTAGCCTGGAAAAGTCTTTCAACAGCTAAAGCATCTTAGTCTGTAACTTTGGTACATCATATACTATCTTCTTTTCCCTTTCTTTTATATATCTACTAACCATCCTAAGGAAACACAAGTGGTCAGACAATACAGTCCAGTACCTTACTCACTGGATTTAAAAATTACTGGGCAGTAATTATGTCCCTTGCAATGTTTGTGATGTCATGCAGTATTTTAGTCAGTGTTGTTAAAAAAAAAAAAAAAAAAAAAAAAAAAAAAAGATAGGACTTCTCACATTAACTGTTATTTATACTCATAGTAATATAATCCACCTCTTCAGTTAAGCAGTTGACTCTCCAAGCCAGCTTATTTACCTCTCAAATATCCTCATTAGTAGTTAAATCAGGGCCATTAAAGTCTGTATTGCTTGAAGGAGAAATGATCCTCTTGAATGTCCTCTATGTCTTGTTCCCCATGAGCTCCAAACAGTTTTTAGCAAACTCCACAGTAGTTTATTTTTTTGATACTGGCCTGTCCATTTGTTTACCCTTATGTGCAGGACATTTAGATGGTGTGCTAGCATTTGGTCTTTCTCCTCTTCTGTTGTCTGTCCCAGGAGGTGGGGGTTTAAAACCCCATCAGCTTAAGATTTTGGTTTGTTTGCCAGTTCCCAATCTCCAAGGAAACCCTCTGCATCCCTAGGGAGAAGGAATCTAAATGGGTGTGCATCCTTTGTTAAGTGAAGTATGTCTGGGTATCTCATATCAACTCCAAAACCCAACTTGTGTGCCCATCTTAAGTATAAAGCCTTTCTTTATTCAAATAATGTTGCACAGTAATCGAAAATGATCTTAACCTGATGTTCTGCTGTTTTTAAATTGGTATTCAGCTCCCCTATCATGTTTAAGTATTTTTTCTGCGTCATTGAAGTCAAGGCATTTGAAAATGAAGTGACTTGGATAAGTGGAGTTTATCTGGTTCGACTGAATTCCATGATCTCTTTCTATAACTGGAGGGCACTCCACATTTAAATGTTGCTGTAGTTCCTTTTGTATTAACTCCATTGTATCCACCCCTTCCATTCTTTCATGTAGGCCAATCACTCACAGATCATTTCTTCTGGACTTGTTTTCCATCTCATCCGTTTTGTCTTCTTTTTGTAGAGTGAGTGTTTGTATGTTAATACGTTTAGAGTGGATCGTTATGATGCCCTTGTATTCCTTCAGCTGTGTCTGTCGATCGGTAATGGTCTGCTGCTGTGTTTCCAAGATCTGATCATGCCCGGCTGTTGCTGATTTAATTTGTTTGATATCATCTTTGGTGAAAGAATCGATGAGACTGTACCATACTTGAATTAACTGGAAACAACTGAAATGAGACTGGAAAGAAAGTCTTTATTTGTTAATTACCCAGGCTCGTGCTGAACAGGTGCCAGTCTCTCCTTTATGGGCCAAGTCTTGTGTACTTTTCAGAATGAATTCTCCAAACACTGTAGTTCATTTAATAAGGCTTTATTAGATGTTGAATACTGTCTTTATTAATAGTGTTGATAAACAATAACAGTCAGAAATGATGGGATGCTGGTTAGTAATAACAGTGCTGCTAAATATATCCAAAGATGTTTTGTAGTCCAATCTCGCCTAAATTCTTACCTGTGGGTTTGGAGCCGAACCTCTGCTCCGAGTCGGCCATACTCTAGCTCAGAGTCTTCAATTGGCTCGTGGCTAAGAGGTATCCCATACTGCAATGCGCCTATCCCCCAGATCTCATTTGCCACTCGTACAGCGCAGACGTGGTCTCGCTCTTGGCCGTGTCTGAGTACAAATTTTCTACTATTTGTTTGATTTAGTAGCTCCAGAAGCTATTTTTAATACAGAGTTTGTGTGTGTTTTTACTTCTAACGGTTTATTGAATTTTTCTACTATCTCGTTTCCCTTGGCGTTTACGGGCTAGGCCCATTTCAGTTAGAGGACCAAGTCCTCCCCTGTTTTTTTCTGTTGTTCTTGTTCTGATATTGTAGTAGGCTAATCCCCCTTGTCAGCAGGTTCCTTGTGGTGTGACTGTTGTTGTTTCCCTGTTTTTTTCCTGGCTAGGCCCATTTAACTTAGAGGACCTAGTCCTCCCTGTGGTTATCTCACGGTCTCTAGGCCGTTTGAGTTAGAGGCTCTAGTTTCCCATGCTTCTTTGACTTCTGTGGTGAAGGTGCCCCTACCGTTTTCCCCTGTGTGTGTGTTCTTGTCTCAACATAGCCTAAGAGCACAGGCCTTCGGGCTTCAAAAAGTGTGTTAAGTGTAACAACAAAATGTCTTTGACAGATGGGCACTCTGTGTGCATGTATTGCTTGGGGGCTATTCATTTACAGGAATCCTGCTCGTTCTGTCACGCTTTCAGCCCCCACGTGCTGCAAGAGAGGAAGAACAAGCTAATTTTAAGAGGATTGCTGAAACCTTCTTTTGAATAGGATTTGGAAAGATCCTCCAGTTCCAAGTCTTCTCCTTCCAAATCAGACAAAAAGATGGACAAAAAATCATCTGAGAAGCTCTCTCCGGCTCCGTTGTTCTCCTCGGAGCCACTAGAGAAAATGATTAAAACTACAATTGCTTCTTCGGCTCCACTGGCTTTGGGGCTGACAGAAGACAGTGCTTCGATGATGCCTACATCTGCTCCAGGATTATTGGAGTCGGTGTCAGATTTGTCATTTCGGAGCCGGTCTCCAGTTTTTCGATCAGTCTCCCTGACTCGTTGGTCTCCCTCTATAGGGCGATCCAGATCCCCAACCATGTCCTCTAGAGCCTCCAGGACACTTTCCGATGACTATGTTGATAGAGTGGTGAAGAAACTGTTCCAGTCATCGGTGCTGGCTAAATTACTTTCGGCTCCGGCCCAGTCAGCTTCAGAGCCCTTCCTCCCTTCATCTTTGGCTGTTCCTCCTCCAGACCTTTCTTCAGAGCCAGAGCTGTCGGTTCTGTCTGATGCCTCGAGATCGGCTCCAGTAGCCCCTTCTGGCATCTTTGCTCCAGTCTCCGTTCCAACCCCGTCGGCGCCGTCCACAGGGTCCAGGATTCACAGCTCACTGGTCTGAGCTGGGAGGGAGATATCTGGTCGAGCGTCTTCGGCTCCGAGCCTTCTCCTCGGCTCTTCAGCTCGGGTGAGCATGGACCTGACATCGGCTTCGGACCTTATTTCCTCGGCTCTGAGGCTGTCTTCTGCGGTTAGTTGACCTTTGGAGCTGCAGGGATCAGCTTTCGAGGTCATGAGGAGTGTGCCGGCCAGGTCATCGGCTGCATCCTACAGTACCAACACTCTTTCTCCCTCCAGCACCGATATCAGTATCAGATCACCCTCTTATCTAGGAACAGCAGAGACCTAAGACCTCAGGATGCCTCCATGAGTGGTTCACAGCTTTCTGAGGCCTCCCCGGGTTTTTTACCCGAGAAGCCACCCAGAAAGAGAGTGTGCAAGAGGAAGCACATTGACTCCCAAGATGATTCCCTCACATCTGACACCAACCTCGAGGAGTCAGAGGGGTCCCCTAAGTCATCTTCTGACGATATCTCTTTTTCAGATATCTTGGAAATACTGAGACAGAGAGGCAACTGGCCATCTAAAGCTCCTTCTGAGGAGGAGTCCGTGTTTCTGAAGGCCTTTGGGTCCCAACCCCTCCGCCTCTTGGGTTTCTCCCCCATTTGACAAGCTTCTGGACCTCATTTGTTGAAAGGTGTGGGAAACTCCAGACACTGTGGAACCGGTCCCTAGGAGACCCAACAAGTTTTTGTCTGCTCCCCCTGATAGAGAATTTTTTACAAAAGGCTTTCCAGTAGATGCCATGGTGGTGGCAGCAGCCACCAAGAAGGAACTTGCAGAAACTTCATCTACCGTCCATCCCCCTAACAAGGAGTCCAGGGCTATGGAAAGGTATGGAAAGCGTGTATTCTCTTCAGCGGCCTTTACACTGCGGTCGCTGAACTACTTATCAGATTTTACATGGCTCCAAAGAGATCTCCTAAAGGAGTTGTGAGATTCTTTACAGGGTAGCGTTTCTGATGCTCTGGCTCAGAAAGTCAATGCTCAGATGTCTACCCTAAATTCTATTACCAACTCTTCCATGAGGCTGATCTCATACGCAGCCGATGGAACGAGCAGGGCTGCGGGTTCCGGAGTCTCTCTTAGGAGACACCTCTGGATGCACCTGTGCAACTTCGCGGAGGCCTTCAAGTCATCCTTCACCAATGCGCCCTTTGACGGTTCATCCTTATTTGGAACCAAGGTGAAGGATACTGTCACTAGGTGCGAGCAGGAAGGAAAAACCCTGTCTGCCGTGGGTGTCTGTTTTTCCATGCCTTCTAGACCTTATCCCAAGGGCCAGAAGGGTGGAAAAATGTGGTTCAGAAAATCGCAGAGTTTTTTTCACGACGCAGAGTGATTCCCCCTCCAGAGGCAGAGGTGGGGTGGAATTTTAGGTAGATGCCTTAGAGGCAGAGGAGGCCCGCATAACCAGGGGGACCGCGATTCCTTTCGTGGCTCTCCCTACCAGCGCTCCTAATAGGAGGCCCGACTGTGCATCTCTGGAGCCAGTCGGGGGTCACATTTCTCTATACCCAGAAGCCTGGTGACACATCATCCAAGACGAGTGGGTATTAGAGAGAATCTCCAGAGGTTATCATATTCCTTTTCTTTCATCTCCCCCTCCAAACAAAAGAATCCCAGACGTCCCACCCAGTCAAAGGGATTCCGCAACCTTAGAAGTTCAAACGTTGCTGTTAAAAGGAGCCATCCAGCCCGTCCCCTCAGACCAAGTAGGATTAGGGATTTGCTCCAGATTCTTTTTGGTGCCAAAAAGAATAGGGGACCTGAGACCCATTTTGGATCTTAGCCGTTTGAACCTTCATGTAGAGAAGTCCAAGTTCTGTATGGTTACGTTACAGTCAATTCTCCCATTATTAGGGAAAGATGTGTGGATGTGCTCCATCGACTTCAAGGATGCTTACTACCATATAAAAATGGCAGGGCATCCAGAAGTCACCTACGCTTCCGGCTGGGAGCCAGTCATTTTCAGTTTCACGCCCTGCCCTTTGGTCTCACCACAGCCCCCAGGGTGTTCACCAAATGCATGGCAGTGGTAACGGCTCACTTGAGACATCTGGGATTCCAAGTGTTTCCGTACCTGGATGACTGGCTCCTGTCTGCCACCACCAGGCATCTACTACTACAGACCAGGGACGCCACTATTGCACTGTGCCAAAGTGTGGGAATCACCTTGAATTGGGAAAAGTCTGCATTGTTGCCCTCGCAGCATGTTACCTTTATCAAGTGCCAAATTAGACACAGTGCTCATGAGGGTTTTCCTGCCAGAAGAGAGGATTCAGATTTTACAGCAGCAAGTCTACTCTCTACTACCACTGAAGAAGGTCAAGGGAAAAGTGGTCCTCCAGTTGTTAGGGACTATGGCTGCCACGATTATGCTAGTCCCTCTTGCAAGACTTCACATGAGGATTCTTCAGTGGCTACTTTTTGCCCAGTGGTCTCTTCAGCACCTTCCACTTTCCCACTTTATTGTAATAACCAACAGGTGCAAGCAGGGTCTGTGCTGGTGGCTTCAGACCAGCAATCTCAACATGGGTATGCCTTTTGTTCTTCCTCCTCAGATTGCCACTGTGACCACAGATGCCTCCCAGATCGGGGGGGGGGGGGGGCATTATCTCGGCAGGACTGTCCAAGGCACGTGGCAGGAACACTTGATCCATTTGCATATCAATGTCTTATAGATGAGAGCGGTGCTGTTAGTGTTGCAAGCACTTCAAAGCTTTCTTCCTCATGGGACAATTGCAATCCACTCGGACAACATGTCAGTGGTCTGGTATCTGAACAAACAGGGAGGAACCAGGTTTTATCCCCTTTGCAGAGAGGCTCTTCGAGTGTGGCAATGGGCAGTATCTTTCCAGTGCTTTCTAGTGGCAATGCACATTCCGGGGAAGTCCAACATGATTGCCGACAGGCTGAGCAGAGCTATTATGATGCCTCACGAGCGGTCCCTGAACGAACAAGTGGCAGAACGGATTTTCCGCAGATGGGGTCAGCCTTGCTGCAATCTATTTGCCAGCCCCCTCAGTGCCAAATACAGCAGCTGCTTCATCCTTATTCCCCTGGAAGGGGAAGCACCCAGGGACGCTCTAGTTCACGATTGGCCCTCCGGTCTTCTCTAGGCCTTTCCTCCAATTCCCCTGATAATGAAGGTTATTCAGAAAGCACAGTCTTTCGGAAGCAAAATGATACTGATTGCTCCACACTGGCCTCGTCAGATCTGGTTTCCTTTTCTTCAACCTTATCTAAAGGACAAGCCGTGGATTCTGGACCCAGAACTGGATCTGTTGACTCGTATGTCAGGGCAGTTCCACCCCCTCCATCCAGACCCTCAGGTTGACAGCATGGCTGCTCCAATTCCTTCCCTAGTCAGGCTTCATGATTTTTCACCGGAGGTGGTTCATATTCTGTCTTCCTTCCACAAGCCTTCTACTAGGAAGATTTATTCCAGTAAATGGAAGAGATTCTCCGTTTGGGCTCATGAAAGACAGATTGATTTCTATACAGCTCCCATTTCATCAGTTTTAGAGTTTCTATCTCAACTGTTTTAGTCAGGGATCTGCTGCGGCAACTATCAAAGTGCTGTTGGCAGCCATTTCTACTTTTCATGTTGCTAATGAACCCAATCTAATGGCACGCGTACTTTGTAGGGCTTTTCTCAAAGGGACGATGCTACTTCGACCTGCGATCTTTGATCCTGTTATGCCATGGGACCTTAATTTTGTGCTACAGCAGCTTACCTTGCCTCCTTTTGAGCCCACAGCAACCTGTGACATTAAATTTTTGTCTTGGAAGACACTCTTTTTTGATAGCCATCACTTCGGCTAGGCGGGTCTCTGAACTCCAAGCTTTATCAGTCCGTCCCCCTAATTTGATATTTCACAAGCATAGGGTTTCGCTAAGACCTAATCCTTCCTTTATGCCTAAAGTTGCTTCAGTGGTCAGTCTCAACCAGTCTATTGAGTTGCCTGTGTTTTTCCCTGAATACTCTAACAAGGCAGAATTTATGTTTCATCAGCTAGATGTCCACAGACAATTACGTTTCTATTTACATAGAACAAAAGATTTTTGGAAATCTGATCAACTCTTTGTCTCATTTTCAGACACTAGACTAGGGACTTCAGTTTCCAAAGTAACTCTGTTCAGATGGATTTCTAGCTGCATTTCCTTCATCTATTCTTCAAATGGCAAGGAATTACCCTTTAAGGTAAAGGCTCACTCTACATGTTCGATGTCTACTTCTACTGCCTTTCAGGCTAGGATGTCTATGGATGATATTTTTGCTGCAGCTACTTGGGCATCTCCTCACACCTTTATTAGTCATTACAAATTGGATGTGGTATCAAGGGGCAGATCCTCATTTGATTCCACAGTGCTCCGGAGTATTTTCCAGTGAGCTACCCAAGGTCTAGGTGCTAGGGACGCTGTCCCACAGGTAAGAATGTAGGCGAGATTGGACTACATAACATCAAGAAGTTATGTACTCACCATAACGTTTGATGTATGTAGTCCATCTCGCCTCACATTCTTACTAACCCCCCCCCGGAGGACCTAGAGGTCGAGTCTCTGGTTTCAGCACTCCTCCTTGATATGTTGAGTTGGTTCTTCCTCTCAACGTGTTTGTGTGTGTGTGTATATGAGCTTGCAGCAAACAAGATCTGGGGGATAGGCGCATTGCAGCATGGGATACCTCTTAGCCATGAGCCAATTGAAGACTTCGAGCTTGAGTATTGCCAAGTCGGAGCTGAGGTTCGGCTCCGAACCCACGAGTAAGAATGTGAGGCGAGATGGACTACATACATCGAATGTTATGGCGAGTACATAACTTCTTGTTTCTGCACATATATTCTGGTTGTCCTGAATAATGTAAACTGAAACAGTCTTTATTTGACCTGTCTTCTGTACTCAGACTCAAGTGTCTGTATTGTAGCTTCCATTCTAAAATGCTGGATATTTAATCTTTTCTGTATGTCAGGTCAAACTAACTAACCGACATCCCTAACTGTATCTGAAATATATTTTAATAATACCAAAACCATGTAATGCTTTACATGCCTCCTTAGCCTTGGTTACCAAGCCTGGTCTTTATGTAGCATTCCATTTCTATGTACATTTTTCCCTTGAGAAAGAAACAGAAAAAGTCTGTAGCCTTCCCTTGGGAACTATTCGCTCTCATGCTTGAACAGCAGGGTTGTTTTTTCCTTTTGCTTAACTGTCTTTTCTAAAATGTATGCATAAATGAAACACAATTCTGGCACAACATTTCTAGGCCTATTTTACCTTTTAGTCTGCATAATGCCTAATAACTACTTTAAAAATGGAAGTTCTTAGTTCAACATATATGATAGAATCAGCCTCTACTCGGTTTGCTGTTACATCCCCCTGAAGCATTCTCTGGTCTTCTGCCATGATGGTAAGGGAGTTGGCTCACTGTCATTAACATTTGTTTCACAAAACCACCCGGATTCACACAGATGTGGTCTTCCTTTCTTTTATTTGCGTTTTAACTTAAGACTACATATATTATGCCATCATACTTTCGGTGTTTAGGCTAAATAGGAGGTCAAAGCCAACATTTAAAGGGCCAGTTCTCTCAGTGCTGGTAATTGTTCCATCCACTCACCACAAGTGCTCATACACCCCCCCCCTTTCCCATTTTCCATGAATAACTAGTTTAAAGAGAAGATCTGGCCTATTACAAACGGTTTCCTTGCCTGTGGGCTGTGGTACAGATTGAGGTGGAAGCTATTTCTTCAGGCCCTCTTGCAGATGATATTTCCTTCAGGGAGACTTTGAATATCATGAAAAACCTATTTAAATGGGGCTGCAAGGTAGTCTTGGAGTTCCAAGAAGCAGTATGTTACTCTACTGGGTATGGAGGAACTGAAGCCTCTCTTGGTTCCCCTATTCAGGTGATGTTCTTTGTGTTTCACTGTTGCAGTCATTACATTTGGGAAATCTGCTGGCAGGTTGCCCTCAGTCGGCCAGAATTCCAAAGTCTTGGGTCCTGCGTCGGTTGCGTTCTCCTCTTCCATGACGTCAGGTTGTCAGGGGTATAAAACAAGCAGCCGACGCCATTTTCTTTAGTCTTTCTTGCTGTGCGGTGCCCGACGCAGAAGCATTTTGCAAGTCCCGGTCAGCCGACTCCTGAAATATTCGAGTTTGAGTTTCAGAACCGAAGTCTTCACTAAAGCTAAGTACCCCGTTGGGGAAACTTTTTTCTTGCTCCATATCTATGTCAAAATGCTGACTTTGCAGCAGCTTCTGTCCATGCTGGGCAAGAATGCTTGGCTGGTGACATTAGACCTAAAAGAGGCATACCTGCATGTACCAATAAGGCAATCGTGCAGAAGATACCTCAAATTCAAAGCTGGCTTAATGCATTACCAATTCTCTGCACTGCCCTTTGGCTTATCTACTGCACCCCAGGGTCTTTACAAAGTGCCTGGCACCAGTAATTGCTTTTTGCAGACAAAGAAGTATACAAATATATCCTTACTTGGACGACTGTCTCATTCAAGCAGAGAACAAGGACATTCTTCTTCAACACCTGGCATTTGTGAAAAGGCTTCTGACATGCCTAGGGTTCACAATAAATGAAAAGAAATCACAACTGGTACCCTCTCAAAAGATAACATTCCTGGGTGCAAGCTTGAATACAACTGCCCAGATGGCTTACCTCACGCCAGACAAACAAAGGCAACTTGACTACTTACTTCAAACTGATGGCAACAAAAACCCAATTATCTGCAAGACAAACTCTGCAGGCTTTGGGCTTCATGGCATCCTGCATCCTACTGATTCCATATGCAAGACTGCATATGAGGAAACTTCAATGGTACCTAAAAAGTTTATGGAGTCAACATTGTCACAGTCTGTAAACAATGATTCCTCTCATTCCCTGCCTAGAACAGGAGTTTCTATGGTGGACAAAGGCATGTCACCAAAACATGGGGCGGGCCTTCAGTCTACCCCCTGCCAGCCAAACCTTAACAACAGACGCGTGAGGTTATGCCTGGGGGGGCCCACATGGTGGAAAGATGCATTCAGGGCATATGGACCCCAAAACAAATGGTTTCAGACTTAACACAAATTCTTGCATAAATGCTTCAGCACATACAATTCAACATACAGAGTTAAGTTGTAGTACAGTTTCAACCAAAAAGAGATGCTAGCTGTTCAAAATGCCCTGACAGCCTTCAAGGACTTACTTCATCCAGGACAACTACTAATAAAGACGGACAACACCACGGTTATGTGGTATATAAAGAAGCAGGGGGCACACACTCATAGCCCCTTTGCAGATTAGCCATGGCACTGTGGGACACAGCTTTGACTTACCAAATATATCTTCAAGCTCAATTCCTGCCAGGAAAACAAAATACTCTGGCAGACGATTTAAGCAGAAACCTTATGGGCCCTCACGAGTGGAAACTAGATCCACAAGACTTCAGCATAATAACAAAGAAATGGAGGAGCCCGGACATAGATCTATTTGCTTCTCCTCAAAATTATCAATTAAAAATATCAAAATTATCAATTAAAAAGATTCTGCACAAGGACTTAGTCACAGACAAGCATGGAAAGTGGAAGCCCCATCCTTCATTTGGAAAAACCTATCAGTTGATGCCTTTCCTCCTCTGCCTCTTCTTCCCAAGGTCCTACTAAAAGTCAGACAAGAGAAACCAAAGATGATACTAATTGCCCCGGACTGGCCCCGCCAATCATGGTACCCAATCCTAAGGAACTTGTCTCAATACCCAGCTTGGACCTTACCTCAAAGACCTCAACTACTGTCCCAGCAAAGCAATCGGATCCTGCACAATCAACTCCACACACTGAACCTGGCAGCATGGCTGATCATGTAGGCATACAAACAGCACCTTTCAGTAAAGCTGTGATGGATGTCATTTTGGAAGCCAGAAGGCCTAATACTAGAAAATCTTATGCTGATAAATGGAAGAGATTCTGTGCTTGGATCGAGCACAAGGAACTGATACAGCAGAACCAAATATTCCTCAGGTATTACAATACTTGATTGAGATGCTTGACAAAGGCCTATCTTTCTCATCAATTAAAATCCATGCCTCTGCCATTTTGGCTCATTACAGTACAGAGCCACCAATCTTTTCTCATCCTTTACTAAAGCAGTATCTTAGAGGAGCCAAAAATTTAAGGCCTCCTAGAAGATCACCAATACCCGCATGGGACCTCAATTATGTGTTGGAAAAGCTCACCCAGCCTCCATTTGAACCAGCTGCTACTGCTGATATAAAGTTCTTATTATGGAAAACAGCTCTGTTACTAGCAATTACTTCAGCAAGAAGAGTCTCATAGCTGCAGGCACTCATGGCTGTGGAGCCTTTTATCATATTTTACCCAGACAGGGTGTCTCTGAGGACAAATCCTTCATTTATGCCTAAGGTGGTTTCCAGTGTGGCTCTTAACCAAACTATTCATCTGCCAACCTTTTATCCAAATCCGCAGAACAAGGGGGAGAGAATTCTGCATTCCTTGGACATACACAGACAGCTAAGATTCTACTTGAGCAGGACTAAAGCTCTACGAAAAACTGAGCAATTACTAGTGTCATATGCTGCAGGATCAGAAGGAAAGACTATTTCAAAGCAGACTATTTCAAAGTGGATAAGCCACTGCATTTGCTTCTGCTACTTACACCATGGCAAACCTGTGCCCAAGGGCATTAGGTCTCATTCCACGAGAGCTGCAGCTACTTCAGCAGCATTTCTCAGAGGAGTACCAACCAAAGACATTCTAGAGGCTGCCACTTGGAGTTCTGTTCACACATTTAAAAAGCATTATCATTTGCCTCTCTACTCTTAAGTCCAGGGCAGGCTTTGCCACTGCAGTTCTGCAGGGCCTTATAGCCGCACCTAATGTTCATAGGTTCATAGGTTGGTACTAGGCTATCAGCCCTAGGGCCTATACAAGCCTAGCCATAACAATATGCGTCCTTCTTACTCTCCCCATCATGTAGGGTTTGCGCAGATTTATTGCTCAAAGAGGTCGAGAGGTATGGTCCGTACATATGTACAGTAACAAGCCATGACATTTGTGTAATGTACAACTGCATACCTGTAGTCACAACATGTCCAAGAAAATAATCCCCGTATGAATGAATACAGGTAATAGTCAAATGTGAATGGGAACCCCCCCCCCTCACCGTGGAGTATGGACCGTAACAACCCCACCCATAATATGTACAGCCAACAGAATAAGCTCCTGATAGGTGCCCAATCACATGTGTCTATAAATACAGGTAAAATGTTCATAATAGGGAGATGCTCCCTGTCCACATGCTTCATCTGACATTTGAAATCGGCCAGGGAAGTTCCGTTCACCAGGCGGACAAGCCCATACCGAGATCACTAGATGAAGACCCTGACCCTAATGCTGTTTAGCTCCAGCCTCCCATCCATAACTTTGGGATTCTACCCAAATGTAATGACTGCAACAGTGAAACATGAAGAGCATAGTACAGTCGTGTACACTTACCATAAATGTAGATGTTCGAGTGTATTCACTGTTGCAGTCCAGGTTACCCGCCCGCCATCCCCCTTTCATTCTGGAGTTTATCTTTCCTTCTCTATCTTCTATAACCTATGTGGTGTGTTTGCTTGTAGATGAAGGTAAAGTTTGTACTGATGCATGTATATATATATGTGTATATATATATATATATATATATATATATATATATATATATGTATTCTTGCTACCTTTTTGGGGGCACCTGACATCTGGGGCAAGAAAAACTAAAGAAAATGGCCTCGGCTGCTTGTTTTATACCCCTGACGACCTGACGTCATGGAAAAGGAGACAGCAACCAACGCAGGACCCAAGACTTTGGAATTCAGGCTGACTGAGGACAACCTGCCAGTAGATTACCCAAATGTAATGACTGCAACAGCGAATACACTCGAACATCTACATTTATGGTAAGTGTACACAACTGTACTTTCTCAGATGACTCTGAAGTGCCATTCTTGAGAACTGTCTCCCAGATGCCTACTTCTAAAACATCTTCATGAAGCCTTATTCAAAAAAAAAAATAGTCAGGATCTACCGGGTTTAAATAGCTTACAGCTCCCTGTATAAGAATCCAGTGGTAGACCCAGCAGTCATATCCTTACAAATGGTAGGGGGTTCTAAGCAAGCTCCAGTACTTATTACTGTCTCCAGTGATAAGAAGAGAAAATTCTCCGACCATTTGACATGTGGACCTGCAGGACACTGGCCAGATGAAACCCACTGCATCCTTCCTGGGTTTAGGCATTCATGGTTACTTCTAAAAATGCGCCTTGGTGCCATGTTCCCAACTCAAGCACCCAGAAGACCGGACTAGACCAGTTCTTTAGAGTGGAAGATAATACCAGGTACTTACAGAAGAGTAGTTTAGCAGTTCTTGTGGTCATCTTGCTTATAGCAAGAAGGTATACAAGACTGACATCTATCAATAGAGTGTTTACTCAGGATGATGTCTTAAAGCAAATGGATATGAGGATTAATTCTGTAGAGGACATCACTCAGACTTGAAACTGTGTAGACCTCACATAATATGAAAGACTTTGCCTTGAAATGTGGGTAAGATGATGTATGATGCCATAGCTGCATCGCTCAGGGCTGCTGCAACTGAAACTGTTTTAAAAAGGCACACGGGGCTGAGCATTAAACTGCTACCTGAAGAAATCAAGAGCCAAGTCCCAAATGCCTCTTTGACAAATATTGACATTTTGGCCCTCCTGCAAATAAAGATTCAGAAGTGCAAACAGAAAAGTTTATTGGGAGACCTATGCAAATGATGGGCTAATTCTTCACTGACCTTTACCAAAAAAGTGTAAGTTGCCAAAAAAGAAATGACCTGTGTACAACAAACAAGTGTGGGGTTGCCAATTAAAAAAATTACCTTTAGGAAAAGCTGCAGGGAAGATACAAGCTAGGGCAAATGGCAAGAAAGAAGAATGGACAGTGGACCTCCTAGGAATTTGTCATTTTGCAAGGCAGACCCCACTTCCTCATCCTTCCAGTCACTATGTCTCCCAAAATGCTAGGCGTAAGGTTGAGTTTCTTCACAGAGCAATGGTTTGGTGGGACATCAGTTGCCATAGTAAAAAGATACTTCATACCTGGCTTCAAGACATCATTCTGCCACCTCAAAGAGAAGGACCAGTGGGATCTCAACCAAATGAGCAGCATGTCATCATGAAAAAGATGCCCGTACTTGACGCTTTCTAAGTTTTAAAGGAAACCTGGAAGACGGAAACCATCATAGTAGTGTTTGGCTGCACTGTGGCCCTGTGGTACATCAGCAGGCTGGTGAGCAGACACTCAGTTGTGCAGACTAGGCATGAAAGCTTGGGACATAGCACTACAGTATAGCCTCCTCTTAAAAGTAGTGTACATCCCATCTTGGGAAAATGGGGCCACAGACTTTTTAAGTAGATCCTCAGCCTACCCCATTTGAATGAGCTCTGAAGTAGAGGACCTTCAGATGTGTAACCCAAGTCTACACAACACTGTGGAATTATCTCCTTGCCACCCTGCAAAATTGCCAGATGAAAAGGTTTTATTTCAGGCTGCCTTGCCAGGAAGCAAGGATCACAGGCCCACTCTTTCTTTGGGAACAAAGCACTGTTGTATGTATTCTACTGATCCAACTTTCCTCAGAGTACTTGTGGAGGCCAGTGTGGACCAATCAAACATGGTGTTTATTAGCTCTCTTTTGGCCTAGACAGCCTCGATTCTCCCTTCTTGTCCAGCTTAGAAAAGGGGAATCCATGATGCCCCTCAAACAATGTAAACTCAATAGGATTAGTAGTCTGGTACACACCAATATAAGTAGCCTTTGTTTGATTGCATGGAGTATAGGGTCATCCTCCTATACTGGGTCGTCTGTGATGCAGATGTTCTTGGCACTCTAAAGGAGGCCAGATGGCCTAATACCTGGAGACCATATTTGGGCAAATGGAATGAGATTCTTTTTACAATGTCTAATTAACTAGAGTCTACCAAAGAGAGCCTGTATTCAACAGGTCATTAGCTGCTTAAGTTTACTTTCTAATACACAGTTGACTTATGCTTTTCTCATCTTCTACTTATTTGACATTTCAAGTTGCTTTTCTATGACTTGCCCTTTAGTTTCCCTTTCAGTATCTAAAATTTTCCTAAGGTACTCTTCTTGCAATGTTAACTTTCTCTTGCAGAAGCTAACACTACTATCTTTTGCACCACCAGGTGATTAGGATAAAACTTTGTCCCAGAAAACTGTTTTCCTGCTAAGTGTCACTTCTCCAAGGAGAGTATCTAAACTTAAAGTGATTGTAGTCTGTAAACTGTATACTGTTGTCTAACAACGCAGAGAGGCCTCAAGACCCAGTTGTTCCTTCATGTCCAAAATTGTGTCCGACAGATGTAATTCTGTTCTGATGTTGCAGTATTAGTATGGGGGTGATCCTCCACCCCAAGCATCCCAACGTCCGGCCACTATATAAAAGTTTTTAGCTACTGCATGTACATGGGATGTTGCATGCATGACTTGATGAATGTCAGCCATAAAAAAGATATCTGCACATACAATCCTGAGAACTTCTCTGCCTACATTTGAAACACTTGACTCGTATGTTAGTCTGCTGCCTGTTTCTGTTTTGCTGCTTCCAGCTTTCAGATAAGTGCCCTGTTGTGGGATACATTTTTTATTGCTACTGTCTTTTTTGTTTAATTCATGTCATCCAGGAATGGCAAGTGTAGGTGTGGAAGGCAAATACCACATAAGGGCAGTCACGATCTGTCTCTTTTTTGTCTAGGCCCAAATCATGACCACCGTTCCTGTGCTGTTTGTCAGGCCTTAGTCCCAATGACCTTGCAAAGCTGTTTTTCGGCTTTGAGTCTTTATTTAGAGAGCCAAAATTTGAAAAGTCTAGCTAAGGACGGTTGACCTTTTCATTTATTTTAGACAAGATAGGCAAAGAAGTGTCTAAGCAACTGTGTTAATATCGATTGCAGACTGCACAGTGTTCTGTAGCAATCATCATGGAAAAACTCTTTAGACTTCCAAGTAAAAGGTCATTCATCTAGAGCATCACTAGCACCTGCAGCCTTTTTCATATGTATTTCTTTGTAACAGATATGAAAGACTGCCACTTAAACATTCAGCCATACATTTTCCAGACATTATTAGCCGAAGGCCTACTCCAGAAACAGAGCAGACTTGAACATTACTGCTACTGCTCTGCAAGTATCCTAGCTCCTCCGTTGTAAGACTGATGTCAGGATCATTACTACTTTAGCGTTCTTCCATTGTCTGTGAATAGTGATGCAGCAGTGATCCCTGCAGTGAGTGTAATCCAGACGTGGCTTTTATGAGCAGTAAATGTTGAATCCAGGCTTCACTGCTACAGTAAGGACCCCCCCCCCCCCCCAGGTATATCCAAGCACCTGAATTTATTTGTTGAATAAATGATGGAGTGGAGCCTACCTATCTCTTCCCTTCTTACTAATCTTCCTGAAACTGAAAATGTACTAATTGGAGGACTGTGTGTTTGTGTCAGTATGGTCATTTCTAACCCTGGAAGAGAATATACTGCAGATACACTTGTTAGTGCTAGAATGTTTTGGGTCTCACAAGAAGAATTAAGCATGGTACAAGCTTCTGTTGATTTTCTACATAGCATTGGACTAATATCTGCACAGCGAGGAGGAGATCACCTCATTAGGGGTACGGCCAAAGTAATGGGAGTTTGGCGAGTTGAAGATGGATGTTTTCCTGTGGCTCTTTTGAATGTTTATGAAAACTCCCAAAGCAGTGATACCTGGGCTCAAGTATCTACTGATATGCTTAGTCACAGCCGCATTCCACATTTAAACCTTGTAGGAAACCAATTCCTCTCTAGTGTGACCTTAATTTTATGAATGTTAAACTAACTTGACCCTTTCTAAACCAAGGCTGTCTAAGATCCTGTAGTTGTTATCCTGGAAGATATCTGAAATATAAGCTTTAATGTGAGGAGCCTTGTAGAGTCTTCCATAAGGGCAAGTTTAGTTCAAGGCACAAACTTTCTTTCATGCTTATTGGTCTGCGTGAGTTGGAATTCAGCCAAGCCTATTCAACTGTACATTTTCTATCCTAACTCCCAGTGTAATGGAGAAGAGGATACTGTGTATCACTTGTATGTAGATAGCTAAACCTTTTTATGTCAAGAACAAAAGACGTTAGGCAGCCAGACAGGGGGTAGACTAGTTTCTAAGCAGACCCACCTACAGACTGTGATAAAAAACTGACATTGAAGGAAAGTTTCCCTTCCTTAGGGTTAGTTGTGGAACTGAGCGATAAGCCCTTACATTACTCCACTATATGTTCAAAGGTTGAAACCCAGCGAGCCTGTACAAGGGATGATGAGGTTTAAAGTAGAAAGCTCAGAAAAATTTGTGATGGCTTCCCAGATGACAGAAGTAGAGGAAGAAAATAGCAAAAAGTAGTAGTGAGATCTGCTGTTTCATAGTCAGGCTGTTTTAAAATAGTGAAGGCAAAAAAACTGTAGTACTGTATGTTAGGGGGAATCCATCCGCTGAAGAGTCTGGTGAAGCCACATCTTCTGTCTTTGGTAGACATTTCCAGTACAGATGTACACATCTGTAGCACTGATAATTGTATATCCAGTTCTTACGGTGAGTTATCACACAGCTGTACTTTATTTCTGCTTATGTTTTAATTCAAAATAAATGCCACATCTATGATTTTATTTCTAAACCTGCAGCACAGGAGTGTGCATTTCTGTTCCATCTTTTATGTTCCATTTACTAGCTATACTCTGTAGTAATTGTTTGTCGGGGTATGCATTGTAAATTAAAAGAAAAAATCTTATTTTTTCAAAGGGGGAACTGAAGTAGTCACAGACAGTGAATTTCAGAACGGTCATTCAGTAGCAGGACTACTTGAACAGGGTGGTATCGGTAGACTGCAGAGAGATAAAATGGTTTACATGGCTGTTAAAGATGCGTCTCAAGAAGATGAAGATATTGGTAAGACTGGAAAAAATTACTTGAATGGGACTCTTAAAAGTATGTGTTATCATTATTTCCAAAAAAATGTATGCACAAAGGGTAAATTTGAAAGTAATCTTTTTTTTATGCTTTCTGTATTTAACTGTCTTCAGTCATAATGTGAAATTATTTGGGTCTTCATCTGTGTTTTATTGTCTAGCCTTTTGAAGTTGCTAATGCAAAGGACTACAAAGCCAGTATGGTTGTAATATATTTATTTGCAAGTGTGGATGATTTCCATTTGTTTCAAGCAAATCATACTGCACCAGTATAGCAGACTGTGCTTTTGATTTGCAGTAAAATGTAAGCTACATTTGTAAATAATTGATGCCAGTTTTACAGAGAGGTCATAAATCTACTACCTCTTCAGATAATTTCAGAATATGTCATATTATAGCAGAAAGTCAAAATCTGTTTAGCTGCAGCTGCATGCAAAATGTTTTGTAATTTGTAAGCCTGCATCAAATCATTTAACAGTGTCTTTTGATGGCATTGCTGTAACTTTATCCCACTTTAACCATATCTTAATTTATCATGCTCACCATCCATTTTATTATATTTAAAACTTTCAGAAATGATTATTACATTGTTAAATGCAGACCAATGTAGTTGGTTCTAATTATGTGTATTCTGTAGTCTTTCGTTTTACACTGGTGGAACTTGCTAGTAATATCCATGTTTTTGGCACTTTAGTTACTCGCTCAATTTTTTTTTTTTCATTCAGCACTTGCACTTCCTGCTTACTCCTTGGAAAAAGACTGCTGATGCTAGAATAGTCATCATATTCTATATAAGATTCATCTTTGCAACAAGTCATCTGTGTCGTCGATCTGAAAAGCATCAGATACTGCCTTTCGTTTCTGGTAGTCACCATTCCCTTGTGCTAGATATTGCTAGTCTTAAGATGATCTTCAGTGGATGTCTGCCTGAATCTGGTAGCACAGTTTGATTTTCACATGGGTAATTGGCTAGACTTAAAATGGCCTACAAGGGCAGTTAGCCTAGTACAAACCTATGAAACATAAAAATATTTTGTCATTCCAAGGGGATCCAGTATCTGACAGCCTGGGAGGACATGATTGACAGACCACTATGATTTGTCAGGGATGGCCTTCATCTGTCTCCCCTGGGCTTCAGGCTTCTGGCAACAGCTCTTGCTTTCCCCATAGTGCCTTTTTCAGGCAAAGTTATGAGGACAAACTTGCCAACGTGAAAAATTCTTCTAAACGAAATTTAAAGGTCATGCTGCTAAATGCTAGGAGTCTTAACTTGAAACTGCACTCATTGCAAGCATTCCTCACCCTGGAAGATGCTGACATTTGTGTAGTCACTGAAACCTGGTTCAAAGCTGCGGAGAGCACTCCAGCCTTACCAGGTTACTTGTCCTACCATATTTTCAGACCCCAAACAGAGGGCTACAAAGCCAAAGGAGGTGGAGTTTCAATGTTTGTCAAAGACTTCCAGGCTAGTCAAACAGTATGACGCACTGGAGACACTCCAGATGCAGTTAACTATTGACAAAACATTTCAAATCATAGCTAGCTACAGGCCCCCAACCATGACTCAGAAGGCCCACTCCACCTATCTGGACTTACTTGAATCCATCAAGATTAAACCCTCCACCCTGATCCTGGGCAACTTTAACTACCCAGCCATAGTGTGGAAGACCTATTCTAGCTCAAACACGAATGCGCAGAGATTCCTCGACTTTGCCAATGCATTGGCTCAGCTGGTCAAAATATCCTGGACCTGGTACTAACCAACATGAGTAGCCATTGTAGCACCCCTACAGTGTCATCCTCCTTAGTAAGATCCGACCATAAAGCAATCACTTTCAAAGTCACCATCTCCCCTGAGCAGGTGCCAAGTTGGAAGCAATCTCTCCTTTGTCTGAACAAGCAAATAAGGTCACTGATAAAATCCTCTAAGGCTGACTTTGAGTCCAAATTGGCCAGATCCACTAAGGACAATCACAAGGCTGCCTTCACATACGTCTGCAATCTCAAAGGTAGCTCCCAAATCTGCTGTGAAGTGGTTGTCAAGAGTACCACATATACAAACGCCATAGCCAACCTGCTGGCAGACAAGTTCAGTGAAAACTTCACCCCCCCGTCCCCCCCTATCAGTAAACCAAGACATCCCCAGCACCTGCCCCCCTCCTCTCATCACCAGGGAACAGGTTATTAATGCCCTCTCAGAGGCAAAAAATACAGCTTCCATGGGACCTGACAACATCCCTGGCTGTGTCCTACATGAACTCAGGCAAGAGCTCTCAGCACCACTAGGCACCCTGTTTAACCAACGCCTGTGCACCGGCTTTATCCCAGCAGAATGGAGGACAACCATCGTCATCCCTCTGCAGAAAGGTGGAGCATCCACCGACCCAGGCAGTTGTAGGCCCATCAGCCAAACTAGCTTGATCTGCAAGACCATGGAACGCATTATCGTGGACCTTATAAACAAGGACATTGGCAACTTCCAAATGCTTGATCCCACACAGTTTGGTTTTGTCAAAGGGAGATCATGCCTGTTAAACTTGGTTGCCTTCTTCGAAACGGTCACCAAAGCCATGGATGAGGGCAAGACTGTGCACACCACCTACCTTGACCTAGCCAAAGTCTTCAACACTATTCCCCACTTGGACATAATAGATAAACTCTCCCCGCTAGGCATCAACCCGTATGTTACCAGATGTGTAGCTAACTGGCTCACTGATAGAACCCATTCAGTCAAAATAGGGGAAGCCACCTCTAGTAGTAGACCCGTAACCAGTATCGTACCCCAAGGATCGGTCTTGGGGCCTCTACTGTTTGGGATATATTATTCTGAGGTGCAAGCCAAAACCAGTGGTCTGTAGCTGACCAAGTTTGCAGATGGCTGCAAGCTGGGTACTGTCATAAATTCCCCTAGTGATGTGAACATCCTCCAAGAAGGCCTTAACCAAACTAATGACTGGTGCCAGAAGCATGGCCTCAAACTGAATAATGCCAAGGGAAAATGGTGTTCCCACTAATTATCACATTAATAACAATGCACTAAGCACGTAATCAGTTGTGAGGAACTTGGGCACCCAAGTTGATAGCAACCTGACCTTTGACCACCATGTTGCCTCCATTGTACAGAAGGCTTTCTACATGGCCCACCTCATAAGTAAGGGTATTTCATCCAGGAACAAGAAGGTCATAACATCCCTGTACTCCTCCCTTATCAGACCCATTATCAAGTACAGTGCCCCCTTTGGCATGTACGTTGCCAAGCACATGCAGCAGTTGGAGAGACCACAGAGGTTCCTGGCCAGGAAAACCCAGGGTCTCAAACACCTATCCTACACAGATAGGCTAAAAGCCCTGTCCCTCAACTCAGTCTTGTACAGACTACTCTGAGGTGACCTGTGTCTGGCATACATCTCAGACTCATCCTTGATGGAGTTGCTGCATATCCATAAATCAAACTTCACTCGCACAACCTGCATGCAAGGTCTCAACCTGGTCTGTGACATTATAGAACTTGTTGGCGGGATAGATTTGTGTCCCAACGACTCCCCCATCTGTGGAGTAGACTTGCTCTCTATGTCAAGTAGAGTACCTCACTAGCCCTCTTTAAGAGGAACCTGGATGACTGGATAGGAAACAGAAAATATACCCCATGGGATCCCACCTGTGTCCCTGCTGGCCAGAGAAAACAGGTGCTGACTTTGTGGGAGCATGGGTGAAAATCTTGGCTAGGCTTATAGCCTAGTATCATCCTATGAATCTATAAAAGGAATTGGTATCTCCATCTTCATTTCTTTTTTGCAGCTTGAAACATTTCAGTTTTTCTTGTAATTTCACTTCGTAAGCAGTTTGTTAATCTGACAGGTTTTCTTGTCAGTGAAGTATGTGACCCTTTTGAGTTGCTTTGTCTTTTATTCCTTTTGTATGGTTTTATTAATCTAATGGCTGTATGTTTCAGCACACAATTTTGCAAATGTTTTTTCTCAAGCCTTACTGAATCTCTGCCCAGAAAAACCTCGTCTGTCCTCCATTCCTGTCTCAGTATTTTCTAACCCCTTTTCTAATTGTGTTCTCTGAAATTCTGAGAACTTCTTTCTGTAATTGACCTTCCTTAAGATGTTTATCTAGATTCATTTTAACTTTATTAACTGCATACACTATATTACATTCAAGTGCAGTCCTCATGCATGGTGCAACATATCTCTTCAACTGTTGACTGCATCATTTCCTACCCTATCCCCCCCCCCACTTGGTTTCCCTTTGGGTTCACCCTATCCTTCCTCCTGATATGTTTTTCATGTTTGTATTCTAATACTTCTTTTCATTGGTTTTTCTTTTCCCCCCTAGTTTCCTCATCCAGGTTCTGCCATCTTCTTAACATATCCAGGAACCTTTTATGTAGTGCATGCTGCCCTACTCTTTGCCCCCTTCCATTTTTTCACTACTCATCAGTCTGATAATGTTCATTTCTCTTTCTTTACAGATGTTGTCTTCTTTCAGTATAACCCATATATGTAATTTCCAAGTCTGCTGTGCTTCCTTTTGAAATGTCTCTCTCCAAATCTTCTGGGTCTGCTTCCAAATGACTTGTGTCCTCCCACAGTCCCATCATTTCCTGCGTCTTCCAGCATGTACTGTCTTCCTTTACTAATTTTGCGGGGGTGGGGGTGCATACCATCTGTGCAGTATTCTCAAGATGTTATCTCTTGCTTCATGTTCTTTATGTCTTGTCCTCACTGCCTGAATTGTCTTCTGCCAGTATTTTGCCACTTCTTCCATCCTTCCCATATTTCCCAGTTCTTTCTTATTCCTTCTTCTTCAACCTTGTCCCTTCTTTCCCTTAATGGTTCATTGATTTGTTTGAGTCTTTGCTTCTCTAACCTCTTCCATTTCCTCTGTGGCACCATATTTTTCTCTTTTTGCCCTCCCTGGTTTTCTTGCCCTGTCAGTATTCTTTTTTCCAGGTACCCTGCTGTAGTCATCACACTTGGGTTATCCTGCCGTCAGGCGGTCCCGCAGTCGGCCTGAGTTCCAAAGTCTTGGTCCGGCGTCGGTTGCTGTCGCTTCTTCCCTGACATCAGTGTGCCAGGGGTATATAAGAGGTATCTGGCACCATTTTCTTCAGTCTTTCTTGCCACGGGGTGCCCAAAGCAGAAGCAGTTTGCAAGTGCCGGTCGGCCGACACTTGAGATTTTCAAATCGAATTTCAGTCCGAAGTCTTCAATAAAGCTAAGTACCCCGTTGGGGAACCTTTTCTTGCCTCAGTCCGATGTCAGAAAAAGTTAACAATTGCATTTCTTGTGGGAAGCAAATACCTCATAAGGACTTCCATTCTTATTGTATTCCTTGCCTAGGCCCAGACCACGACGAAACAGGTTGTCGGTTTTGTGCTAGGTTTAATAAACGAACTAAACGGCATTACTTTGGTAGGAAATTTAATTATATCATGCCGTCTGAGCAGCCGATGACAGGCATGCATAAAAAATGCAAGGATAAGGACAGGCAGCCTAGGAACAAGCCAGACTCCGAGGCCTCTGCTGGGCCTGTCGCCGGTTCTCCGGTTTTCAGTGAGGCGCCTATGCAGCCCCTGACGACTGCAGAATTGGAACCCCAGACAGCTTAGGATTCTCAAGTGGAGTGTTCTAGGCCGTCGCAGCCATCTTCATTAGGCCCTTCCGACACCGGAGCAGAAGGAGGTCCCGGTGCAGTAGAAGCACCTTCGGTTGCAGAAGGTGTCTTCAGACCGACTACACTCACCATTAAATCTTATGCTAAGCTTAAAACTCCATTAAAACCAAAAAAGACTGTACATCATTCTCCAGTTCAAGGCCCCATGCCTAAGAAACAGATGCTTAAGATGGCTGAAGATTTGATTACCCTAATCAGGGGTTCCCATCCCCCTCCAGATAAAAGACCAAGACAAGAGGAGGATTATGCTTCCTCTGACCAGGTTTCAATTTCCTCAGATTCTTCTGAGGAACAGGATTACGCTTTTCCCCCTTATGAAGACTCTGATGCTGAAGACTATTCCCTCAGCATCTCCCCCTGAAGACTACTCCTTTGGGGAAACTTTACATACCATGAGGTAACATTTCCACTGGGAAGCCCAGGACTACTCTGATTCTAAGAAAAGGCTCCGAGAGTTCTTTTTACTACCCCAGCACAGACCACTTGCTATCCTCCAGTTTTAGATATTGTGGATGAAGTTTACATGGAGTGTAGTCTAAATCCAGACTCTCTACTCCTGCTCCAGCCAAACCAGACAGATACTACAGAGTACCTGACTCACATAAATTCCTTTATAAAAGCCCTGTGGCTGACCCAGAAACAATTTCCCAGGGTCCCAAAGGGGCTAAAGCTTCTATGGCTAAAAATCCTGTGCCCTCTGAAAGGGATTCCAGAGCCCTAGATAGATGGGGAAAGAAGATATACACCTCAGCTATTCTGGCTATGAAAGCATTAAATTGTCAGTTTCACATGCTGAAATATCAGCATTTCCTAATGTCTCAATTAAAACAAAAAATGAGCACTCATTCTGAACAGTCTGAATTCAAGGAAATGCAGGATCTGTTTCATGCAGCTGAACGGTGGGCAAACATAAATTACAATGCGGAGTTGATTCATTGGAAGCTTCCTGTAGAGCAGCTGTTACTGGGTCTGTCATACGTAGACATGCTTGGTTAAAAGAACAAAACCCTACCTGATCATGTTAAAGCAAAATTATTGGATGCACCTTTACAGCAGGATGTATTATTTGGTGTCAAAGCAGAAGAGGTTTTAAAGAAAATGAAGGATAAGGCAAAGTCTGTGCAGACGGTCAAGGATTTTTTACAGGTACAACCCCCTCGTTTCAGCAGAAATTGGCCAACAAAAAACTGGTCCTTTCCAGCTTCTGACAGATTGCAGAGGGGCAAATACAGACGCCCACGGGGCAGAGGTCAGTTACAAGGCCCTTACAAACCTCGCCAATGGGGTACACTGCTACCCAGAAAGGAGGAGAAGACAGGCCCCAAGGTAGCAGAAGACAAACACAATGATTCAACCCTCAAACTACCAAGCAAATCTCTCTTGGCAGCTCCCTTGGGAGGAAAATAAGCACTTTTTGCAGACAACTGACACATCATCACAAAAGATAAATGGGTCCTAAACATTGTCTCACAAGGATACAGATTCTACTTTCATACCTTGCCAAGGATAAAAGAAATGCCAAACCTGCCACCAAATCAATGGGCAGAGGCACAAAAACAAATTAGAGCTCTCATGGACATGAGAGCCATTCAACAGGTACCTACACAGGAGCAAGGACAAGGATTTTACTCAAGACTCTTTCTAGTCCCAAGAAAGGACAAAGCATGGAGACCCATTCTGAATCTTTCAATTCTGAACACCTATCTGCAAGTACCAAAATTCAAGATGCTAACACTACAGCAGCTTCTTCCCATGCTGGGCAAGAATGCTTGGCTAGTAACGTTGGACCTCAAGGAGGCATACCTGCATGTCCCTATCAGACAAAATTGCAGAAGATACCCCTGCTTCATTGCAGGTTCAACCCATTATCAATTCTCTGCACTGCCCTTTGGCTTATCTACTGCGCCCAGGGTCTTCACAAAATGCCTGGCACCAGTAATTGCATACTGCAGACAAAGAGGAATTCAAATATACCCATACCTGGACGACTGCCTTATTCAAGCAGAAAGCAAGGGCATTCTTTTAAAGCATCTGGTATTTGTCAAACACCTTCTAAGTTGCCTAGGGTACACAGTAAACGAAAAGAAATCAAAACTAGTGCCCTCACAAAACATAATATTCCTGGGTGCCAGCTTGAATACAATGGCCCAGATGGCTTACTTCGTGCCAGACAAGCAACAATAGCTGACTCAATACTTCAAAATAATGGCAACAAAGACCCAACTCCCTGCAAGAAAAATTCTGCAGGCCTTGGGATTCATGGCATCTTGCATACTACTAATACCATTTGCAAAACTGCATATGAGGAAATTACAATGGTACCTGAAAAGCATATGGACTCAGCACAGCCACAGCTTGGAAACAATGATACCACTCATTCCCTGCCTTCAACAGGAGTTTCTATGGTGGGCACAGGCATGTCACCTCAACAAGGGTCAGCCTTTCACCTTACCCACAGCCAGGCAAACTATGACAACAGATGCATTGTACTATGCATGGGGAGCACACATGGCAGGACAGTGCATTCAGGGCAAATGGACTACAGATCAAAGGCATCTGCATATCAATCAAAAAGAAATGCTAGCAGTACAGAATGCCCTAACAGCTTTCAAGGACCTCTTACACCCAGGACAACTAATAATAAAGACGGACAATACCACAGTAATGTGGTACATAAACAAGCAAGGGGGCACACACTCCTACCCTCTATGCAGGCAAGCAATGACCTTGTGGAACACAGCACTATCTTACCAAGTTCAACTACAAGCACAATTCCTGCCAGGAAAGAAAAAGACATTGGCAGATGACCTAAGCAGAAACATCATGGATCCCCACGAGTGGAAACTAGATCCACAAGTATTTGCAATGATAACTCAAAAATGGGGACGCCCAGACATAGATCTGTTTGCCAACCCCCAAAACTACCAACTTCAAAAATTTTGCACAAGGACATTTCACCCACAAGCTTGGAAAGTGGACGCCCTCTTATTCAGTTGGAAAACATTAACAGTGTATGCCTTTCCTCCACTGCCTCTTCTAGCAAAGGTACTGCTGAAAGTCAGATTAGAGAGGCCACAAATGATACTCATTGCACCAGACTGGCCATGCCAGCACTGGTATCCAATTCTAAGGAAACATGGCCCACGGCCCACCATGGATTTTACCACAAATTCCTCACCTGCTCACCCAGCGAGACAATCAGATTCTACACAGCCAGCTCAAGACTTTAAACCTGGCTGCATGGCAAATTACCTAAACCACCAGCCAACACCTCTATCCAAAGCTGTTACGGATGTCATTCTAGAGGCCTGGAGGCCCAGCACCAGGAAAACCTATTCAGACAAATGGAAAAGATTTTGCGCCTGGAACCAAACTAAAGGCCAAAATCCCCTTGATCCAAACATTACTCAGATTCTACAATATTTAACTGAGATGTTGCACAAAGGACTTTCCTTTTCATCTATTAAGATCCACGCCTAAGCAATTTCAGCTCATTACAACACGGATCCTCCTTTATTTTCACATCCACTCCTTCCTTTATGCCAAAGGTGGTATCCAGTGTGGTCCTAAACCAAACCATTCATTTGCCCACCTTTTTCCCAAATCCCCAGAACAAAGGAGAAAGACTCCTGCACTCTTTGGACATTCACAGGCAATTACGTTACTACTTGGATAAAACTAAGGCTTTCAGAAAATCTGACCAGCTCTTTGTAGCCTATGCTGCAAGATTACAAGGAAAAGCTCTCTCAAAACAGACCATTTCAAAATGGATAGGACATTGCATACGTTTCTGCTACACTCATCATGGGAAACCGGTACCTGCTAACATTAGGTCCCACTCCACCAGGGCTACAGCTACATCAGCAGCCTTTCTCAGGGGGGTGCCAACCAAGGATATTCTGGAAGCTGCAACTTGGAGTTCAGTGCACACCTTCACCAAACACTATCACTTACCTCTATATTCTAAGACTAGAGCTGGTTTTGCCACTGCAGTTTTGCAGGGCCTACTAGCTTCTTCTAACCCTGTTTAACTCCACCACCCATCCTTAGCTTTGGGATTCAAGCCAAGTGTGATGACTGCAGCAGGGTAACACGATGAACATAGTACAGTTTTGTACCTACCATAAATGTAGATGTTCGAGTGTTCACCCTGCTGCAGTCCAGGTTACCCTCCCTCCATCCCCTCTGAACTAGCTGGACTTATCTATACCATTCTATCCTATACAACCTCTGTGGTGTATTTGCTTGTGCCTGAAGGTATTGTTTTATTTTATATAGCAATATATATATTGCCTACCTGTTGGGGGCACCTGGCATCTGGGGCAAGAAAAACTGAAGAAAATGGTGTCAGATGCCTCTTGTATACCCCTGGCGCACTGACATCAGGGAAGAAGCATCAGCAACCGACACCAGACCAAGACTTTGGAACTCAGGCCAACTGCGGGACCGCCTGACGGCAGGATAACCCAAGTGTGATGACTGCAGCAGGGTGAACACTCGAACATCTACATTTATGGTAGGTACAAAACTGTACTTTCCAACATTGAGCCTCTAGTATTATAGCAATAACAGACAACATGGGTGTGGTATATTGAAGATTCACCCATGGTTGGTGTGGTTTAATCACGAGGGCAAAGCTCGTGGGTATATTTTCAGTATACCACACCCACATCTTCTGTTATTGCTATTGTATAATGACATTATGCAAGAAAAAAGTTCCTTACTTTTCTTAACTAATGCCCTTGTTATAACAGCATGGTGCTGCTGTTCTATATTTTTCCCTTATCCTGGGGCTTTCTTGATGTACTGTGCATGCATGTGAGGCTTTCTTTCCCATTCTTACACAGTACATCATTGCTGTGTAAAAGAAGATTGCAGTTTCATTTGGGATTAGCAACAAGCAAATTTAAATACCTTCATACTGAAAACCTAATACTGGCAGAGACGTTTATGCTTTCTAGCGTTAGCAGTATGCATGAATCCAACCATTTACTTTGCAAAGCTAATAACATAATTTTTTACTTTTCTAGTTTACAGGGGGTGGATGGGTGGTTGGTTGTCCCAGGACTCCATGTTGCTATTACCTTTTCCTGCTCAGGTACTGTGGTAATGAATGTTGCTCTTCCTTTACCTTCACTGCTCACTTGAGGTAGATAAAGGAAAATAAAATCTGAAAAACAATGAAATCCTGAGATTTCAAACTAACAGGAGAGACAGGAGAGAGAAAATAAAAGGATAGTCAGGTACATTTTTCTAGTTTTGTATAACATACCTGATTGTCCTTGTATTTGTTTCTGTCCCATCTCTCTTGTTCGTTTTAAGTCTCCGTATTTTGTAACTGTATTTTTTTATTTAAGAAAATGAAATTTTAGTAGCATATATTAATGGAAAAAAGTCCCTGAGAACAGACTTTTTCCATTGGTGAATGCTCAGATTTACAACAGGCACACTGGTTGGGCTGACCAATCAGCATGCTCCTTTTGGAATGTTAATGGCTGGTCATGTTGTCTACCGGCATTAACTCCTCCAATTTTTTTAAATCTCACTCTACTCCATCATTTTCTCTGCATACCAAGTTTTTCTCTTGAGCTTTTTCACTTCTCCATCAGATTTCTTCATTTTTCTACTTTTTTTCCCCGCCATAGTTTTTTGCGATTGCCTTCAGTCTGCTTCACACAACCTGGCTCTTAACTCCTTTGTTCATTTATCGCAAGATGTAAGCAACACATTAATAAAAATACAAAACGCACCATAATAACATTTTTCCTGATGTTCTTCGTCTTCCATTGCTGCAGTCCTGACTATTGGGTATAGTCCGCGTCCAGTCGGCCCGAATACCAGAGTATAAGGCTGACGTCGGTCAGGGCGCATTAGACTGACGTCAGTACGTCAGGGTACTAATGCGCATGACCAACGTCATATCCTCAGTCTTTTTTGCCGCATGGTCCGATGCAGAAGCAATTTTGCGAGTGCAGGTTGGCGTACTGAAATATTTCCGAAACCGGAGTTTCAGACCGAAACAGAGTTGGCTAAGTACCCCGTTGGGGAACATTTTGGTTTTTTCTTGCCTCAGTATTTTACCGGATGTCAGAAAAAGTGAATAACTGTATTTCTTGTGGGAAACAGATACCTCATAGGGATTATCATACCTTGTGTATACCTTGTTTAGGGCCTGAGCACGACGTTGTTGGTTGCCGCTCTTGTGCTAGGTTTAACAAACGCACTATTAAGAGGAGGTTAGACTGTGCCAGGTTAGTGTTTGGGAAGCGTTGCAATTATAAAATGCCGTCGGATGCTCCGCCGCCCGCTTCCTCCAAGAAGCGCAAGGATAAAACAGTGAAGCCTAGGGTTGAGGAACCGGCAGTCCCGGACGTCGGTTCTTTAGAAGGCTCAGTGGAGCCGGAGGTTTTGCCAGGAGTTTCCATGGAGTCCCAGGCAGAAACTATACTCTTACAGGATGTGCCTTCTCAAGAGGTAGGCCAGGCTGAGGGGGCTTCTCAGGTGACTGTTCTTCCCTCTCTTCCCAAGGTAGTTAGAGCTTCTCCTTCTGTTGCCAAAGCTTCTTTAAGAGGTAGGCCTAGTTCAGCTTCAGTGGGGCTTCTCCTAGCATTTCGGGTTCTGTACCTAAGAAACATATGCTTAAAATGGCAGAAGATTTGATTACTATGATTAGGGGTTCTATGCCTCCGCCTGATAAGAGGCCTAGGGTGGAACCGGAGTTTGATAGTTTTGAACAGTGTTCAGAGGCTTCAGAATCTTCTGTGGAAGATATGCAGGAGTATCCCACTTATTCTGATTCTGATGTGGATGATTCCACTCCTACAGCTTCTCCGCCTGAGGATTTCTCTTTTTCAGAGACCTTGCATTCCATGAGGGAGCACTTTAAATGGGAAGGCCAGGATTACTCTGACTCCAGGAAAAGGCTTAGGGAGTTCTTGTTTTACCCCAGCATAGGCCTTTAGCTATTCCTCCTGTGTTGAATGTGGTGGAAGATGTTTTTGCAGAGGCTTCCCTGAACCCTGATTCTTTGCCTCCTGCTCCTGTTAAGCCTGATAGGTATTATAGGGTGCCCGAAGCTCATAAATATTTGTTTAAGAGTCCTAGGGCGGACCCAGAAACTATTTCCCAAGGGCCTAAGGGTGTAAAGGCTTCTGTGGTTAAAAATCCTGTTCCCACTGATAAAGAGGCAAGGGCTTTGGATAGGTGGGGAAAGAAAATGTATACTTCTTCCACTCTAGCCATGAGAGCTTTGAATTGTCAGTTTCACATGCTAAAATATCAGAATTATCTCCTTTCACAATTGAAATCTAAGGTGGATGCTTTGGCGGAAGGTATTGAGTGTAAAGAGTTGCTGGATTTGGTTCATGTGTCTGAACAAGTGGGTAAGCATTCTTTGCAATGTGGTTTTGATGCTGTACAGGCCTCCTCGAGGGTGGCTGCTGCCAGTTCTGTTCTTCGCAGGCATGCCTGGTTGAAGGATCAGAATTTAGCTGAGCATGTTAAGACAAGGATTTTGGATGCTCCTTTACAGTCTGATGTGTTGTTTGGATCACCTGTGGAAGCAGTTTTAAAGAAAATGGAGGACAAAGCTAAGTCTATGCAAACTGTTAAAGATTTTTTGCAGGTGCAGCCACCAAAGTTTAGTAGAAATTGGCCTGCTAAGGGGTGGACATATCCTGCTTATGATTCTCAGTCTAGGGGTAGGTCTAGACGTGGTAGGGGCAGGGCTCAAGGTTCTTTTAGGCCTAGAACAGGAGTTCACCTGCTCAGACTTCTGGTGAGGGCAGGGGTCAGTCCTTTCGTAAACAGACCCAATGACCTGTCTTTTCAGCTGCCAGCAGATTCACGTTTGGCAGCTCCTTTAGGAGGAAGACTGTCTCTTTTCTAAGAAAATTGGGACTTGATTACTCAAGACAAATGGGTGTTGGATATCATTCACCACGGTTACAGATTTTATTTCCATACAATGCCCCCTTTCAAAGGCATGCCAGACGTTCCTCCTCCACAAAGAAAAGAGGCTCACAAGCAAGTTTCTCAGTTACTGCACATAGGGGCCATTCAGCCAGTCCCTGTATCAGAAAGGGGCCTAGGATTTTATTCCCGCCTGTTCCTTGTACCAAAGAAGGGAAACACGTGGAGACCAATTTTGGATTTATCTATCCTCAACACTTATCTGGACATTCCCAAGTTCAAGATGTTGACGTTACAACAGCTTTTATCTCTGCTGGGCAAAAATCACTGGATGGTAACTTTAGATCTCAAAGAAGCTTACCTTCATGTGCCTATAAGGCTAAGTTGCAGGAAGTATCTGCGGTTTCGAGCTGGAAATTCTCATTATCAGTTCTCTGCATTGCCCTTTGGCTTATCTACTGCGCCCAGAGTATTCACAAAGGTTCTGGCTCCAGTGATAGCTTATTTCAGGCTTCAAGGAATTCAACTCTATCCTTACTTGGACGACTGCCTGATTCTGGCTCAGGAAAAAGAAGTTCTTCTACAGCACCTGGAATATGTTATCGCAGTGCTAAGATGCCTAGGGTATTCTGTGAGCGAAATAAAGTCCAGTCTAGTACCCTCTCAAGACATGTGCTTTCTGGGTGTGAGACTGAATACAGCAGCCCAGATGGCCTTTTTAACCCCGGACAAACAAAAGAGTCTGTCACTTTACTTCCATCAACTATCTCATCAGTCCGTGCTGACTGCAAGGACAGTCCTTCAAGCATTAGGGTTCATGGCATCTTGTATTCTGGTGCTTCCCAATGCCAAACTGCATATGAGGAAGTTACAATGGTATCTCAAAATGTATGGACACAGCACTGCCAGGATTTGGACACTGTCATTCAAATAATACCTTGCCTTCAAAAGAATTCTTGTGGTGGGCTCAGGAATGTCACCTAAACAAGGGACTCTCTGTGACCCGGCCAGAGGCAAGTCAGATCTTAACGACAGATGCCTCGGACATTGCTTGGGAGCTCATCTAAATGGAAAGTGGATACAAGACAAGTGGCCTGCCAGACTACAGCATCTACATATCAACATGAAAGAGATGTTAGCAGTCCAGTTTGCATTACTGGCTTTCAAGGAGTTACTTCTTCCAGGGCAGGTGTTGATTCTAACAGACAACACAACTGTCATGTGGTACATCAACAAGCAAGGGGGAACACATTCTTATCCTCTATGCAGGCAAGCAATGATTTTATGGGAGACTGCGCTAAGCCTGCAACTAACTCTTCAGGCAAGGTTTCTGCCAGGAGCACAGAACTCCTTAGCAGATGTGTTAAGCAGACAAATCATGGATCCCCACAGTGGAAACTGGATCTTCATGTATTTCAGAAACTGACAGTGTCATGGGGAACTCCAGACATAGATCTGTTCGCTTCTCCACTAAACCACCAGCTGCCAAAGTATTGCACAAAGGGGTTTCATCACACAGCTTGGAAAGTGGATGCTCTGTCTTTCAGTTGGAAAAACCTTCATGTGTATGCCTTTCCACCTCTACCTCTTCTTCCAAAGGTACTGTTAAAGGTCAGACAAGACAGGCCAAAGATGATTTTGATAGCTCCAGACTGGCCTCGCCAACACTGGTACCCTCTACTACGGAGTCTGGTAAAGAAGCCTCCATGGCCTTTACCTCTGATTCCTCATCTGTTATCTCAGAAGGACGGTCATTTGCTCAATGTCAAGCTACATTCTCTTCATCTAACAGCTTGGCATATTCTGTGTTGAAACACAGCAGGTCTCAACTTCCTCAACAAGTTTTAAATGTGATTATGGAAGCTAGAAGACCTAGTACAAGGAAAGTGTATGCAGAAAAATGGAAGAGATTTTTATTTTGGAGTACAGCAAAGCATTTGGAGATTTCTGAGCCTAATTTGAATGTGGTTCTTCAATATCTTACTGAATTATTGGACAAAGGTTTGTCCTTCTCTTCCATAAAGATTCATGCTGCAGCAATTTCAGCTCACTATGATTGTGACCCACCTTTGTTTTCGCATCCTTTGTTCAAGCAGTTTCTTAGAGGGGCAAAGAATATAAGACCCCCACGTAGAGCTCCTACTCCTGCTTGGGATCTCAATTTTGTGTTGGAAAAACTTACTCTACAACCTTTTGAGCCTGCAGCTACTGCTGAATTGAGATACTTGTCATGGAAGACTGCTTTTCTGTTGGCCATTACTTCTGCAAGAAGGGTGTCTGAGTTGCAGGCCCTTATGGCAGTAGAGCCCTTTTTGATTTTCCATAAGGATAGGGTATCATTACGTACTAATCCTTCTTTTATGCCTAAGGTGGTTTCTAGTGTGGCTTTAAACCAAACTGTTCATTTGCCTACGTTTTTTGCAGATCCTCAAAATAAAGGGGAAAAGATTTTGCACACTTTAGATGTACACAGGCAATTGCGTTATTATTTAAGCAGGACTAAGGATTTTAGGCAGTCTCAGCAGTTGTTTGTTTCTTTTGCTTTGAGTTCTCAGGGCAAGCCTGTGTCAAAACAAACTATTTCTAGGTGGATTGGTTTTTGCATTGCATTTTGTTATTCCCATCATGGCAAGGAGATTCCAGCTGGGATTAGGCCTCATTCCACCAGGGCTACTGCCACTTCAACAGCATTTCTAAGGGGGGTGGCAACTAAGGATATTTTGGAAGCAGCTACTTGGAGTTCAGTGCATACTTTCTCTAAGCATTATCACCTTCCTATCTACTCTAAGTCTAGGGCTGGTTTTGCCACAGCTGTTTTGCAAGGCATGTTGTCAGCTCCTACTTCTTTGTAATTTGCCAGCCTTCCTTACCTCTGCTTTGGGATTCTACCCAATAGTCAGGACTGCAGCAATGGAAGACGAAGAACATAGTACAGTTTTGTACCTACCATAAATGTAGATGTTCGAGGATTCCATTGCTGCAGTCCAATTTACCCTCCCTCCTTCCCCTCTCTATTTAGGGGTGGTTGTGTAGGTGAGTTTACATGTTTATATTTTTGTATATATTGTTGTATATATTGTACATGTTTTTGGTGCAGGTTTTTTTTGGGACTTGTCTTTTTAGGGTCTTCTGACATCTGGGGCAAGAAAAGACTGAGGATATGACGTTGGTCATGCGCATTAGTACCCTGACGTACTGACGTCAGTCTAATGCGCCCTGACCGACGTCAGCCTTATACTCTGGTATTCGGGCCGACTGGACGCGGACTATACCCAATAGTCAGGACTGCAGCAATGGAATCCTCGAACATCTACATTTATGGTAGGTACAAAACTGTACTTTCCTACATTATACGTTACATATGTTGCATTTTATTTTTAACAATTATTCACTCCAGTATTACATATATTCTCAATTCCTGCCTTCCCTTAAACCTCACTCCTCCTCCTGAATATTATTCTGCTGTATTGTTCCTACAAATTCCATTTATTTCTGTGTAATGTACTTCTTCCCTTTTCAAAAAAATCCAACCTGTAAGTGCTTTTAATTGGTTTAGATTTTGATTCCTGTTTTTGTACTACTTGCCTCTTTTGCAGCCAAAAGCATTAACCTAAATATGGCCTTAGGCCTTAGTGTGTAGGCAATTCAGATCTTGCATCCTAGCTCAAAATAATTATTTCTGTAGTAACGGACATTTGCTCCTTCAGCATTTCTGACAGAGTATTGTACAGAATTTTTTTAAATCTGCCAACTTCATTGCACTCCTAAAAAAAAAAATTATGTCCTTCAAGGATGCATCTGCAGTCCTAACAAATGGGTTGTCCTGCCTCAGGCAGCCCTTCGGTTGGCCGGATTCCAAAGTCTGGGTCTGGCCTCGGCTGATGTCGCACTTCACCCGACGTCATAGCTGCTGTCAATTGGGTATAAAGGCATCAGCCGACGCCATTTTCCCCAGTCTTTCTTGCCTTGGTGCCCAAGCAGAAGCTGTTCGCAAGTGCCGGTCGGTCAGAACCAGAGATTACTACTACCGAAGACTTCTAAAAAGCTAAGTACCCCGTTGGGGACTCTTTCTTGCCTCAGCCGATGTCAGAAAAAGTAAATAACTGTTTAACTTGTGGGAAACAAATACCTCATAAGGATTTCCACTCTTACTGCCTTCCTTGCTTAGGCCCAGACCACGACGTAGCAGCTTGTCTAGCCTGTGCTTCCTTCAACCGACGGACACTTAGACGTCGGTCGGAGTTTGCTGAGGAGTTTTTCGGCCCCGCTTTTGCTTACAACATGCCGTCGAAGACTCAGACTTCACAATTAGCTAAAAAGCGTAAGGAAAAGGACCGACACTCGCGGTCCGCGGTTTCGGCCGAAACCACGGTTAAGCCAACCGCGAGTGTCTCGGTTTCGGCTGAAACCGAGTCCTCAGTTGTTCCTTCGGCCGAAAGCATGCCTCCTACAACCGAGACCTCAACCAGCATGGCTGAATCTGCTACTGAAATTCCACCTGCTGTTGCAGGTTCTCAGGATTTATCAGATACTATCCCCTTAGACATTTCTACTCCTGCACGTGGAGCTGCTAGGCCCCCTGCATCCATGTCTATCAAGGCTTTTTCTAGGGCTAAAGCAGCTAAATCTTCTAAGGCCTTGCCTGCTAAAACCCCCTCACACAGGCCCAGTTCTAGTTCCCAAATGCTCAGCCTGGCAGAGGATCTCATTTCTTTGATCAGGGGATCCCAACCTCACCCTGACAGGGCCTCTCATCCCCCTCCAGAGAAAAGGCCTAGAGCAGAGCCCCCTGAGCCAGTTTCAACTGATTACTCCTCGGATGATTCAGAAAACTCAAACCCTCCAGAAGGCCCTTATTCTCCATATGAGGACTCTGACGCAGAAGACTCCATTCCTTCTGCCTCTCCTCCTGAGGAATTTTCTTTTGGGGAAACCTTGCATGCTATGAGAGAGCAATTTCAATGGCAGGGCCAGGATTTTTCAGATTCTCGGAAAAGGCTAAGGACCTTTTTACATTTACCACAGCATAGGCCTTTAGCCATTCCTCCAGTACTAACAGTTGTGGATGATGCATTTAATGATGCTTGTACTGCCCCTGACTCTCTTCCCCCAGCCCCTGCTAAGCCCGACAGATTCTACAGGGTTCTGGACACTCATTATCACTTGTATAAGGCTCCTATTGCAGATCCTGAAACTATTTCACAGGGCCCCAAAGCTGTAGCAGCAGCCTCTGCCAAAAACCCCCTCCCCTCTGAAAGAGAATCTAGAGCACTAGAGAGATGGGGTAAAAAAGTTTATACTTCTGCTACTCTTTCGGCTAGGGCCTTAAACTGTCAATTCCACATGATTCAGTATCAGGAATTTTTGTTAGATCAGCTAAATAAAAAACTGTCCTCTCCTGAACCTTTAGACCGTAAGTCCCTTCAGGATTTGGTACATAACACTCAGCAGGTCAGTAATCGTTCCTTAAAATGCGGCTATGATGCACTGGAGGCTTCCTTTAGATCAGCTATGACTGGTACAGTGATCAGAAGGCATGCATGGTTAAAAGAGCAATCCTTACCAGACCATGTAAAGTCAAAGCTCCTAGATGCTCCCATGGAGAAACACAGTTTGTTTGGTACCCCTGCACAGCAAGTGTTAAAGAAGGTGGAAGAAAAAGCAAAATCTGTCCAAACAGTCAAGGATTTCTTACAGGTCCAGCATCTGAGGTTTAGTAGAAATTGGCCTTCGAAGAATTGGTCCTTTCCAGACACCTCCAGAGCACAGAGAGGCAGAAATAGGCACCCAAGAGGCAGAGGTCAATCCAGAGGTGCCTACAGGGGACGTCCGTGGCAGCCTAACAACCAGAGAAGTACTGCCACAGATCCAGCTACTACCACTTCCACAGGACAGTCACAGTGACTTGGCTCTGATTCCACCTTCCAGGGAACAACTGGAAGCACCCTTAGGCGGAAAGCTAGCCTTATTTTCAGTAAACTGGCATTACATTACAGGAGACAAATGGATTTTACAGACAATAGACAAAGGCTACAGGTTTCACTTCCATACTCTACCAAGAAAGAGAGGAATGCCAAACCTACCACCAAACCAAAAGACAAACGCTCTAGGACAAATCAACCACTTACTAAGGATGAGAGCTATAGAAAAGGTACCGTCTATGGAACAAGGACAAGGATTTTACTCCAGACTTTTCCTGGTACCAAGAAAAGAAAACCAATGGAGACCTATTCTCGACCTGTCCGCTCTGAACACATATCTCATTGTTCCAAAATTCAAAATGCTGACCCTACAGCAACTTCTTCCCATGCTGGGCAAGGAGTCTTGGCTGGTGACTCTAGATCTCAAGGAGGCATACCTGCACGTCCCTATACGACCAGATTGCAGAAGATACCTCAGATTTCTTGCAGGATCAGAGCATTATCAATTCTCAGCATTGCCCTTTGGCTTATCTACTGCGCCCAGAGTATTCATGAAATGCCTGGCATCAGTAATTACTCATTGCAGGCTTCAGGGAATTCAAATTTATCCATACCTGGACGACTGCCTGATACAAGCGGACAACAAGATCAAATTAAGAAAAGATTTGGAAAAGGTTATTCACCTATTGCAAGCCCTGGGATACACAGTCAACATAAAAAAGTCAAGGCTGGTACCATCCCAAAGGATAACATTCCTGGGTGCAGAACTGGACACATCAAATCAAATGGCATTTCTCACAGCAGAAAAGCAAAAACAACTACCACTCTATTTCATGGCATTAACCACGCAGAACCAGCTTACAGCAAGGAAAGTCCTGCAAGCCCTGGGTTACATGGCATCCTGCATAATATTGGTTCCACATGCCAGACTACATATGAGGAAGTTGCAATGGTACCTAAGGAATTTATGGTGTCAGCACAAGCACAGCCTAGAAACCCAAATTCCAATAATTCCATGCCTGAAGCAAGAATTCCTGTGGTGGGCTCAGGCCTGTCAGTTGAACAGAGGACTACCTTTCCACGGCCCTCAACCAAGCCAGACTATCACCACGGACGCCTCAGACCTCGGTTGGGGGGCACACATGGTGGACAAGTGTATACAAGGCCTATGGACACAAGACCAGATGAACCTACGCATAAATCAAAAAGAGATGCTGGCAGTGAAACAGGCAATTCAGACATTCAGACCGTTTCTTCAACAAGGTCATTTGCTGATAAGGACGGACAACACCACAGTCATGTGGTATATCAACAAACAGGGAGGCACACATTCATATCCTCTATGCCGGATGGCAATGGACCTGTGGAATGTGGCCCTGAACCTCAACATTCAGCTCCAGGCCATATTTGTGCCAGGAAAAGAAAATATACTAGCAGACACCTTAAGCAGAACCACCACGGATGCCCACGAATGGATGCTGCATCCAGACATCTTCAAATCCATTACAAAGAAATGGGGGCTACCAGAAATAGACCTGTTCGCATCCCCACATAACCACCAATTGAGGAAATTCTGCACAAGGACATACCACCCACTTGCTTGGAAGGTGGACTCCCTATCCTTCAGTTGGGAAAACCTGACAGCATATGCATTCTCACCTCTTCCTTTGATGCACAAAGTGCTACTGAAGATCAAAGAAGATCACCCAAGGATCATCCTGATAGCTCCAGACTGGCCGAGGCAGCATTGGTACCCGCTACTGAGGAGTATGTCTCGGGCACACGCATGGCCTCTACCTCTAGTTCCTTTACTGCTAACACAGAACAACTTCAAGATCCTGCATCCAAACTTGAAAACACTGCAGCTAGCTGCTTGGAATATTACATAAAACAAAATAACCCAGATTTATCTCAGAGGGTTAAAGACATTATCCTGGAGGCTCGCAGACCCTCCACAAGGAAAACTTATTCAGCCAAATGGAAAAGATACCTCATTTGGAGTGCAGCAAAAGGAGAAAATGTATTATTAGCAAACATAGCTAACATCCTGGAATATTTAGCAGAACTTTTCCACAAGGGCCTGCCTTACTCCTCCATTAAGATTCATGCATCAGCAATTTCAGCAGAATACAACATGGATCCTCCAGTCTTCTCTCATCCTCTACTCAGGCAGTTTCTGAGAGGAATTAAAAATGTAAAGCCTCCAAGAAAGCCACCTTTGCCTACATGGGACCTGAACTTTGTGCTAGAAAAGTTAACACTTCCCCCTTTCGAACCAGCAGCAACAGCAGAATTACAGTTCTTATCTTGGAAAACTGCTTTCCTGCTTGCAATCACTTCAGCAAGAAGGGTTTCTGAATTACAGGCATTAATGGCAGTACAGCCCTTCCTTATCTTCCATCAGGATAGAGTGTCCTTGAGAACTAACCCTACTTTTATGCCAAAGGTGGTCTCCAGGGTATCATTGAACCAAGCAATCCACCTACCAACATTCTTCCCCAACCCACAGAACAGGGGGGAAAGACTACTACATACCTTGGATGTGCACAGGCAATTGCGCTACTACCTGGACAGAACCAAGAACAATAGAAAAACTGACCAGCTTCTGGTAGCATATGCAACAGGAATGGAAGGAAAAGCAATTTCGAAACAGACAATCTCAAAATGGATAGGAAATTGCATTAGATTTTGTTACTCTTTTCATGGAAAGCCAACTCCAGAAAACATCAAACCTCACTCCACAAGGGCTACAGCCACTACTACAGCTTTCTTACGAGGAGTGGCTACCAAAGACATTTTAGAGGCTGCTACTTGGAGCTCCGTGCATACATTTGCCAAGCATTATAACCTACCTTTATACTCCAGATCCCGAGCAGGTTTTGCCACTGCTGTTTTGCAAGGGATCTTAACTACACCATAATCTTCTTAGTGCCTCCTCCCCCAGTTTGGCTATGGTATTCTACCCATTTGTTAGGACTGCAGATGCATCCTTGAAGGACATAGTACAGTTTTGTACCTACCATAAATGTAGATGTCCGAGAGGTATGCATCTGCAGTCAGTATTACCCACCCTCCTTCCCCTCTGTGGTACTCCTAGGGTATTTGCCCATCTTTTAGCTAGCTGGGGGAATCTATTATGGTGTATTTGTTTGTATATATGTATATACATGTTTATTTATGTTTGCTCTCTACTGTTTGGAATCATTTGCATTTATCCAAATTTAGCCTTCCTAGAGGGCACCTGGCATCTGGGGCAAGAAACACTGAGGAAAATGGCGTCGGCTGATGCCTTTATACCCAATTGACAGCAGCTATGACGTCGGGTGAAGTGCGACATCAGCCGAGGCCAGACCCAGACTTTGGAATCCGGCCGACCGAAGGGCTGCCTGAGACAGGACAACCCATTTGTTAGGACTGCAGATGCATACCTCTCGGACATCTACATTTATGGTAGGTACAAAACTGTACTTTCCCAGTTACCTCATTCGTTTTCATCACACTTCCACCATTTGCTGTCTACCATAGGAAGCATTGTCTTATGTCTGCTTGTGGAACACAAATACCTATGCAAACACTTCAAGCAGAAATCTTAAACCGATGTTGCATACTTGGGAAGCAATACAGATGTCCTTCCATTGTTCTTTTGTAAACTACTAACCTCCTCTATTAGTCGTTGCATATTTGGGAGCCATACAGATGTCCTTTCAGTGTTCTTTTGTAAACTGCCTTTCCAGCCCTCTTCCCATTCTTTTCTTTTTTTTTATTTAAACAAGAAACATCTTTATTAAAGTATCACTTAATGACACAGGCAGTCATAGATTTATATAAATGAAAATAAACCATATTGACACAATCTCAGCTGCAAGCATTTTACATCACAAACCGTATTGGCATTCTAGTTGCAAACATTATACATCACTTATCTACCCAATCATTGTCAGTCAAACATTACATAGTTCATTCAAATCCTGCCTTTTTTTTAACGTAATTCCTCCCCTATATGTACTGTTCCCACAATTCCCATTTTATTGTATGTAATTTGCTCCTACCCTTTTCTAAAGATCCTAATTCCAGTTGTTTTATCTCTGTTACTATATTCACTACTTCTAGCACAGTTGGTTTAGACTTTGATTTCCATTTTCTAGTAATTGCTTTTTTGACAGACATCTACTTAGACTCAGCAAGGCTAGGCAGTTCCAATTCTGTGTCATAGCTCAGAAAAGTAATTTCCCCTAGTTGCACCAATTTGCTCACCCAGTATCTCCAACAGAGCAGTCTGCAGGGATTACATTCCCAGAAAATATGTTCCCACTTGGTTTCTTGCCTATCACACCTCCAACATTTGCTGTCTATCTGAGAAAAAATTCTCTGGATTCTACTTGGGTATAAAAATATCTGTGTAAACATTTTCCAAGCAAAAATCCTAAATCTTCTAGATTTTGTTGTTGCATATTTGGGAGACACACACACACACACACACACACACACACATATATATATATATATATATATATATATATATATATATATATATATATGGTACATGCGTATTATCGCAACCAGATTTTCACAGTTGCGAAATGCTCATACCACCACAGATAGGAGTACATGAAGCAATTGAAACCATCTTTGTAAATGTGTAGTAGTGCCCCAAAACGTTACATTTACTGTAAAGTGGTGTTCAGAGTGTGTTTTGCTGGGGAATAACTTCAGATTACCTTCGGGAACAGAGACAGTGGAGAAAACCATCTTCCTGTTTTTTTTGCGTGCATTACACAGGCACGCTACACTTTTCATGGCAGCTATCATACTATCGTTTGTCTCATTTTGAACCTGCAGAAGAAATTCTTCAGAAAAGTAAAACACAGACACTGAGAAATTGTTTAACCCACACTTGCTTACTTTTAACCATTATTGTATTTAGAAATTGTTAAAAAAATAAATGTCACTAAAACCATCACTACTATGTCTGTGTTTGCTTCTCTGAAGGATTCCTTCCACACAGTGAATGCAATCCGTCCATCAGACTGACAAGCAGGCATGACAATGCAAGCATGCAAAAAACAGGAAGAGGGCTTTCTCCACTGTTTTTGTGCCCAAAGGTAATCCGAAATTATTCCCCAGCAATACACACTCGCGATAATACGCAAGTACCTTATGTATATGTATATATATATATATCCCATTCTTTCTTTGTGATTTGCTTATCCAGTCTCTCTTCCCAATCCTTTCTAACCTCCTCTGATTGATTCTTATAGTTATTATGCAGTATTTTATATGTTCTACTAATTATTCCTTTTTAAACAGCAGCTTCTGTTCTAAATTATAGTAAAAATTGTACCAGTCCTAGTCTTTCATTGAGGACCCCTCTATTTCTTTATCTTTGCCTGAACTCTGATATCAGTCCTTGATAGGGAAGGCAGTTTCTAACTTGCAGTCCAAATAAATTCTTAGTGTCTTACCTAATTGTAGTTATCCCTATAGGCAGAATCTCCTTTCCCGTGTTGACTTAGTTCTTAGAATACTTTCTGTTACTTTATGAATATAATGTTCTGTATGATTATTGTTAGTCTCCTTAAAGGTCTGCATCCAAAATCCCAGTCTCTCCTTGTTTCTTGAGCTTCCCCTGTTTCATCATCATCCATTTCCACACCTCTACTGGATCTCTTGTTATCTTCCTTGTTATAGGCTCCGTAAGCTTGGTGATAGCCCTTTCTACTTTCTGTTGACTGAATCGCTGTGCTAAAAGTTTTCGTGCTGTAGAGTTATCACTAAACAGTGCTTAACAGTAATCTTTCTAAACTCATGCATATTATCGAGGCAGTCCCTTATTTTCTGTTTAGCATTCTGAAGTTGCACTTCTTTCTTGTTCTCTGAGATTCCCCTTGTTCTGCAATACTTTATTTGTCAGGCCCTCTAAATAAATCTTGTTACTTCTTAACCATATCTCCCTTTCTTTTATTTCCACCCTTCTTCCCAATCTTTTCTGACCTCCACTGATTCATTCTGATGGCTATTATGCAATATTTTTATATGCCCTACTTTTTCAACAGCATCTTCTGTTCTAGACACAACTGAAAACTCGTAACAAATTTAGTCTTTCACTTGGTAGTCCCCTATCCATGTCTGTTTGCCTGTACTCCTTCAGTCCATGCTGAGGAAGACTGTCTCTTATCTGCAGTCCAGATTTTTACTTAACCTCATACTGCTCTATTACCTTTCCTCCTCAGTTGTTTGCTGCCAGTACCTTTGCCCCTTCGCTGAATTTCTCCAGTAAATTCCAGCCCTTTCTGTCCTATTTTCTACACCCGTACTTGTAGTCATCCCTATTGGCAAATTCTCCTTTCTCCATTCCCATTCTGGCCTAGTTCTTTAATACTTAATGCAAATTTATGAATATAATGCTTTATATAGTTGTTCTACTTAAGGATCTACATTAAAAATACTGTTCTTTCCTTTTTTTCCAGTCCCCCCTGTTTCAAAATCAGACCTTTCCCCTTTGATTTTTGGCCTTCTTTATGTGTTATTTATATGAAACTTCACTGTGTAGCTCTTCTAAATTATTTGTTCAGTTTGGGTAATTCCAAAACACTTTGTTGTATGGGGATGTCATCCCAAAAACAATTTTGTTCCACTTCACTTAATTAACTCTTGCCCTCTTCCCCTCCCAAATAAATTCCATCAACTCTAAAATTATTGTCCTAAACTTCTCTGATTGATGAAGATATGCCTAATCTGTACATAAAACCAAAGGGACTAAAAACATTTTCATTGCTTGTTATCTTAATATTCATGTGCAGAATCAGGAGCTTCCAGTTTCTCGTTTTTGTTTTCTATTATTAAGTCTCTTCCCACATACTGTTGTCTACCATAACAAAACCTTTTTTAATCCATGCACCTAAATACTTCATCTTACCGTGTTCCCATAAATATTGGTATTGCTGAACCAATTTGTGTATGGGTACGTAGTTTTCCTCTATGGCCTTTGTTTTGTCTAAATTATTATATCCCAAAAAAGAAACATTCCACAACACCAAAGTGTCCTTTTCCGGATTTATAAAGTACAATATATCATCATCTATGAATGCAACATTTTCTTTATTACCATACTAGTTATGTCCTTGAATTTGTGGGTCCCTTATTTTCTTTGCCAGTGGCTGTAAATATAAAGCAATTAACAAAGGGGAAAGAGGGCACCCCACTTGCTTTCACTGTTAAAATACAGCTTGTCAGATAGGATTACTCCCATCTTAATTCTTGCCTCTGACCCTTTATATATCCTCCTAATCAACCATATTATTTTACAGGGAATGCAAATGCTTTCATTTCCCCACTTAGAAAAAATATGATACTTTCTCTGCATCGACACCTTTCAACAATAGCAGTATTTCCACATATTTTGCTTTCCTGTGGATCATCTTTGTTGTATTAATGTTGTCCAGCATTTTCCTTCTCACCACAGAACAATGTAGCTATCAATTTTGGCAACACCTTTGCCATTCGTTTAGCTAGTGTGGACATAAACACTTTGTAGTCTTGGTTTAAAATTGAAATATGTCTCTATGAAGCTGGGTCTGAAGAGTCTTTACCCTCTTTGGGTAATACAGCTACCAAAGCTTTTTTTTTCCAAAATGTTGGTGCCCCTCACTTAAAAATAACATTAAACAAAACCTTCCAGATCTTTATCACATTTTTCCCTCCTAACTTCCAAATTAATACTGTCTGCTACTGGAGACTTCTCTGTTAATTGATTATACATCACTGTTTTTTCTCATCTCTTCCTAACTTAATTGTTGAGCCTCATCTTCATATAACCTTGGCATAGTTACATGTTTCATAAATGTTTCCATTTATGGTTTTTTTTTGGTTTTCACAATCCTCTGCTTCATATAAATGTTTGTAAAATCTCCAGTGTTTCAATAATACGTCTGTAGGATCTTTTTCTGTTTTGCATGTCATAGGCTTCCCTATGTTTGGTAACAACTTGAGCTGTTAATGACATTTTTCCTGTGGTCCAGTGGTGCAGGGTTTTATTCCCTCAGCCTCCATTGCCTAACTGTGTGACTCTGAGCAAGTCACTTAACCAGATGCCACTCTCAGGTTGAGTGTGAAAAGGTCCAGAGTGATCAGTCCTCTACCCCAGTAAGCAATTAAAAGTAAATAAACCCTTTCTACTTTCTATTGCGTAAGTTGTTGGGCTGAAAGTTTTTGTTCTCTGGAGTTATCAAAATATAGTTGCTTAACAGCAACCATTCCAGACTAATGCATATTATCTAAACAGTGCCTTATATTTCCTTCAGCACTCCGCAGTTTCTCTTCTTGCTCTTTCATAGTTCCCGTACGCTGCAGTACTTTAAACTTTATTGTTAATGCCCGTTACTTCTTTCCCACATCTCTTTTATTTCTACCGTGTTTTAAACTGTCTCGCTCACTAGCTATCCATTCTGAAGAAGTGTCCGTCTTCCCTAATAACTGTTAAATAATTTCCATTACCCTCTCTTTAAATGCCTCTCTCTTCAGCAAATAGCACTGGTGTCTCATTTTTACTTCATTATTTTGCATCATAGTTTTTATCAGTGCATAATCTGACATAGTTTTTGAAAATCTGTTATCTCACTCAGTTAAATATACATGTCCTGTGAAGTATAAATTCTGTCGAGCCTTGCTCAGTTAGTGTACCTTGGGGAGTAATATGTAAATTCTGTTTGATTTCCTATTACTAAATTTACATCTTCCATACCAAACATTTTCATATAATTCTTTAGAAAGCTACCATCTTTTGTTATATTTTCTCTCCAAGGTTTTCTTGATGTATCCTCACTATTGCAAGTCATGTTCAAGTCCCCGCTGAAAGCTGATTATTTCTCCCCACTTTTTTAAGCTCTACAATAGCAGTTTTTGGTGGGATATAAATAGATGCCAGACTAATCCTCCTCCCTTGCTAATATCCACTTACTACCAAAAATCTACCATTATTGCCCCCCCCCCCCAGCACTACTGGTGCCCCTCTACCAACCAGTAACATTACTCCTCTTTTTTTTTACCCCAATATTGTGCTAAATGTCATACTTGAAATACTTTTTGTCAAATTCACATACACCGTACATTTGTTACCTCATTACAACCTAGTGAATCCTCTAGGTGTTTCCCTAGATATACCCTACTAACACTTCTAGACATGTGAAATTGTTTATTAATATGCACAATAATAGTTTCAAAATTATGCTACATTCAAGATATTGGAAGATTTCATCTTAATGCTTATATTGTGGGCAGTATAATTGCCTTAATAATTGGCCTCTGTCTAGTGCAGCTAAAGAGACATATTAATTGTTGTTCATATATTTATGTAGTGCATGGAACGCAATGTTTACTTGCTGATACTCAGAAAAAGACAAGTCAGTGAAAGGCTAGGGTGGCACAGGACCTGTCCTTAACAAATGATCTGATGTCCATTTCATTCATTCCTCAGCTGTTGGGCACTCATTCGACCCAACCACTTCTTCCAGATTGTAGAACTCTTGAACTCTCGAGTTCCTCCCTTTACCCATAATGCCCCACCAGCCCAACATACCTCAGATCGCTTTTGCTGCCATTGCGAACAAACAAAGATTGTGAGCTCTTGAACTTTGGGTCTTGTTTAATAGATAGTTTCCACTTTTTCATGAGTTTAATTTCGTTTAATCCTTTTTTGTAGATGTTCGTGTTACACTGCTGCAGTCATCACACTTGGGTTATCTGCCGTCAGGCGGTCCTGCAGTCGGCCCGAGTTCCAATGTCTTGGTCCGGCGTCGGTTGCTGTCGCTTCTTCCCTGACGTCAGTGCGACAGGGGTATAAAAGAGGCAGTCAATGCCATTTTCTTCAGTCTTTCTTGCCGCGCGGTGCCCGAAGCAGAAGCAATTCGCAAGTGCCGGTCGGCCGACTCCTGAGATTTTCAAATTGAATTTCAGACCTAAGTCTTCAATAAAGCTAAGTACCCCGTTGGGGAACCTTTTCTTGCCTCAGTCCTAGGTCATAAAAAGTTAATAATTGCATTTCTTGTGGGAAGCAAATTCCTCATAAGGATTTTCATTCTTATTGTATCCCTTGCCTAGGCCCAGACCACAAAGTCACAGGTTGTCGGTTTTGTGCTAGGTTTAACAAACGAACTATTAAACGTTGGTTTGATTTCGCCCGACATTATTTTGGTAGAAAATTTAATTATACCATGCCGTCGGAGCAGCCGATGACTGGGATTCATAAAAAGCGCAAAGATAAGGACAGGCAGCCGAGACCCAAACCAGACACCGAGGCCTCTGCTAGGCCAGTCGCCGGTTCTCCGGTTTTCAGTGAGGCACCTACGCAGCCCCTGACGACTGCTGATTTAGAACCCCAGCCTGCATCTGACTCCCAAGCGGAGATTGCAGGCCCTCCAGAGCCTTTATCTTTAGGCCCTTCCGACTCCATGGCTGATGGGTATTCTGGTGCAGTTGAAAGGCCGTCAGTTGCTGAAGGTGTCTTCAGACCGACTATACTTACTATTAAATCCTTTGCAAAACTGAAAACTCCATTAAAAGTAAGGAAGCTTGTACAGCAGTCTCCAGTGCAAGGCCCCATGCCTAAGAAACAGATGCTTAAGATGGCCGAAGACCTAATTATCCTAATCAGGGGTTCCCATCCCCCACCTGACAAAAGGCCTAGACAGGTGGAGGACTACGCTTCCTCTGACCAGGTTTCCATTACCTCAGATTCTTCTGAGGAACAGGAGTACTCTTTTCCCCCTTATGAAGACTCTGATGCTGAAGAGTGTATTCCTTCAGCATCTTCCCCAGAAGACTACTCTTTTGGGTAAACTTTGCATACCATGAGGGAACATTTCCACTGGGAAGGCCAGGATTACTCTGATTCTAAGAAAAGGCTCAAAGAGTTCCTCTTACTACCCCATCACAGACCCCTTGCTATTTCACCTGTGTTAGACATTGTGGATGATGTTTATTCAGAATCTAGCCTTAACCCAGATTCATTACCTCCTGCACCAGCCAAACCAGACAGATACTACAGAGTCCCTGACTCACATAAATTCCTATATAAAAGCCCTGTTGCTGACCCAGAAACCATTTCCCAGGGTCCCAAAGGGGTTAAGGCCTCTATTGCTAAAAATCCTGTACCGTCTGAAAGGGATTCTAGAGCACTAGACAGATGGGGAAAGAAAGTATATACCTCAGCTACTCTAGCTATGAGGGCCTTAAATTGCCAGTTTCACATGCTGAAATATCAACAATATTTCATGTCTCAATTAAAACAAAACAATGAGCACACATACAGAGCAGCCTGATTACAAGGAAATGCAAGATTTGTTGCATGCAGCAGAACAAGTGGGAAAACATACTTTGCAATGTGGATTTAATTCATTGGAAGCTTCTTGCAGAGCAGCTGTAACAGGGTCTGTCATTCGTAGGCATGCTTGGTTAAAAGAACAAACTTTACCTGATCATGTTAAGTTATTGGATGCACCCTTACAGCAGGATGTTTTATTTGGTGTGAAAGCAGAAGAGGTTTTAAAGAAAATGGAGGATAAGGCAAAATCTATGCAGACTGTTAAGGATTTTTTACAGGTCCAACCCCCCTCGTTTCAGCAGAAATTGGCCAATCAAACTGATCCTTTCCAACTTCTGACAGACCTCAGAGGGGCAAATACAGACGCCCAAGGGGCAGAGGTCAGCCACAAGGATCTTACAAGCCACGACAATGGGTGCCACAACCCAGAAAGGAGAAGACAGGTCTCAAACTATCAGAAGACAATCACAATGACTTACCCCTCAGACTGCCAAGCAAATCACTCTTGGCAGCTCCCTTGGGAGGACAACTTGCACTTTTTTGCAGACAATTGGCACATCATCACAAAAGACAAATGGGTCCTAAATATTGTAACTCAAGGATACAGGTTCCACACACTTTACCAAGGATAAAAGGAATGCCAAACCTGCCATCAAATCAACGGGCAGAGGCTCAAAGACAAATTACAACACTCATGGACATGAGAGCCATTCAGCAGGTTCCTACACACAAGCAAGGACAAGGATTTTACTCAAGACTCTTTCTGGTTCCCCGAAAGGACAAAGCATGGAGACCCATTGTGGACCTTTCAATTCTAAACACATGCCTGGAAGTACCCAAATTCAAGATGCTCACACTACAGTAACTTCTTCCCATGCTGGGCGAGAAGGCTTGGCTAGTAACGTTGGACCTCAAGGAGGCATACCTGCATGTCCCTATCAGACAAAATTACAGAAGATACCTCCGATTTATAGCAGGTACAACTCATTACCAATTCTCTGCACTGCCCTTTGGCTTATCTACTGCGCCCAGGGTCTTCACAAAATGCCTAGCACCAGTAATTGCAAACTGCAGACAAAGAGGAATCCAAATATATCCATACCTGGATGACTGCCTTATTCAAGCAGACAGCAAGGACATTCTTTTAAAACATCTTGCATTTGTAAAAACCTACTAAGTTGCCTAGGGTACACAGTAAACGAAAAGAAGTCAAAACTAGTGCCCTCACAAGACATAATATTCCTGGGTGCCAGCTTAAATACAACGGCCCAGATGGCTTATCTCATGCCAGACAAGCAAGGACAACTGACTCAATACTTCAAAATGATGGCAACAAAGACCCAACTCCCTGCAAGAAAAATTCTGCAGGCCTTGGGATTCATGGCATCTTGCATACTACTAATACCATATGCCAAACTGCATATGAGGAAATTACAGTGGTACCTGAAAAGCGTATGGACTCAGCACAGCCACAGCTTGGAAACAATAATACCACTAATTCCCTGCCTTCAACAGGAGTTTCTATGGTGGGCTCAGGCATGTCACCTCAACAAGGGTCAGCCTTTCACCTTACCTACAGCCAGGCGAACAATGACAGCCGATGCATCGGATTACGCCTGGGGAGCACACATGGCAGGACAGTGTATTCAGGGCAAATGATCTGCAGATCAAATGCATCTCCACATCAATCAAAAAGAGATGCTAGCTGTACAAAATGCCCTAACAGCTTTCAAGGACCTCCTACATCCAGGAAAACTTCTAATAAAGACGGACAACACCACAGTGATGTGGTGCATAAACAAACAAGGGGGCACACATTCCTTCCCCCTATGCAGGCAAGCAATGACCTTGTGGAACACAGCACTGACCTACCAAATTCAACTACAAGCACAATTCCTGCCAGGAAAGAAAAATACATTGGCAGACAAACTAAGCAGAAATATCATGGATCTTCACGAGTGGAAACTAGACCCACAAGTATTCTCAATGATAGCTCAAAAATGGGGGAGCCCAGACATAGATCTGTTTGCCTCCCCCCAAAACTACCAACTGCGAAAGTTTTGCACAAGGACATACCACACTCTAGCTTAGAAAGTGAACGCCCTCTCATTCAGTTGGAAAACAATAACAGTGTATGCCTTTCCTCCACTGCCTCTTCTGGCAAAGGTGCTGCTAAAAGCCAGATTAGAGAGGCCACAAATGATACTCATTGCTCCAGACTGGCCACGCCAACACTGGTATCCAGTATTAAGGAACATGGCTCAAAGCCCACCATGGATTTTACCTCAAATTCCTCACCTGCTGACTCAGCAAAAGAATCAGGTTCTACACAGCCAGCTCAAGATTTTAAATCTGGCTGCATGGCAGATTATCTAAAGAACCAGTCAACACTTCTCTCTACAGCTGTTATGGATGTCATTCTGGAAGCCAAGGAGACCCAGCACCAGGAAAACCTTCTCAGACAAATGGAAAAGATTCTGCGCCTGGAACCAGGCTAAAGGCCAAAATCCTCTTGTCCCAAATATTCCTCAGATTCTGCAATATTTAACAGAGATGTTGCACCAAGGCCTTTCCTGTTCATGTTTTGGAAAAACTTACACTACCGCCCTTTGAGCCAACTTTTTCAGCTGATTTTCAATTTTTATCATGGAAAACTGCCCTGCTGCTAGCAATAACTTCAGCACGAAGAGTCACAGAGCTACAGGCCCTAATGCCAGTGGAGCCTTTCATCATTTTTCATTAAGACAGAGTCTCTTTACGAACTAACCCTTCCTTTGTGCCAAAGGTAGTATCCAGTGTAGCTCTAAACAAAACCATTCATTTACCCACCTTTTATCCAAACCCCCAGAATAAAGGGGAAAGGCTCCTACACTCTTTGGACATTCACAGGCAATTACGTTTCTACTTGGATAAAACAAAGGTTTTCAGAAAAACTGATCAGCTCTTTGTATCCTATGCTGCAGGATCTCAAGGAAAGCCTATATCAAAACAGACCACTTCAAAATGGATAGGACATTGTATCCGTTTCTGCTACACACACCGTGGGAAACCTGTACCTGGTAACATTAGGCCTCATTCCACCAGGGCTACAGCAACATCAGCAGCCTTCCTCAGAGGGGTGCCAACCAAGGATATTTTGGAAGCTGCAACTTGGAATTCAGTGCACACCTTCACCAAGCACTACCACTTACCTCTATACTCAAAAACCAGAGCTGGCTTTGCCACTGCAGTTTTGCAGGGCCTACTAGCTTCTCCAAACCCTGTTTAGTACCAACCGCCCAGCCTTAGCTTTGGGATTCAACCGAAGTGTGATAACTGCAGCAGTGTAACACTATGAACATAGTACAGTTTTGTACCTACCATAAATGTAGATGTTCGAGTGTTCACACTGCTACAGTCCAGGTTACCCTCCCACCTTCCCCTTTTTTTACCTGAGTTTTATCTATAGCTCCCTGTTTATACAATCTCTAAGATGTAGTTATATATGGTGTATTTGCATACAGCTGTAGCTATTGTTTTCTACTTATGTAATTTACTTAGGATTATGTATTGCCTTCCTATTTGGGGGCACCTGACATCTGGGGCAAGAAAAACTGAAGAAAATGGCGTCGGCTGCCTCTTTTATACCCCCTGTCGCACTGACGTCAGGGAAGAAGCGACAGCAACAGACGCCAGACCAAGACTTTGGAACTCGGGCCGACTGCGGGACTGCCTGACAGCAGATAACCCAGGTGTGATGAATGCAGCAGTGTGAACACTCGAACATCTACATTTATGGTAGGTACAAAATTGTACTTTGTTTCTCTTTCCTCCCCTTTGCCTTCATAATTTTTTTATACTTGGCCTTTTTTTCTCGTACCCCTCAGGTATTTATTAATACCATTGTTGATAGTCTTCCCTTTCCCTTTCTGTACTTATTGTAGTGCTTTTTTTACCATTGTTTGTAATTCTTTCCTTTCTTTTCCATCTTTCCTTATTTCAAAAATAAAAATTCCTTTCTATCCTAAAATGTCTTTTCAGACATTCAGTATCTCGGGCAAAACATTCAGTTTCAAAAAATCTGTTGCTTGTGGGCACAATATTCCCAATTCAGACACCCACACAGAATGTGTGTACTGTCTAGGTCCCAAACACCTAGGCATAGATTGGGATATTTGTAAAGGCTTCAACTCCCAAGCTTTGATTGATAGGAAGAATAAGCTTATCCTTAGGGGTCGTATCCCTTCCAAACTTTCTACTCCAGTTGCTGGAGCTCATACCCCAAAAAAATAGGACAAGGGCAGATGTCCTTCATGGATGCATCTGCAGTCATAACAACTGGGTTGTCCTGTCGTCAGGCAGCCCTTCAGTCGGCCGGATTCCAAAGTCCGGGTCCGGCTTCGGCTGATGTCGCACTTCACCCGACGTCATCTCTGTTGGTCTTCGGGTATAAAAGCATCAGCCGACGCCATTTTCCTCAGTCTTTCTTGCCGTGTGGCGCCCGAAGCAGAAGCTGTTCGCAAGTGCCGGTCGGTCGGATCCAGAGATTACTTCTACCGAATACTACTTCGAAGACTTCTAAAGCTAAGTACCCCATTGGGGACTCTTTCTTGCCTCAGCCGATGTCAGAAAAAGTTAATAATTGTTTAACCTGTGGGAAACAAATACCTCATAAAGATTTCCACTCTTATTGTCTGCCTTGTTTAGGCCCAGCCCACGACGTAGCAGCCTGTTCGGCCTGTGCTTCCTTCAACCGACGAACGCTTAGGCGTCGGTTGGAGTTTGCAGAACAGTTTTTCGGTTCTGATTTTGCGTACATTATGCCGTCGGATCCTCCGACTACCCAATCTGCCAAAACGCAAAGATAAAGACCGACACTCGCGGTCCGCGGTTTCGGCCGAAACCATGGTTAAGCAAACATGAGTGTCTCGGTTTCGGCGAAACCGAGAAAACTGATCAAAGTACAGCTGAACCTATCTCTACAACTGAGGCCCCTGCTACCACTCTTGAATCGGCCTCAGAAACTTTATCCACTACGGTGGTTGCCACTGACTTATCAGACACCATTCCCTTGGATGTCTCTACCCCAGCACGTGGTGCTGCTAGGCCTCCAGCAGCCATGTCCATTAAGGCCTTCGCCAGGGCTAAAGCAGCCAAGACTACTAAGACAGTGCCTGTTAAACCCCCACAACCAGGCCCTCTTCTAGTTCTCAAATGCTTACTTTGGCAGAAGATTTAATTTCATTAATTAGAGGATCTCAATCTCACCCAGACAGGGCCTCTCAGCCCCAGAGAAGAGACCTAGGGCAGAGCCCCTGAGCCAGTGTCCTCTGATGATTCTGCTGACGAATCAGACATAACTGACCAGCCAGAGGCTCCTTTCTCCAATTTTGAAGATTCTGATGCTGAAGAATCCATTCCAGCTGCTTCCCCACCAGAAGAATTCTCCTTTGGGGAAACCTTACATGCCATGCGAGAGCAGTTCCAATGGCAGCAACAGGATTTTTCAGACTCCAGAAAAGACTTAGGACCTTTCTGCACCTCCCACAGCACAGGCCCTTAGCTATACCTCCTGTTCTCTCTGTGGTGGATGATGCTTTCAATGATGTCTGCTCCGCTCCAGATTCTTTACCCCCAGCCTCTGCCAAACCAGACAGATTTTACAGGGTGCCAGATACTCATCACCACCTTTACAAGGCCCCACTTGCAGACCCGAAACTATATCCCAGGGTCCCAAGGCAGTAGCCGCGACCATAGCTAAAACCCTATTCCTTCTGAAAGGGAAGCAAGGTCATTAGACAGATGGGGTAAAAGGTCTACACTTCAGCTACTCTCTCAGCTAGAGCTTTAAACTGTCAGTTTCACATGATACAATACCAAGAGTTTATGCTTGATCAGTTAACTAAAAACTAACCACTGATGAATCTCTTGATAAGAAATATGTATTAGAAATGGTAAATAACATACAACAGGTTAGCAACCATTCCTTAAAATGTGGCTATGATGCACTGGAGGCTTCATTTAGATCAGCCTTGACTGGCACAGTGATAAGAAGGCATGCATGGCTAAAGGAGCAAGCTTTACCGGATCATGTTAAAGCTAAGTTGCTAGATGCTCCTATGGATAAGACAAGTTTGTTTGGTACACCTGCCCAGCAGGTTATGAAGAAAATGGAAGAAAAGGCAAAATCTGTTCAAACGGTTAAAGATTTCTTGCAGGTTCAACCCCAAGGTTTAGCAGGAACTGGCCTGCCAAAATTGGTCCTTTCCTGACTCCACAAAATTTCAAAGGTGCAGGAATAGACGCTCCAGAGGCAGAAACCAATCCAGAGGAGGTGCCTACAGAGGACGACAGTGGCAAGGTAACAACAGAGGCACAGACACAACCACTGCCACTACATCAGCACAACCACAGTGACTTAACCCTAAATCCGCCTACCAGGGAACAAATAGCAGCTCCTCTAGGCGGAAAGTTAACCTTATTTTCAAAGAACTAGCACTACATAACAAAAGACAAGTGGATTTTACAAACCATAGATCAAGGTTACCGGTTTCACTTCCACACTTTACCAGTCAAAAGAGGAATGCCAAATCTACCTCCAAATCAAAAAACAGAGGCACTACAACAGATAATGGAGTTAACAAACATGAGAGCTGTGGAAAGAGTGCCAACAGCAGAGCAAGGAAAGGGGTTCTACTAAAGACTATTCCTAGTTCCAAGAAAGGAAAAAAGTTGGAGACCAATTCTCGACCTGTCCACCTTAAATACATACATCATTGTCCCAAAATTCAAAATGCTGACCCTACAGCAACTTCTTCCCATGCTGGGCAAGGAGTCTTGGCTGGTAACTCTAGATCTCAAGGAGGCATACCTGCACGTCCCCATTCGACCAATCTGCAGAAGATACCTCAGATTTCTTGCAGGATCAGAGCACTATCAATTCTCAGCATTGCCCTTTGGCTTATCTACTGCCCAGAGTATTCACAAAATGCCTGGCATCAGTAATCGCCCATTGCAGACTACAGGGAATTCAAATTTACCCATACCTGGACGACTGCCTGCTACAAGGGGACAACAAAAGCAAGCTGACAACAGATTTACAAAGGGTCATTTACTTGCTACAAGCACTGGGATACACAGTCAATTTACAAAAGTCAAGGCTGATACCATCCCAAACAAGGACATTCTTGGGCTGAATTGGACACAGTAAAACAAATGGCATTCCTGACTACAGAAAACAAAAGAACTCCTCTTTACTTCTTGGCACTAACAAAACTGAACAAGTTAACAGCAAGAAAAGTACTGCAGGCCTTGGGCTTCATGGCATCATGCATAATCTTGGTCCCATTTGCCAGACTACATATGAGAAAACTACAGTGGTACCTAAAGAATTTATGGTCCCAACACAGACACAGCCTAGAAACAGAAATCCCACTAATTCCATGCTTAAAGCAGGAGTTCCTATGGTGGGCTCAGGCATGTCAGTCAAACCCAGGCCTACCCTTTCGCAGATGTCAAGCAAGCCAGACCATCACAACAGACGCTTCAGACCTAGGATGGGGGCCCACATGCTGGACAAATGCGTGCAAGGATTGTGGACACAGGATCAACTTCACCTGCACATCAACCTAAAAGAAATGCTGGCAGTAAAACTGGCAATCCAAAAGTTCAAACCATTTCTCCAAGAGGGCCAGTTGATGATAAGGACAGACAACACCACAGTCATGTGGTACATCAACAAACAGGGAGGCACTCATTCATACCCCTATGCAGAATGACTTTGGAGCTGTGGACCCTGGCACTCAGCTACAACATCCAGTTACAGGCAATATTTGTACCGGGAAAAGAAAATACTCTAGCAGACATATTAAGCAGAACCACATCGGATGCCCACGAATGGAAGCTGCACCCGGACATCTTCAAGACCATCTCAAAGAAATGGGGAATGCCTCAGATAGATCTATTCGCATCACCTCTCAATCACCAGCTCAAAAAGTTCTGCACAAGGACATTCCACCCACTAGCATGGAAAGTGGATTCGCTCTCCTTCAGCTGGAAAGGCCTAACAGCATATGCATTCCCACCTCTTCCCTTGATACACAAAGTACTACTAAAAATCAAGGAAGAACATCCAAGGATAACCCTGATAGCTCCCTGGTACCCACTGCTGAGGAGCATGTCTCGGAACAATATGTGGCCAATACCCCTGATGCCTTTGATGTTAACTCAGAACAACTACAGCATCATACATCCAAACCTAAAAACGTTGCAACTGACTGCATGGAACATCACATAGCAGCAGCTAATCCAGAACTTTCCCAAAGAGTTAAAGACATTATTCTTGAAGCACGCAGACCTTCAACAAGAAGGAACTATGCTGGAAAATGGAAAAGGTTTGTCATTTGGAGTACGGAAAGAGGAAAAGATGTGTCAAACATAGATATGCCTAACATTCTGGAGTATCTGGCCGAACTTCTTCATTCAGGCCTGTCCTACTCCTCCATCAAGATACATGCATCAGCTATTTCAGCAGAATACAGCTTTGATCCACCTGTTTTTTCGCACCCTTTGCTCAGGCAGTTCCTCAGAGGAATCAAGAATGTAAAACCTCCAAGGAAACCACCATTACCAGCTTGGGACTTAAACTTTGTGCTAGAAAAGTTGACACTATCACCCTTTGAACCAGCAGCAACAGCAGACCTACAACACCTGTCATGGAAAACTGCTTTCCTACTGGCAATTACTTCAGCAAGGAGGGTTTCAGAACTACAGGCCTTAATGGCAGCGCAACCCTTCCTAATCCTCCACCAAGATAGAGTGTCCATGAGGACTAATCCTACATTTATGCCTAAGGTGGTATCCAGAGTGTCTTTAAACCAGGCAATCCACCTACCTACCTTCTTTCCCAACCCACAAAACAGAGGGGAAAGAATACTGCATACCTTGGATGTACATAGACAGCTACGCTACTACTTGGACAGAACAAAAAATAGCAGAAAGACTGACCAACTTTTTGTAGCCTATGCAACAGGAAGGGAAGGAAAAGCTATTTCCAAACAGACAATCTCCAAATGGATAGGAAATTGCATACGATTCTGTTACTCCTTCCATGGAAAACCAATTCCACAGAACATAAGACCTCATTCTACAAGGGCAATAGCCACTACCACAGCCTTCTTACGAGGAGTGGCAACCAAAGACATTATTGAGGCGGCTACTTGGACCTCCGTGCATACATTTGCCAAGCATTATAATTTGCCTCTATATTCCAGATCCCGAGCAGGGTTTGCCACTGCTGTACTGCAAGGGATCCTAAACACACCATAATCTACTTTTATCCTCCTCCCTAGTTGGCTATGGTATTCTACCCAGTTGTTATGACTGCAGATGCATCCATGAAGGACATAGTACAGTTTTGTACCTACCATAAATGTAGATGTCCGAACTGGATAGCATCTGCAGTCAGGATTACCCTCCCTCCTTCCCTCTGTGGTACTCCTAGGGTGTTTACCCTCCTAATAGCTAGCTGGTGGGGAGTCTTTTATGGTGTATTTGTTTGTATATATGTACATACATGCTTATTTTTGTGTTTACCTCTATCTTTTTGGAAACATTGGCATCTATCCAAATTTTAGCCTTCAAGAGGGCTACTGGCATCTGGGGCAAGAAACACTGAGGAAAATGGCGTCGGCTGATGCTTTTATACCCGAAGACCAACAGAGATGACGTCGGGTGAAGTGCGACATCAGCCGAAGCCGGACCCGGACTTTGGAATCCGGCCGACTGAAGGGCTGCCTGACGACAGGACAACCCAGTTGTTATGACTGCAGATGCTATCCAGTTCGGACATCTACATTTATGGTAGGTACAAAACTGTACTTTCTGTTGCTGAGGATTCACACAAAAGATCCTGATTGTCCTACTTTGGCATTGGCTTCAGCTCCTTCATTGGAGCCAAGAGCTAAACGTTTGAAAGTCAGATCCAACTATTTGAGATCTGAAGTCGAGCTGAAAGATCCCCTCAGGTTCATACTCCACCTTTACTTTCAGAGCCTTTCCCATTCAGATTACCATCTCCGTTCCTTGAACAGTTACCCAGAAAACATTCAAGATCTTCTTAAACACCTTCCTCTGTTCAATCCTCTAGGAACCCATCTGAAGCAAGAGGATGAAGTTCATTGACATACAAATTCAAATGGGAGTTCTCTCAGTTCCAACCCCCTTCAGGTCCTGAGAGCCTACGTAGCTCCACACCACCTTTAATATCTCCTTCTTTGACCCATTCTTCGGGTTTGAAGCCATTGGATCCAAAATCTTAGGGCGCATCTTCCTCGGATCTGAACATTGTTATTTCTTCATCTCTTAGAGTTTCTGTGAGTCACTTGGCACCAAGTACCTTGAAGCCAGAGGACTCTCAGAGCAGAGCTTCAGCGTTGGCTGCCAAGTGTTGAAGTTGACTCCAAAACTGTCAGAACAGTTTCTTCCTCTCAGAACATCGGCGTTAGCTTGGTACTGACTCCCTCCTCAGGTGTGTTGCCTATGGGGCATTGGGAGTTGATGATCCGAGATTGTCCTTTGTCATATCCTTCAGTTTCTACTTCCCTTAGGTGCTCCACTTTTGAGGTAATGGAGAGAGACTTCTCTCTCCTAGAGATCAGATGACCTTGTCTTCATTGGATCAGACCTATTCATCTCATTCAGTTTTATGTCCTGAGCCCTTGTCATCTCTTTCACTGGGGAAGGTAGTCCAAGTTAGCTTGCAATTGACCCATCAGGCTATCATCTCTTCCTATACCTTCCGGGAGCATCCCACCAAGGAGATTCCTTGGAAGAGAACGAGCAAGAGGAGGCACTTAAACACTTCACAAGTCGGTCACTGAAGGCACTGATTTTGTTGAGGGGGAGGGATCCCCCAGATCACCACCTGATATCTCCTTTGAAGACATCTTTGAGGCTCCTTAAACAAAGAGGTGGTTGGTCTCCTGCTAACCCTTCCCAAGAGTAATCAGTGTTTCTGGAGGCTTTTATGTCTGGCTCATCTAGCTTCTGGGTAACTCACACCGATGAACTTATAGATCTGGTCTCTCGGTGTGCATGGATGGAACCGGACACTCTTGAGCCTGTTCCCAAGAGACCACACAAAATCCTTGCACCCCCAACTGACCATCTTGACTGGAGTAAAGACATACCCGTTGATGCCCTGGTTTCTGTGGCAGCCACAAGAAAGGAACTGGCATAACATGGAGCCCCCCCCCCCAACCAGGGAGCCTAGGGTGCTGGACAGGTTTGGGAAGCATGTTTGTGTATCAGTGACCTTTGCTTTAGGGTCACTGAATTATTTGGCACATTTTAACAGTCTTCAAAGAGATTTGATCAAGGAGCTAACCAAATCTCTTTTGGGGTCCATATCCTTCAAGAAAGGGAATACCATTTCCTCGCAGTTGGTTACCCTCCACTCGGTTTGTAATTCATCTCTGAGGTTAATCTGTTATTTTGTTGTAGGCACCTCGAGGGTGGTGGGTTCAGGCATTTCCATTAAGGGATATGCCTGGATGTGCTTGTGTGATTTTGCAGAACCATTTAAAAATTTCTTTCGTCAGTGAGCCCTTTGAGAGAACCTCATTGTTTGGCCCAAAGGTAAAAGACACACACTACATGCAAACAAGAAGGGAAGACCCTCTCTGCTGTGGGCATAAGTTTTTAGAGGTGGCAGAAAGATGTTTCAAGAAGTCCAAGGGTCCTTTTCAAGACCCCTGTGGAGACATTTGCCCCAGGGGCATAAGGAGGAACGCAAATGGAAGATGCCATTCCTGTTGTAGAGGTTGATCTAGAGATTCCTTCTCTGACAGATCCTGTCAGCTATGCTGAACAGAGGCTGAATCGTCCATCTCTGGATGCAGTTGGGAATCATCTATCCCTGCACCAGAGAGCCTGGCTGGACATCACAAAAGACTTATGGGTCCTTCCAGCAGTTCAAAAGAAAATCCTCAATGTCCCACCCAATCAGAGGGAAGCAACTTCTATAGAGATAAAAAAAAAGCTGCTAGAAAGTCATCCAAGAGGTACCCCTAGACTGGAGAGGATCCAGAACTTATTCAAGATTCATTTTGGTGTCAGAAAAGACAGTGGACTTGAGACCAATTTTGGATCTCAGCAAACTAAATCTATCCGTTCAATATACAAAGTTCTGGATGTTCACAGTTCATTCCATTCTGACTTTTCTGCACAAGGATGACTGGGTTTGCTCAACCGATCTTCAAGATGCATACTGTCACATAAAAATGAACAGACGCTCCAAAAGACACCTACGCTTCTGGCTGGGAGCTAGTCATTATCTGTTCAGAGCACTGCCATACGGTCTCACCACTACCCCCAGAATGTTCATATGCATGGCAGTTGTAGCAGCTCACCTGAGAGTGCTGGGATTCCGAGTGCCTCCATAACTAGATGACTAACTCCTGACTGTTCCAACCAGGCATCAGTTGATTCAAGCAAGAGACTATTTACTCCAGCTGTGCTCCCTTCTGGGGATATCAGTCAGTTGCAACAAATCTCAGCTCATACAGACTCAGAGTTTGGAATTCATCTCTGTTTACCTGGATACAGCCACCCAAATAACTTCTCTTCGTCTACCTAGAATAGATATCATCCAATATCAGGTCAAGAAAATAATACAGAATTCTTCCCTTATGGCAAGTCTGCTACTTCAAGCCTTGTGATCTGCGGCAGCTACAATCACTCTCTTGTACTGCTTGCCAGGTTCCATATCAGAATGCTTCAGTGGACACTCGCCATTCAATGATCTAGTCTCCAACACCCATTATTCATGCCAGTCAAAATTACTCAGGCGTGCAAGAATTGCCTTCTGTGGTGGATCCACTCCAATCAGCTCCACAAAGGCCTTCCTTTTGTTCTCCCTCAAGCCAAGGCCACAGGCCACCATGACCATGGATGCCTTTCAGCTAAGGTGGGAGGGGGCATTTCCTGGGAAGGGCAGTTCAAGTCATATGGTCTGCCAAAGAGAACAAGATGCATATCAATGTCTTGGAGATGAGATCAGTCTTCATAGCATTGCAGGCCTTTCAAGACACTCTCCCAATCGGGACTGTTGTGATCCAGATGGACAACATGTCAGTAGTCTGGTACGTCAGCAAACATGGGGGATCCAGATGAAGCTATGAGTGTGGGAATGGATGATCTCTTCTGTTTGCTTTCTGATAGTAATGCACAACCCGTGGGAATCCAGTGTGATTGCAGACAAGTTAAGCAGGTCCATACTGATGCCGCATGAGTGGTCTGTCTGTATCAATGTAGCGGAGACAGTATTCCATCAACGGGGCCAACTATGCTGCAAACTATTTGCCTCTCCACACAACATCAAATGCAGCAAGTTCTTTGCCCTGATCCCCCCACTGGGGGAGTCACCCAAAGATGCTCTACTTCAGACTTGGCCCTTTGGTTTCCTTTATGCCTAGCCCCTGTTGCCCCTCATCCAAATATTTCTACAGAAAGCATCTTGATTAAAGAGCATGGTTATTCTCCTTGCCCCTTACTGGCCTCATAAGATTTGGTTTTCCTTCCTCTGCCCTCATCCTCTGCATTCACCATTGATTCTTGATCCACTTCCAGACCTCCTGTCTTGTCCGAAAGGCACGACTCACCCAGACTTAACAGGCCTCAAGTTATGACAGCATGGTTTCTCCAGTTTCATTGACTTCCAGGCTCTCCTCCCCATCCAACATATTTTATCTTCCCATAAAGCTTCCACCAAAACGACTTACAAGAGTAAATGGAAAAGATTTGTTCTTTGGGCCCTAAGCAAAAACTTCGCTTTTCAGCACCGACTTCAAAAGTCCTTGGCTTTTTGGCCACAATTTTCAAGGAAGGTGCTAGTTCCTCAGCTATTAGAGTACAGTTAACAGCTATTTCCAACTTTCATCCGGGAGTAAATAATTCTACTTTAGCTTCCTCTAAACTTTGCAAAGCCTTTCTAAGGGGACCTTTTTTTCTTAGACCTCCTTTAAAGGTTCCTATCCCACCTTGGGATTTAAACATCATACATCAGGCCTTGTTGCCTCACAGCAAGAGGTTCTCTTGTTCGATTCTCAGCTGGAGTACGGGTAGTTCCTTATGTGTGGAGTCTGCATGTCCTCCCCGTGGTTGAGTGGGCATCCGAAAGACATGCGTAAATGGGCTTGACTTCGTTAAAAGTTGAACGTTGAGCTGGCACCTCGGCGTTCTTGAAAATCTACTGCCAATCATTAGCGGACCAGAGTTCCGCTGTGGCGACCCCTAACCGGGAAAAGCCAAAAGACAACAACAACATCAGGCCTTGACTCAATCTCCCTTTGAACCTTCAGCTAAATTTGATATAAAATTTTTGACATGGAAAACTGTTTTCTTAGTTGCCATTACATCTGCGAGAAGAGTGTCAGAACTTCAAGCATTGTCCTCTAAAGCCCCCTTATTTAGTTTTTCAGAAGGGTAGGCTTTCTGTATGGACCAATTCTTCATTTATATGAAAAGTGTTTTCTGAGTCCAGTGTTAATCAGGTCATTAATCTTCCAGTGTTATTTCCATTTTTTTCAAACAAAGGCGAGTATTTGTCGCATTTCTTAGGTGTGCACAGACCATTACTTTTCTACTTTCACAAAGGAAGGATCTAAGAAAGTCTGGACAATTATTTGTTTCCTTTTCTGATTGAAAACTAGGCAGTCCAGTATCTAAAATTACTCTGGCCAGATGGTTAACTGATTGTATTAGCTTTGTTTATCAAAAAGTTGGTTTACCCTTGCCAAAACCACCTAGGGCCCACTCCACCATGTCTATGGTACCTTCATCTTTTCCAGAACGTCCTTGGATGGTATTTGTGCAGCTGCACAACTGGCCTAATCCTCATAACTTTATTGCTCATTACAAACTGGACCTGGTCTTAAGGGGAAGAGCAGCCTTTGGCTCGACAGTGCTCTGGAATATCCTTCCTTAGAGTCCTCCTGGGATTTAGGTAACTGGGGACTCTGTCCAAACAGTTGAGGAGTGAATGAAATAGACATCAGATTAAAAAGTTATGTACTCACCATAATGTTCCATCTGTGTTGTCCATTTTCATTCTTCCTCAACGTCTGAACCCATCTACCCATCCTTTTTCTATTCCTAGAGAGTTTGAAGAGTTTTGGTAGAACCTCTTTTCCTTATTTGAGCTCCAGCTTCCATTCTTTTATTTTCCGCTGCTCTTTTAGTCATATGGGCAGCAAACTAGTTCTGAGGTATGTTAGGTTGGTGGGGCATTATGAGTAAAAGGAGCAGCTCGAGAGTTTAAGAATTCTATGACCTGGAAGAAGTGATCGAGTTGGATCCAAGGATCGGATCTGAACCCAACAGTTGAAGAAGAATGAAAATGGCCAACTCGTGGAACATTATGGTGAGTACATAACTTTTTATTAAGCATCCCCCTGCTTCAGTTGTTAAGGTCTGGTTTCTGTCTAGACAGTAAAATCTCCCAGTACTGACTAGCAGATGACAGTGGCAGAATAAAAGATTTGTTTCTGCCTACTGTCCGTACTGATAACATGTCCCTGCCTTCCTGTTATAAACTTAGAAAGTTACTAGAATAACATGATATTTGCTAATCTGCATTTTCTTTGGGATGTAAAGTCTGAAACTTAAATGTAGTTCATTATTTTATGAATTCAGTCCTCAGTAATTTGTCTGAAAACCATAGACTTTATAAGGAACAGACCAAACATACGAAGCAAAAATCTAGACATTCTGTGAAAATCTGGACAATTGAGATGCATGGAAGGCAAGTGTAAATGAAAAAAAAACTGTTATACTGCCTTTCCGACAGTGCTTACTAAGGACTTTACAGCTTTGAAAGCTGGCAAAACTCTCAAGATTTTGTTTTCTTTATTAGTGTAGCTCATAATATATGGAACAAATAAAGTTTCATGCTCTACAAAAAATGCTGGGGTTGCCAATCCTAACCTACTATTATGTGTGCTCAACATGGATGCTAAACTTCACCTCTTGGTATCCATGTGTTGAACACATTAGAAGTCTGTCAGAATCTGTGACCCGCTCATAATCCTCTATACCTTCATAAGTTTCATATTTTGCTAAATTTATCGAAAACCAAATGACACATATGGAAGTGCTTAGTCTCATGTAAGTGCTCAGCTAGATGAGCAAAATGCAGTTGACCGTGTTTTTAACTTGACAAAATATTTAAAATAAATAGTATTTGCTGTGTTTACTGTAACTTATAAAATTCAGTTTAAGACCTAGAACCTCATGAATACTACCACTGTAAAAACGTAGTATGTGCTGAAGAGTTTTCCATTTAAATTTCTTTATTAATCTCTTTGGCTCCAGGGGTATAAACATTTTTTTGAGATGCTAGGACAAAACTTGATTTTGTTAAAAACTCAGAATGCATCTGAAGTTACACTGCAAACTTCCGTAGCTCCTTTGAGAGAATGAGTTAATTTAATTCAGTACTGTTTGTGTTTTATCTGTACCTGTAAGGCCATTTACATTCAGTGGTAATATGCACAGAGTACTCATTATGATAGAAAGCAATTACTCCCAGCTATTGTATATGACAGTTCTTTTGAATGTTATTTCCAACTTTTGGCTTACCTTTACACACTAATGTTTGGTAGGTTGGTCTTTTAAGCATTTGCTTCTTCTCATCTCTATGTGTGAACCTATCCCATATTTCTCAAGACTTTTTGCTTCACTGAAAACACTGAGGAAAAAAAAACTAAATGCATTTCTGAATTTCCCCTTCCCATTTTAATTTACAACAATTGCACTGTACTGTGTTCATTTTCAACAAATTTTACCCCTCCAGATAGGAATAGTTGCACCAAATTGACTGCTGCACCCTTAGGCACTACATAATCTAAAATTAAGGATGTTCTTAGTGTTTCACTGTTGCAGTCATTACATTTGGGTTATCTGTCTGCAGGTAGCCCTCAGCCGGCCTGAATATCAAAGTCTTGGATCCCTGCATCGGATGCTGTCTCTTCTTCCATGACGTCAGAGGTATAAAACATGCAGCCGACGCCATTACATCAGTCTTTCTTGCCGCGCGGTGCCCAAAGCAGAAGCAGTTCGCAAGTGCTGGTCGGCTGACTCCTGAAATTTTTGTTTTCGAGTTTCAGAACCGAAGTCTTCAAAAAAGCTAAGTTACCCCATTGGGGATCCTTTTTCTTGCCCTAAACCGATGTCAGTAAAAGTTAACAATTGTATTACCCGTGGAAAGCAAATACCTCATAAAGATTGTCATTCGTACTGCATTCCTTGCTTAGGCCCAGACCACGATATCCCTCGCTGTCGGTTTTGTGCCTTATTCAACCCCCAAACTATTCGTCTGTTTATTTTTGCAGCAAATTATTTTGGTACTCGGTTTAACTATCCAGAAATTGGTTTGGTAAGCCATCTGACTAGCGACATTCCGAAAAAACGTAAAGATAAAGACAGAGACAGACTGCATAGGTCCAAAGCTGCCGACGACGCTTCCGTTAAGCTAGTCGCCAGTTCGCCGGTACTCAGTAAGGCGCTTTCGCAGCCCCTGATACCCACTACTTCAGATTCACAGGCCTCTACTGAGACCCATTTGGTGTCCGGTATACCGCAAGATGCTTCTTCGACCATGGAACCTGTGGATGTCTCTAACTTGGATGGGTCCTGAGCCACTGTGCAGGCACCAGCTTCTGAGGGTGCATTCAGGCCTACTGACTTTCATTTCAAACCGACACCATCTTCTTCTTCAAGGCCTAAAACTCGACCCACGCCTAGAAAACCGACATCCAAACCACATGGTCAGGCCCATATGCCTAAAAAACAAATGATAAGAATGACTGAAGACCTTATTACTTTAATTAGGGGAAGCCAGACTTCACCCTCTAAGAGACCTAGAACTGATTTTCCTTCTGATTCTTCTGATGAGGATTCTGAAATTTCTGTTTCTTCTGATTACCAGGATTTACCTTTATCTACCTATGAGGATTCTGATGCAGAGGACTCCATTCCCTCTGCTTCCCCTCCAGAAGAGTTTTCTTTTGGTGAAACCTTGCACACACTTAGGGAGTATTTCCGCTGGAAAGCCAGGATTTCTCTGACTCCAAAAAGAGGCTTAGGGAATTCTTACTCCTCCCTCAACACAGGCCTTTAGCTATCCCTCCTGTCCTGGATATTGTAGATGATGCCTTCTTGCAATCTAGCCTGGTCCCAGACACTTTACCTCCAGCTCCCAGGAAACCTGACTGGTATTACAGACTACCTGAGTCTCACAAGTTCCTCTTCAAGAATCCTACTGTGGACCCAGAGATCATTTCCCAAGGACCTAAAGGCATTAAGGCTACAACTGCCAAAAACCCTACCCACTCTCTGATAGAGATTCCAGGGCCTTGGACAGATGGGGTAAGAAGGTATACACTTCTGCTACTTTGGCCGTTAGGCCTTAAACTGCCAGTTTCATATGTTAAAGTATCAGCAGCATATTATGGGACTACTTAAACAGAAAATGATGTTGATTCCTGACTGTGCTGAAAGTAAAGAATTACAGGATTTAATGCATTCTGCTGAACAACTTTGCAATGTGGTTTTGACTCTTTAAATCATCTTGTGGGGCTGCTGTCATTGGGTCTGTACTTAGAAGGCATGCTTGGCTTAAGGAGCAAAATTTGCCAGATCATGTTAAAGCTAAATAACTGGATGCTCCCTTAAACCAAGACCGCTTGTTTGGCAACAAAGCAGAAGTAGTTCTTAAAAAGATTGAGGAAGAAGCTAAGTCTGTGCAAACTATTAAATGTCCTTTCCTGTCTCTTCCAGGCCTTCTCAGTCCAAACCCAGGAACAGCAGACCACCTAGGCTACAGTCTTAAGGTACTCACAGGCCTAAGCAGTGGGGGGCTACCACTTCCAAAGCTGGAAGTAGTAAGACACCCCCCCTATGGAAAAATGTCACAATGACTTAACCTTAAACCTTCCAAGCCCTGCTCAACTGCCTGTTCCCTTATGGGAGAAGATCGCCCGGCATGCAAAAAACTGGGAACTCATTACCCAGGACAGATGGGTTTTAAATGTAATTCTCCAAGGATACAGATTCCACTTCCACACCTTACCAACCCCAAATGGTTGGCCAGACCTACCGCCAAATCAGTGGGCAGAGGCTCAACAGCAGGTTCTCTCTCTTCTAAGTATCAGGGCTATTCAACCTGTCCCAGCAGAAGAAATGGGACATGGTTTTTATTCAAGACTTTTCCTGGTACCCAGAAAAGACAGCTCTTGGCATCCTATCCTGGACCTCTCTTTTCTAAACACCTTTTTGGTAATCCCAAAATTTAAAATGCTAACACTTCAACAGCTGCTTCCTATGCTAGACAAAGATGCCTGGGTGGCAACCTTAGACTTAAAGGAAGATTATCTGCACATTCCAGTAAGGGAATCTTGCAGGAAATACGTATGCTTCAGAGCAGGCTCCACGCACTATCAGTTCTCTGCACTTCCCTTTGGCTGAACTACTGCACCCAGAGTATTCACAAAGTGCTTAGCTCCAGTCATTGTGTTTTACAGGCAAAGAACTATTCATATATACCCATACCTGGATGATTGCCTAATTCAGGCAGAAAGCCAGGACATGCTACTAAAACATCTGGCATTTGTAAAGAAACTTCTAACCTCACTGGGGTACACCATAAACAAAAAGAAAACTCACCTATTACCTTGCCAACAAATTGTATTCCTGGGAGCAAGCTTGAACACAACTTCCCAGATGGCTTACCTCACGCCTGAGAAACAAGTTTATTTGACAGCCTACTTCTAACTACTGCCCACAAAGACTCTGCTATCTGCAAGGAAAATCCTGCAAGCCCTGGGGTTCATGGCCTCTTGCATTCTACTAATTCCATATGGAAGACTGCATATGAGGAAACTACAATGGTATCTAAAAAGCCTATGGTGTCAACATTCTCAGGACCCAGAATCTATGATTCCTATCATTCCTTGTATAAAGACAAAGTTCCTTTGATGGGCAGAGGCCTGCTACCACAACAAGGAGATCCCATTCACTCTACCCCCTGCCTCCCAAACCCTAACAGACGCATCAGACTGCATGGGGGGCTCACTTGGCAAGGCAGTGCATTCAGGGCAAATGGAACCCGAGTCAGATCATCTGCATATCAGTCAAAAAGAAATGTTAGCTGTACAGCCTTCAAGGACCACATTCTTCCAGGACAATTATTGGTAAAGACAGACAACACCACTGTTATGTGGTACATAAACAAGCAGGGGGGGAATCCACTTCTACTCTCTCTGCAGACTAGCCATGGCTCTGTGGAACACAGCCTTGAGCTACCAAGTGCACCTACAAGCTCAATTCTTGCCAGGCAAGCTAAATTCACTGGCAGATGACCTAAGCAGAAATATCGTGGACGCACATGAGTGGAAACTGGAACCAAAGATATTCAGCCTTTTGAGAAACAAATGGGGGAATCCAGAGATAGACCTGTTTGCCTCCCTTCAGAACTGCCAATTGGACAAATTCTGCACAAGGACTTCCCACAGTCAAGCTTGGAAAGTGGATGCCCTGTCCTTCACCTGGGCGAGCCTCTCAGTTTATGCCTTTCCCCCTCTGCCTCTCTTCTCGAACGTTCTGCTAAAGATCAAATAGGACAAACCAAGGACAATACTGATTGCACCAGACTGGCCACGCCAGCACTGGTACCCCCTCTTGCACATTATGTCACTGGTGGAACCATGGCACCTGCCTCAGGCCCCTTCCCTGCTGTCCCAGCAGGAGGGCCAGATTCTGCACCCTCAGCTTCAAACCCTGAACCTTGCAGCCTGGCTAATTCCTTGAGCTCTCCAATAGCATCCCTCAGTAAGCAGGTGCTAGATGTCATTCTGGAGGCTAGGAGGCCTAGTACTAGAAAATCCTATGCTGAAAAGTGGAAAAGATATTGTTCCTGGAGCCAGACTCAGCGGATGGGCACAACGGTGCCCAGTTTACCGCATATTCTTCAGTACTTAACAAAGATGCTCCACAAGGGCCTTTCCTTCTGGTCAATTAAAATTCATTGCCTCTGTCATTTCACCACATTATAATACTGTACCACCCCTCTTCTCTAGCCACCTGCTAAAGCAATTCTTCAGAGGTGCCAAAAATTTAAAACCACCCAGGAGAGCCCCTACTCCAGCCTGGGACCTTAACTTTGTATTGGAAAAGCTCACTGTGCCTCCTTCTGAGCCAGCTTCAACTCCAGAGTTGAAATTCCTTTCTTGGAAAACAGCCTTCCTTCTAGCCATCACTTCAGCAAGAATTACAGGCCCTCATGGCAGTGGAGCCCTTCATCATCTTCCATGCAGACAAGGTGTCCCTTAGGACCAATCCTTCATTTATGCCCAAGGTGGTGTCTAGTGTGGCTCTTAATCAGTCCATTCATTTGCCTCCTTTTTTTCCTAATCCACAGAACAAAGGAGAACGAATACTGCACTGTTTGGACGTGCACATACAACTTAGATTTTATTTGTACAAGACTAAGCCTCTCAGAAAATCTGAACAGCTGCTGGTTGGTTTTGCTGCAGGGGCAGAGGGGAAGGCCATTTCAAAGCTATCCATTTCTAAGTGGATAGCCCATTGCATTCATTTCTGCTATAAGCACAGTGGAAAACCTACCCCACAGGGGATAAGATCACATTCCACCAGGGCTGCATCTACCTCTACAGCCTTTCTCAGAGGTGTCCCTACCAGGGACATCCTAGAAGCTGCTACCTGGAGCTCTGTACATACCTTCTCCAAGCATTACCACATGCCTATTTTTTCTAAACCCAGAGCTGTTTTTTTTGCCACTGCAGTCTTGCAGGGCTTAATAGCTGGTCCTAATGCTCTCTAACTTCCTCCTCCATTCCTTAGCTTTGGGAATCAACCCAAATGTAATGACTGCAACAGTGAAACACGAAGAACATAGTACAGTTGTGTGCACTTACCATAAATGTAGATGCTCGAGTGTATTCACTGTTGCGGTCCTGGTTACCCTCCCTCCAGCCCCCTGACTTCTCTTGGCTATACTTTTCTTCTTGTTTAGTGTATTTCAGCTTTCTGGTGTATTTGCTTTTTGTTGGAGGTGTAACCTAACATATAATTGCTTCCCATTATGGGGGCACCTGACATCTAGGGCAAGAAAAACTGATGTAATGGCGTCAGCTGCATGTTTTATACCCCTGACGACTGGACGTCATGGAAGAAGAGACAACATCCGACGCAGGGATCCAATACTTTGATATGCAGGCCGGTTTAGGGCTACCTACAAGCAGATAACCCAAATGTAATGACTGCAACAGTGAATACACTCGAACATCTACATTTATGGTAAGTGTACACAACTGTACTTTACTCTCATACTAAAGCACATGTTATAGCCTGTGTTCCAACTTACACTGAATGTTATCTTTTCTTTTCTTATCTCTGTTCCTGTCTCAAATGTGAAAAGCAGCTTGCATGCTTTCAGTAATCATTAACCTTTAGACAAAGTGCACTGGGTCCCTTTAAATAAACTATATTGTGCACTCTTTTGTTAAATTCATTAAAGTGGTAAGACTGCTGGTGAGGCTTCTACTTGTTCACTTCTGAGATTCATTTTTCTCTAAATGGCTTGCCACTGTACTTTTAAGTGATACATTTGTCTCAGCATGGAGTACTCAGAACTCTCTAGATTAATTGCTTGTACCCCCAGAAAATAAGTAAAAGCAGTCAGCAATGAGGAAAAAACATTTAACTTTGTAGATGCCTGAAATAATTTTTATATATTTCACTAAGAAAACATTGAACAGACTTGTTTTGGACAACTGCCTACAGACTTATGCCCCTCTAAGAGCACTTGCTAATGAAAAATAAGCTAATAAACTATTAAAATTGCAAATGAAAGAAGGCTACCATTTTCAACACCTTTCTTCATTTTGTCTTATTATTCAAGCTTATGTGCTTAAAAAGGCCCATATCAACAGCATAAACCAAGGACGTTAATTTAGACATCTACCCTTGCAAAAAACTGAAAATTACTTCATTAATTCTGCATTTATGAATACACTTTTACAGCCACCCCAGCAGCATATGTCCACATTATATTAACTTAAATTTGCTTCTGACCAGCCTTTATTTTGTTACTGTATAAAGCCTGTACATAGGTTCATATGTAAGCAGTAAGCCAGCTGCCCTTGTGGTCCGTTTTAAGCCTAGCCAATTTCCCTTTTTTGTGCTTGAGATAATCTGCAGCATTTGGCTATAGATTGGCCTTACACATCCCATGGCCAATAATTTATATATTGCTCCTAATGAAAATTACTGGGATCATACCATAGATAATTTGAGGGGATCCATGCATTGGTTGAAGCATTTAGAAGCTGTCTCTGTTCATTAGTAGTACAGGGAACAGTTCTGGGATAAATTGTTTTTCCCATCCATAGATCTAAGTTGCTAGCAAATGTGGACAGTGATGAACTTTATTTTATGCGGATGGGGAGTCTGTTCCAGAGCAGTGGTATTCTCGATGAAATATACCTCTCCCTCTGAACTGTTCTGAGATGTTGCAGAAGGTGTTTAGATTCCTAGACAAAGTATTTGTGAATGCTGTTTGACTTGCTGATATGCTGTAAATCCACTACTTTTTTTCATCAACAGAGGTTTTAAGGAGCATTTCCGTAGTATAAATATCAGGATTAATGCATTCTAATTCTCAACCAAACCCCTGATCTGAAAGGATGCAAGGTTTATATTTGGTGCTGCTGTGTTTCCTAACTTTCTTCAGTACACCATCAAGTAGATCTGTCAGTGTCTGTAGCAAAAATTTGGTAGCTTAGCACTGCACTTTCTTCAAAAAGTGCTCTTCAGCAGTTAACTGGTTACCTCTCACAAACTGCCCCTTTACAGTGCTTCTTTTCAAGGTTTTGGGATGCATCCTGTTGTAACATTTATTTTGCAATACACACAATTTTTATGAATTTTGGCAGGAAGGGGTCCTTGGGCTGTGTAAACAGAGAAATCTAAAAATGAATAGAAAATTGATCACAACTAGAAGAAGAATGCAAATAGTTGCTAACACTGTTAATCAATAAAAACAGAAAGGTCATAAAGACATTTAATTAACACACTGCCTTACTGCCAATTTGGTAGTAGTGCCCTGCTGCCCTCCTCTGGCTGTGTACTAAAGCTCAGATTCCCTCCCATTGCCAGTCTGTGGGTGTGGTGGACCAATCACCAGTTCAAGGTTTACCTTACAGACCTACAGACAGGAACCTTCCACTGTTCTAGCGCCTTATTAAGAGAAGGATCTCTTGGAAGACAAATCTTTACTGTGGATTTCTACAGCTGCTGAGCTCCAGTATGAAGCCCCTTTGGGTTTTATTTCCTCTGTCTGTTTTTTTCTGTCAGTGTTTGAATAGTGTACTCTGCTCCTGCGACTGTTTTTACTGATTTGAAATTTTTGTATAATCTTGTTTTTTACTTTGCCTGCACAGTGTAAGGCTTGTACTGTGTATTATAACCTGATTGTTGGATTCTAGGAAATTGTATCCCTTCAAATGCATTTTATGGCCATTTGTGAAGGTTTAGCTGAGTTTCTGTACTAAGGTAATTTTACTACAGTTCCTCTCTACCTCCTGCTTCCACAGCTGTGTGAGTTAAATGTACCTGTTGTTTCTGGTGATTAAAAGCTTCATTTGAAAGTTTTGACAGGAAAACTTGCTGATATTCCATTTTTTCTGTGGTGCTAAGATTAATTTAAGTAATTGAGCAGGATTATAGCATTTTAAATCATGATTTTGGCACCGTTTTGTATATTAAATATTTCTGACAAGATTTTTTCTCAAGTTTATGCTTTATTTCTTGCCTAAACCAGTTTTATGCTGTTTCTAATAATTTGTATCTTTTTTTTTATTTATTAAAAGTAGGAGATTTTTGGCATGTATTTTATATTGTGAACTGTGTTTCTGAAACTTCTGTCCTTTTATTCATTGCAGTGTTTAGAAGAGGATCCTGCAGAAGCGGACTTCAAATTGCTGTTTAGAGGGAGATTAGTGGGAGTTGGTCACTTTTTTACTGAAATGACCATGCAGCCATTATTACTGTTGTTCTGGCTAGTTTTTTGTCCCTCTACTTGATGGATACAGTACCCCCACCACTACCATCTACCCCTTGTGCACCCAAACAAACTTAGAAGTAAATCAAGAAATATGCCTCGGTCTATAGCATGCGACTCTGCAGTAGCCTTGGGCAGGCTGTCTGACCACTCCCCCTGTTTTGCCTCCAGGTCCCCCAGTGTGGTGGAAGTACTACAACTGTGCATGACACGAGGATCAGATATGTCCTGTAGGGCTGTACCACTGCCTGGTTCAGGTACAGGAGAACCAAACTCTTTAGGTGCAGAGGAAGTCTGGGATGCAGAATATGTTGCCAGTGTTGATACTTCTGCACCCTGAGGATTTTCCATTGATGTAATACATCTAAAAAAGAGAGAGAAATACCACCGTATTGCAGGGCAACAGTCTTCAACAGTGTTTTCATCTGAGCTCATGGCTATGGCAAGATCCATTATTCAGGCAGTTGATTACAAGATGTTAACCCAGGTTGAGTAATGCTGGTACTTCCACCCCAGTTCAGTCATTCAAGGATACTGATTTCGAAGGAGATCCGGAATCTGAGGTATTTGAAGGGTCAAAGTCTGAGGATGAACAGGTTCAGAAAACTCATCAGATATTTTCCTTTTCCTCATATTCTGGCTAGATTTTGGAATGTATTCAGCTAGAAGCAGTTATCAGATACCCCAGTTTTCACCACTTTATATGATCTTTCGAAGGATGAAGCCATGGAAGTAGTGACATTCCCTCTCTTAACTCCAGCGTTAGAAGAGCTTTTTTTTTTTTTTTTTTTTTTTAAGAAAGCTTACAGATTCTTTCTATTCAGTGTTGCAGTATTCTTTACATATGGGTTGTCTTCAAGCCTACGACCTGACATCCAGCCAGTATACAAAAACTTTTAGCCACTGCCAGTATGTGGGGCGTCGCAGGTGTGCTCTGACAACTTCCACCATAAAAGGATGTCTACACGTACCATCCTCAGAACTTTTCCGCCATTTGGAAGGTTGAATCCTACATACAGTCTGCAGTTGGGTTTCATGTGTTGCTGCCAGCTTCAGATAAGTGCCCTGTTGGAGATTTATTTTCTTGCTACTACCATTTGTTTTTGTTTCATGACATTCAGGAAGGGCAAGTGTAGATGTGGAAGGCAGATTCTACATAAAGATAGCCACGACCTCCGCCGTCTGTGTTTAGAGCCTAGTCACGACTATCAATCCTGTTCCATTTATCAGGCCTTTGTGCCTAAGACTTTACATAGCTGACTTTCTGCTCTAAATCTTTATCTCGGAAATCAGCAGCTTAAACCTCTGGCTAAAGACGTTATTATGCAAGTTCCAGAAGTCCTTTGGCCAAGCTGAGTTTGAAGAGGAAGGTGAGCGAGCAAAAACCTTTAACCTCTTCAGCTGTGCATTCTACCTCTGACATTACCCCTTGAGGTCTGTGAAGACACTGCGGTACGGTCGGAGGCCAGGTCCACTTTTTTGGTGGGTACCAAGGGATCAGATCCTAGCATGTCCGAGGCTATGCAGATGTCCATTTTGGGGGACGTGGGGGAACTGTGGATAATTGTGCTGGAGGACTCCAACAATGTTCTTGCCATTTCGAGTAGGGATCCTTCCTTGACTACGCCAGACGTTCGGCCTACGTCGGGTTCTTCCTCTTTGTCCCCTCTCACAGAAAAGACTAAACATCCCAACATCCCTTCTACTCCTCAGTCTGATTCGGCTGCCTGTTCTCAGGATCTTATCAAGGCCTTAATGGACTTGAAGCCTTCTTTCTCTCTCTGTCTGTCTTCTTTCACTTCCTGTCCTGTACAGGCTGCTGGGTCTCAGGTTCTTTCCTCTAATTCTGAGGACTCTTCCTCTGATGAGGATTCTGTTGCATATTCCACCTAACTTACTTCTCCTCTAGAGTATGTATCCCCTGAGGAGGGATCTGATGGAGGGGGATTCCCCAATTGAAGAAATTTAGTTTGGAGAAACTATTAATAAAATGAGGGAGTTCTTCAAATGGGACTGTTCCCAGATTTCTGATGAACAGAAGCGGTATTATGACCTTCTACAAATGGAGGTCCCCTGTCCCTCTGCAGTTCCTCCAGTCCTTCCAGCTTTCCTGGGCGCATTCGCCTCCTCCTGTAAATCTCCAGATTCACAGGCCGCTGCTCCCAAGAGGCCTGACAGACTTTCTAAAGTGCTGGATGACTGCAGGTTTCTCTATAAGTGTCCCTCTGCTGTTCCAGCTGTGGTATCCATAATTTCTGATAACTCTTCCCATTTATCTCTTTCTGCCAAGCTTCTACCATCTGATAAGGACAGCAAAATTCTTGAGAGACTGGGTAAGAATGTATGCACCTGTTCCACTTAAGCTATCAAAGCTATTAATTACCATACACATCTAGTTATTCTTTGGATTTGCTTTCTCAGGCTTCACAGGCTCTAGCTTCTTTACCAGATTCTGAGGTTAAAACACAGGTCCTGCCTCTTTTGGCTGCATCTTCTCAAGTAGCTAGACATTTCATTAAGTGCAGCTGTGATGCTGTTGAGGCATCATCTAGAGCTGCTGTTTCTGCCTCTGTGCTTGGGAGGCATTCATGGCTGAGACTTCATTCGTTACCTGATTATATTAGGCAAAATTACTTGATGCTCCTTTGGACAAGTCTGCTGTCTTTGGTGCAGCCACTGCAGACTTGTTTAAGATTCTGCAAGAAAAAGGGAAGGAGCTTCAAGACCTGAAATACCTGTTTGTTTCACCGGTTCTAAAATTTCATAGAAACTTCCCTGTCAAAACCTCCTTTGTTTGGTGACCTGCTTGTTCTTCCTGTGCTTCTACATCTGCTCCTAGATCTAAGAAGCCTACTAGGAGACCATCTTAATCAAATCAACTTCTTCAGTTCTCTCTACACAGCAGTCCTTTCAGGCCAGGCCCAGATGTTCATCGTGTTTCACTGTTGCAGTCATTACACTTGGGTTATCCTGCTGGCAGGCTACCCGCAGTCGGCCTGAATTCCAAAGTCCTGGTCCGGCGTCGGTTGCTGTCGCCTCTTCCCTGACGTCAGTGCGCCAGTGGTATATAAGATGCAGCAGAAGCCATTTTCTTCAGTCTTTCTTGCCGCGCGGTGCCCGAAGCAAAAGCAGTTCCCAAGTGCCAGTCGGCCGACTCCTGAGATTTTCGAAATGGAATTTCAGATCCGAAGTCTTCAATAAAGCTAAGTACCCCGTTGGGGAAACTTTTTTCTTGCTCCAGACCGATGTCAGAAAAAGTTAACAATTGTATTTCTTGTGGGAAGCAAATACCTCAGAAGGATTTTCATTCTTACTGTATTCCTTGCCTAGGCCCTGACCACGACGTTACTAGTTGTCGGTTTTGTGCTAGATTTTACCAATGCACTATTAAGCGTCTGTACGATTTTGCCTTTCATTACTTTGGCCGAAAGTTTAACTATATAATGCCGTCGGAACAGCCGATGACCGGAGTTCATAAAACGCGCAAGGAAAAAGAAAAGGACAGGCATCCGAGGTCCAAAAAAGACAACGAAGCCTCCGCTAGGCCAGTCGCCGGTTCCCCAGTTCTCAGTGAGGCGTTTTGCAGCCCCTGACACCAGCTACCTCAGAGCCACAGGCCGCCTCCGACTCCCACGTGGAGTCAACTAGGCCAATGGATACTCAAGGTATTGGGCCTACGGAAACTAATCCCTCAGATGGGTCCGGAGCCGCTGAGCAGGCATCGGCTTCTGAGGGTGTTTTCAGACCTACACAGCTATATATCAAGCCAACCTCAGCTTCCAAGGTAAAGACTAAAACAGCTTTAATGACAAAGAAACAAGTACAGCATTCTCCTGGACAGACTTCCATGCCTAAGAAACAGATGCTCAAAATGGCCGAAGACCTCATTACTTTGATCAGGGGTTCCCATCCCCCTCCTGATAAGAGGCCCTAGGCAAGACACTGAATATGATTCCTCTGATCATGTCTCCATTTCATCTGACTCCTCTTCAGAACAGGGATACTCTCTTCCTCCCTATGAGGACTCTGATGCTGAAGAATCTATCCCTTCAGCCTTTCCTCCTGAGGACTATTCTTTTGGGGAAAACCTGCACACCATGAAGGAGCATTTCCACTGGGAGAGCCAAGATTATTCAGAATCTAAGAAAAGGCTCAGAGATTTTCTTTTACTGCCTCAGCACAGACCTCTTGCTGTTCCACCTGTACTAGACATTGTAGATGTATTTTCAGAGTCCGGTCTGTCTCCTGACTCTTTATCCCCTGCACCTGTTAAGCCAGACAGGTACTACAGGGTTCCAGAGTCACATAAATTTCTATATAAAAACCCTGCTGCTGACCCAGAAATTATATCTCAGGGTCCCAAAGGAGTCAAGGCTTCCACTGCAAAAAACCCTGTCTCCTCTGATAGGGATTCTAGAGCACTGGACAGATGGGGAAAAACGTTTACACCTCTGCTACCTTGGCTGTAAGGGCTTTAAATTGCCAGTTTCATATGCTTAAATATCAGCAATACTTAATGTCACTACTAAAACAGAAAATGCTGACAAATTCTGAATGTTCTGAAAATAAGGAAATGCAGGATTTATTGCATGCAGCTGAACAAGTGGGAAAGCATACTTTGCAATGTGGTTTTGATTCTCTAGAGGCCTCTTGCAGGGCCGCTGTTACAGGCTTGGTCTTTTCCAGTGTCAGGCAGGCCACAAAGAGGCAGATACAGATGCCCTAGAGGCAGATCTCAGCCCCAAGGCTCATACAGGCCTAAAAAATGGGGTGCTTCTACCACCAAAAGCGGAGAAGACAAATCACAGCCATATAGGAAACAATCCCAATGACTTTCCACTGCCAATGCCAAGCACTTACCTTTTGGCAGCACCCTTAGGGGGAAAGCTAGCACTTTTTTCACAAAATTGGCACATGATCACCCAGGACAAATGGGTCTTGAATATTGTTTCTCAGGGCTACAGGTTCCACTTTCACACCCTTCCAAAGACAAAATGTATGCCAGACCTGCCACACAATCAATGGGCAGAGGCACAAAAGCAAATTTCATCTCTCATGGACATGAGGGCTATTCAGCAAGTACCAGAGCAATAGCAGGGACAAGGATTTTACTCAAGACTTTTTTGGTACCCAGAAAGGACAAAGCCTGGAGACCAATACTGGACCTATCTATTCTAAACACATTCCTGGATATACCAAAATTCAAAATGTTGACCTTGCAGCGGTTTCTGCCCATGCTGGGCAAAAAGGCTTGGCTCGTGACTTTAGACCTAAAAGAGGCATACCTGCATGTCCCAATCAGGCAATCATGCAGAAGATACCTCAAATTCAAGGCTGGCTCAATGCATTACCAATTCTCTGCACTTCCCTTTGGCTTATCTACCACGCCCAGGGTCTTCACAAAATGCCTGGCACCAGTAATTGCATTTTGCAGACAAAGAGGAATTCAAATATATCCCTACTTGGACAACTGTCTTATTCAAGCAGAGAGCAAGAACATTCTACTAAAGCATCTGGCATTTGTAAAAATATTACTAATTTGCCTAGGGTACACAGTAAACGAAAAGAAATCAAAAACTAGTACCCTCTCAAGAGATAATATTCCTGGGTGCAAGCTTAAATACAACTGCCCAGATGGCCTATCTCACGTCAGACAAACAAAGGCAACTGACTTCTTACTTCGAAAAGATGGCAAGAAAAACCCAGTTACCTGCAAGAAATATTCTGCAGGCTTTGGGCTTCATGGCATCCTGCATTTTGCTAATTCCATATGCAAGACTGCATATGAGGAAGCTACAATGGTATCTAAAAAGTGTTTGTACTCAACATTGCCACAGCCTGGAAACATTAATTACCCTCATTCCGTGCCTGCAACAGGAGTTTCAGTGGTGGGCACTGGCCTGTCACCACAACAAGAGACAGCCATTCACTTTACCCACAGCCAGGCAGACACTAACAACAGATGCATCGGATTATGCCTGGGGGGCCCACATGGCAGAAAAATGTTTTCAGGGCAAAACAAACCAAATGCATCTTCATATCAATCAAAAAGAGATGCTAGCTGTACAGAATGCCCTTACAGCCTTCAAGGATCTACTCCATCCAGGACAACTGTTGATAAAGACGGACAATACTACAGTCATGTGGTACATAAACAAGCAAGGGGGCACATATTCCTACCCCCTCTGCAGGCAAGCCATGACTTTGTGGAACACAGCATTGACTTATCAGGTGCATCTGCAAGCACAATTCCTGCCAGGAAAGACAAATACTCTGGCAGACGAACTAAGCAGAAACCTCATGGACCCTCAAGAGTGGAAACTAGATCCACAAGTCTTCAGCATGATAACAAGGAGATGGGAATGCCCAGACATAGATCTATTTGCCTCCCCTCACGACTGCCAACTTCAGAGATTCTGCACAAGGACTTATCAGAAACAAGCATGGAAGGTGGATGCTCTATCATTCAGCTGGAAAACCCTTACAGTATATGCCTTTCCTCCACTGCCTCTCCTCCCCAAGGTACTCCTAAAGGTCAGACAAGAGAAGCCAAAAATGATACTGATTGCCCCAGACTGGCCACGCCAGCACTGATACCCAATCCTAAAGAGCTTGTCTCAGGGCCCAGCCTGGACTTTACCTCAAATTCCTCATCTACTGATACAACAAAACAATCAGATCCTGCACAGCCAACTCAAAACCCTAAATCTGGCTGCATGGCGAATAATATAACCACTCAGAACACACCTCTCTCTAAAGCAGTTATGGATGTTATTTTGGAGGCCAGGAGGTCCAGCACCAGAAAATCTTATGCAGAAAAATGAAGAGATTCTGTGCTTGGAACCAGGTACAAGGAATTGACACGCTTGTTCCAAATATTCCTCAGATTTTACAATACCTAACTGAGATGCTGGACAAAGGCCTATCCTTTTCATCAATTAAGATCCATGCCTCTGCCATTTCAGCTCATTACAATTCGGAACCACCTATTTTTTCACATCCACTGCTAAGGCAGTACCTCAGAGGGGCCAAAAACATAAGACCCCCAAGGAGAGCACCGATACCTACATGGGACCTCAATTTTGTCTTGGAAAAGCTCACACTGCCTCCTTTTGAGCCAGCCATTACAGCAGAGATAAAACTCTTATCATGGAAAACAACTCTGCTCCTAGCAATAACTTCAGCAAGAAGAGTCTCAGAGTTACAGGCATTAATGGCTGTGGAATCTTTTATTATTTTCCATCCGGGCAGGGTTTCTCTAAGGACGAACCCAACATTTATGCCTAAGGTAGTATCCAGTGTTACTCTTAATCAAACCATTCATTTGCCTACTTTTTATCCAAATCCACAGAATAAAGGGGAGAGACTTCTGCATTCTTTGGACATACACAGACAGCTACTCTTCTACTTGGACAAAACTAAAGCTTTCAGAAAGACGGAGCAACTTTTAGTGGCATATGCTGCAGGATCACAAGGAAAGGCTTTCTCAAAGCAGATTATTTCAAAATGGATAGGACACTGCATTCGTTTCTGCTATTCACAACATGGCAAATCAGTGCCTAAGGGCATTAGGCCACATTCGACCAGGTCAGCAGCCTTCCTCAGAGGAGTACCAACCAAGCATATTTTGGAGGCTGGAACTTGGACTTCGGTGCACACTTTTACAAAGCTCTACCACTTACCTCTTCACTCTAAATCCAGAGCAGGCTTTGCCACTGCAGTTCTGCAGGGCCTCATAGCCACTCCTAATTCTATTTAGACCCAGCCTCCCAACCTCAGCTTGGGGATTCAACTCAAGTGTAATGACTGCAACGGTGAAACATGATGAACATAGTACAGTTGTGTACCTACTATAAATGTAGATGTTCGAGTGTATTTACTGTTGCAGTCCAGGTTACCCACCCACCACCCCCCTTTCTTTGCTGGGACTTACCTGTACTTCTCTGTTCTATATATCCTATGTGGTGTATTTGCTTGTAGATGAAGGTAATGTTTATGTTAGTGCATGCTTTTATAAGCAATGTTTTTAGCCTACCCTTTTGGGGGCACCTGACATCTGGGGCAAGAAAAACTGAAGAAATGGCGTCGGCTGCATCTTATATACCCCTGGCGCACTGACGTCAGGGAAGAGGCGACAGCAACCGACGCCGGACCAGGACTTTGGAATTCAGGCCGACTGCAGGTAGCCTGTTAGGAGGATAACCCAAGTGTAATGACTGCAACAGTGAATACACTCGAACATCTACATTTATGGTAGGTACACAACTGTACTTTCTCTGTGGCAACCAGCTCACCCTACCAAAGTCATACACCTATTTTCTCTTCGCCTGTCTTTGTTTTCCAGCCTGAGCAAGGATCACTGAGGACACCTGGGTTCTATCCATCATCCATAAATGTTACCTTATGACTTGGAAGAGTCTACCTCCTTTCATGAGTATTCCACAGCCCCCTTCCCATCAGTTGCAACTGTTTCCACAGCTCCCTATCTCAGCTGATATCTCAAGGCACTATTCAAAGTGTACCTGTGGATCAGAGTGGCAAAGGTTTTTACTCAATGTTTTTGGTTCCAAGAAAGGATGGCCCTTGGGAGACCGATTCTAGACCTCTTCCACTTAAACACTTTTCTGGAAGTGCCTTTTTTCCAGATGCTGTCCCTACAGACGCTCTTTCCCCTGATTTCTCCTCAGTCTTTCATGGATTCCTTGGATGTCAAAATGCTTATCTGCATATCCCCATCCATCCTCACTACAGGAAATGTTTGCATTTCTCGGTGGGTTCCTTGCCTTTTGGTCTTTCCACTGCTCCAGGGATATTCACAAAGTGCTTGGCCCCTGTCATTGCCTTCTTGAAGGTCCAGGGGGTTCAGGTTTATCCCTATCTGGGCAATCATCTTTTCGTAGCCAACAATTCAGGTCACTTGTCTCAAAACCTTGTGAAGGCCATTCATCTCCTTCAAAGCCTACAGTTCACAATAAATTTCAAAAAATCCAGTTTGATTCCATCACAGGATCACATAATTTTGGGGTGCAGGTTCAGGACAGACTTGATGGTGTTTCTTCCAGCAGACAAGGTTCACTCTCTCGCTACCTTCATGGAAATCCATCTGACTCTTAGTTCCATCATGGCCAGGGAATTCCTAAAACGACTTGGATTTATGGCTTCCACAATTCCTATGCTGCTCTTTATAAAGCTTCACAAGAAAATTTCAGTGGTTTCTAAAGACAGCCTGATCCCAGCATGCTTACCCACTAGAGGTTATGATTCCTCTACTTCCCTGCCTGAAAATCTGGTGGATTCAGCAGCTTTCTCTGAATCCAGGCCTTCCTCTTCTTTTGCCCCAGCCTTCTCAGCTTTCACAGACGCCTCAGACACAGGTGGGGGGGGGGCAACCTTTGCTTCCAGGAAGGTTCAGGGTCTGTGGTCTCTGTCTCAGAAGAGGGAGGTCATCAATATCAGAGAAATGAGGGTTCTGCTTCAAGCTTTTCAAACATTTTATCCTGTCTTCCTACCAGGTATTCTAAACATTTTTTACAGACAACAGCACTGTCCTCTGGTGCATAAAAAGCAGGGGGTACCAAATCTCACCTTCTATGCAGGTTAGATTTCAAGGAATAGTTGTTGGCAATTCAGTACAAGGTAACTCTTCATGCTACTTACCCTTCCCCCTGCTCAAAATACTGTGAGGGATGCATTAAGCAGGTCGACAGCACACTCCCACGAATGGATGTTTTATAGGGATGTGTTCCTGGATCTGGTTCACCTGTGGAGTACTGCACATCTGGAACTCTTTGCCTCCCCTCAAAACAGACAGGTTTTTCTCTTTTGTGCCAGGGTCCCACATCCTCTGGCTTGGAAGGTGGACATCCTTTCTTTTTCTTGGAAGGTGATGTTTCTTATGCATTCCCCCCAGCCTTCCCTCTCATTTAGAAAGTCTTGCTGAAAATTCAGTAGGACAAACTGAAAATCTTGTTGGTGACTCCCTTTTGGCCAAAACAGCATTGCTTCCAAAAACAACAGCCAAGTGCCATCACCACATGTTGCCTCACCAGTTGGATCTACTCATACAGGACAATGGATCCCTGCTTCATTCACATCTGTCAATATTACAGCTAACCTTGTCGGATGATCAACGTCTGACCCCTTTCAGGCACCTTCACTCCCAGGACATGCTTGGTATTTTGCAGGAGGCCAGGAAACCCAATACTAGGAAGTCTTACATTTCCAAATGGAGAAGATTTTCTATCTTGTGCCTTCATAGAAGTTTAGATACACTTTCTGTGGCTATTCCAGTAGTACTGTCTTACCTGTTTGAATTACTTAAAAGTGACTTATTTTCCTCAGTGAAAGTCCACTGTTCTGCTCTTTTTGCTTGTCTGCCATTATTACCTCCTTTAGCTTCCAGATTGGAGGTTAAATTTTCCTTAAAGATGTCCTGCATATTAAGCCTCTCAGGAAACCAGTTCCACCTCCTTGGGACCTTAATTATGTCCTAGAGAAGCTAACTGTGGATGCTTTTGAGCCTCTGCTTCTTTAAAGTGTTGCACTTGGAAAACTGTGCTTCTGATTGCCTTGACTTCTGCTAGGAAGGTCTCTGAGATTCAGGCTTTGATGGCATCCCCACCTTTTCTCAGTTTTCCATAAGGACAGAGTTTCCTTGCAAACCAACCCTTCCTTCATGCCTAAAGTGGTCAGTGAGATGTGTCTTAATCAATCTAACCATTTGCCTTTTTTTCCTTCTCCTCAGTCCTCTAGTGAAAATTTGCATAGTCTAGATGTACATAGGCAATTTAGATTTTACTTAGACAAGACTAAAGTTGTCAGGAAGTCAGATCAGCTTTTTGTTTGTTTTTATCCAAGAGCTCTGTGTTTACCTGTTTGTAAACCAACAATTTCTTCTTGGATTTCTAAGGCTGTTGTGGTTTGTTGTGCTTTTCATGGTAAGTCTCTGCCTACTTCTGTCAGAGCCCATTCCACTAGATCTGTTGCTTCTTCAGGGGGCTTTCTTTAAGGGTCTGGACACTAATTCCATTTTGGAGGCTGCTACTCGGTCTTCTGTGCACACCTTTACCAAACATTACACTTTGGACAATATTTCTAGGTCCAGCACGGGATTTGCTAGAGCTGTTCTCCATGGTTTTGTGGAACATTCTTCCTTGTATTTTTCTTCTGCTCCTTCCACCGCCCAAAGTTTCGACTAAGCTATGGCAACTCCCCCTTATGTAAAGAATATTGCAACACTAAGTAGAAGGACGTTGAATAGTTGTGTAAAATCGTACCATAACCATAGATATCCTTCTGGTCTATTTTGCAGTATTCTGTCCCTCCTGCCTTCCCACTTCAACTTGCCACTTCCCTGGATGTCTTATTGTTTTCCTTAGGATTCTCCCTAAAAAAGGGTTTAAGAAAATCAAGGTGTGCTCGGCCATGCCAGATCTCTTAAGTCCCCTTGTCTGCAGACCCTGCTCCTGTGTCCTTAATGATCATTCCCAATAAAAAGACCATATCTTCATCACAACCAGACCAACAAGAAAAAAATAGACAGAAAGCTAGAATTTCAAGAAAAAGCTGGCTCAGTCCAGCATAGTAGTTTTTAAAGTGTTTAACTGCCAGTATTTTATGTGGAAGTTTGTGTCGAGTTGTATGTATAGTTTAGATGAGTTTGCTGCACTGTAACCTGCTGAGCAGAAAGACTTTGTGAAAGAGATTGTTTCCAATGTTTCTCAAGTGTCTGAACATACTTTAAAGACTTCCCTGAAGGGGAGCCAATACCGTTTCTTGAAATGCAGCGAGGTTGGTGGTGGTAAGGAGGTACGTTTGGTTGCATAGCCAAAACTTTTCTGATGAGTTAAAAATTGTGATTGTTAATGCTCCACTTGATTCCGATTATGTGTTTGGTGCAGCAGCTAATCAGATCCTAAAACACTGGGAAGACTGAGGTAAACTGATGCAAGGGGTATCTGTAATATTCCATATTCCCAAGTTCCCCCATAAGCAGGATAGTTTTCAACATCCCAGCAAACAGAAGTCCCAGCTGAAGAAAAAAACAAGCATCAAAGTGTTAAGATGAGAACTCTGCCAAAGCTAATGAGAGGTTTCTCACAAAGGAAAAAAAAACTTTTTCAACCTATGACAATGCTAAGTGTCAACACCAGTCATTCCTAGGTTCCCCTCCAGGTGCCCCGTTTTGAAAGTTGCCTCACAACAAGACAAGCCCGGCCATCATAGATACTCAACATAATGGACAGACATTACAGGTGGCAGTGTATGCCAGACACAGTTCACCTCTTAGCAGTCTGTAGGATACATAGTATAGTGACCGGACCTTGAGTCAGTCCATGTAGAACATGTTGTTTAGGCCTTGTATCCTTTTTGTGAGGTATCTCTGTGGGTGTTCCAGTTGTTGCTTGTGTCTAGACAGATACATGCCAAAGGAGGCATTGTATTCAATGACTGGGCTAATGAGGGCTGTGTAAAGAAGAACAGAAACATCCCTACATCTAGACATAATCCCTTTGTTTATTAGCTGTGCAGTATAGAAGGACTTTCATACAGCAACAGGCACATGATCAGAAGTTAGGTTACTGTCCTCATAAGTTCCCAAATCCCAAACAAGTGGGTCAACTTTTAGGGGTGTCTTGTCAATGTGGTAGTTCCTTGGAGTAGATGGCTTTCTAAAGGATATAATAAAGCATTTTTGATGTTTAGTTTCAGTCCCTAATTTTGGCACTAGTCATTTATTTGGGACAAACCTTCCTGTAGGATGACCAAGTCTTTTGGAGATTCATTGACTGCTTCTAGCTTAGTTTACATTTGTCTGCAAACTTAGTTAGCCAGAGCCCTTTGGTATTGGCTTTTATTTTAGAAAAGTAGATGCCAAGCAGGAGAGGTCCCAGTACAAAACCCAGGGGGGACTCCATTGGTGACTGGGCTCTTTGTGGAGGTAATATGCCTATTTTGATTACCTATATCCTGTGTGTAAACCAGTTAGCAATCCAGCTGGTGACACAGGGATTTATTCCCAGTTTATTTAGCTTTTCTACTATGCCTAAGTGGGGAATTATGTCAAAAGCTTTGGCCAGGTCGAGTGTGCTTTGTATACTATTTTGCCTTCATCCATTGCTTTGGTGACCTTTTTTAAAAAAATCTTCCAGGTTGAGTAAGCATGACTTGCCCTTGACGTATCCAAACTGAGATGGGTCCAGTGTTTTTTTTGTTTATTTACTTTTGTTTACAGTGATAGTCCAACTGGGTGGTAGCCCATTTTCAGCGAAGGCCCAGGGAGAAGAGCTCCAGTACAGGTCAAGCTTGTTGTTTCAAAGTGATACAGTGAACAATAATTGGAGATTATACAATATGAAGAATATTTATATAACAAGGGATTTTACAAAGAACAAAATTTGAGAGGTTATACAAAAAACACAGAATTATATTTGAATGTGTTACTAGAACACAGAACTAGAAAGAAGCTAATAGGTGAGTATTTTCCAGAGGAGTTGATGAGAATGCGTTCAGTGAGGTAAACCTTTGTGTCCAGAGGGTAGACTGATTTTATTGTGACATAAATTAAGTGTGGGCTGAATATATGAGGAGAGTTAATCCTGTGAAGAGTAAAGCATAAGTTTGCATTTTGATCCTGTAATTTACAGGTTTCTAGAAAGGGTAAATAGGCAAGGATGGGATGGAAGGTAGCCAGAGAAGTAGAGTGAGTAAGAAAAAAGGAGTGGAGGGACTATACATTTTAGATGAAGAAAGTTGAATATGAAGGAAGGAGTGAGGAGAAGGGGGAAATACTAGTTAGGACAATGAAGGGCATACAGTAAGTAAGCAGAAAAAAGTAGGGAGCATGAGGGAAGGGAAAGAGGTTGAGGTTATCAACCAGGGCTTGAGCATGAACAGATATAATTGTTCCATAGGAATTCGTCTAGTAGCTTTTTTTTTTTTTTTTTTTAAGTGGATTGGATCAGGAGTCCTTGTGATGGGCTCAGGGAAGGAATTCCATTTTTTGGTGATACAGTTAGAGTACAGTGAGTCACCAGCTCTATTGTAGGATTTAGTAACTTTTAGGAGGGATTTGGTGGAAGATCTGAGATTACAATTAGTAGAGTAGGGATGCAGCGTGAACCTGAGGGCAGGAGTTTTATTTGGGTTGGTGAACGAGATAATGTGTGAAAGAGAGTTGGGTATGTGTTAGTTGATGAGGTAATTCTAGCCAGTACAGTTGCTTAAGGCCTAGCAGTGATTTGTATGGTGGGATGAGATGGTAGGAAATTTTGTTGTAACAGGTTTCTAACTTGAATAGTTCTGTCTTGCTTAAGTTTGTAAAGCTATGGGATGCATATAGAAGGGTAGAGAAGAGGTGTGTTCTGCCTTTGTTTTGTCTTGTGGAATTTGTAAGGAACTTTTTTTATTCTATATAGTGAACCTAGTTTAATAAAAGCATTTTTGATGGTCTGGCCTAGCTGAGCATCAAATTTTAGGATATCAATAAGAACACCTAATAATTTAGTGTGGGAAACTGCTGATATTAAGGTGTTGTTGGATAAATAAATTTGAAAAGGGGTACAGTGAAATCACCGTTATCCAGGACTCAAGCAGCTGGCATTTGATTGGCTCATATGCCAGCATATGGGCCAATCAAAAATCCCGAAGGGGAGCCTCTTCTGTTCAATGCAGAACAGTCCGCTGTTCCGCATTGAACAGAAGTGGCTCAACTTTGCCATTTTTGATTGGCTTACGAGCCAGTCAAAAATCCCAAAGGGGAGCCTTTTCTGTTCAGTGCAGAACAACCTGCTGTCCTGCATTCAACAGAAGAGGCTCTGCTTTGCCATTTTTGATTGGCTCGTATGCTGGCATATGAACCAATCAGAAATCCCAAAGGGGAGTCTGTTCTGTTCAGTGAGGAGCAGCCCACTCTTCTGCATTGAACAGAAGAGGCTTCGCTTTGCTGTTTTGATTGGCTCGTATGCTGTCATACCAACCATTCAAAAATACCAAAGGGGAGCCTCTTCTTTTCAGTGCCGAACAGCCCACTGTTCCGTATTGGACAGAAGAGGCTCTGCTTTGCCATTTTTGATTGGCTTGTATGCCAGTGTGAAAGCCAATCAAAAATTGCAAAGCATATCTCAAGCAACCAGAACATACACTTAACCAGCATCTACCAATCCCCACACCTGCCAGTTAAGTGAGACTTTACTAAAAGATGCCTTGCGATTGCTTTTAGCTTGGGTAGCTATTTTAGAGTAAACTTGGTTTTGGTGGGCTTTGTTAAGCTGCTGAGTTTGTTTATTTCAGTGATAAGACTAACATTCTTGGAATTACTATTCTTTTAGTCAGAACTTTTTCCTATTATTATAAAGCTTGTTGATGATATGGTTCCACCAAGTGGGTTTGTTTCTGGGGCTTCCCCTAAACTTGTTTCTACAGGACACACCTGCATCTTTGCAGCTGTTTACATGCTGGTATAGTGTTGTTTTGTACATTTCTGCATATTCAGTGGAGTTAACTGTGTTTGGTGGGGATACGAAGCTGGCCAGTGTACCACTTAGGAGAAGGTAGTTTGTGTTAAAGAAATTTCTAAAGGTATCTTGGGTGGAAGGGACCTTTGGTTTCAGTTTTATTTTGAAGAAGAATGCTTTATGGTCATACTTAAGTGATGAAGATATGCAAGGGATGTTGCAAACTGCTGACATATTAGCAAGGACAAGATCCAAGATGTTATTCCCCCCAATGGGTGCCCTGACTAAATTGTTCCAGGGCATTTGTCTTGACAAAGTTCAGGAATTTCTGTGAATGTTTACTAGTGGTGGTGGTGTAGGTTTCCCAGTTTGTAGTTCGATAATTTAGATAACGTAGGAGAATTGTATTGGGTTTAATGCTGAGTGATTCTAGTTCCTGTAGATAGGTGTTATGTCTTTCTTTTATCATAGAGTGAGTACTATAGCTAGTTAATATATGATACTGAACTTTTCTGATGGTTATTTGGACATGAAGAAGCTCTAGTGCTTCATGCTGCTTTACCAGCTTTGATGCAAGTCTCTTCTGGGTGAAGACTGAGACAGCTACACATTTTCTCCTGCTGCGCAGTAGCTGGTCTAAACGTATGGAATGCATTAAAACCCTGCACAGTCGGAATGCTCTCTGCAATTTTAAACCATGTCACAGTCACTACGTAGTCATCAGTGTCTCCAGGGAGAGAAGGACTTGTAGGAAGTAAGGATGTTTCAGGAATTCAAAGGGAGGAACAGTGCCTTGGCAAGAGAATTCTAAAATGGATGGCATCCAGGATTCATTTAGTGCCGCTGACCCATCTCTACATGAGAAAGATTCAGTGGTATGTAAGAAAATTTTGGACCCAGCATTTGCATACCCTAGAAGCACATTTGCTAGTGCTGGACTTCATCAGACAATAATTGTAGTGGTGGAGAGCACAGATGACTCTCCATCCAGGGCTTCACTTCTTTCCACCTGTTTCGGTGCAGTTTAACCAGACAGATTCGTCCAACTTTATCTGGGGAGCTGTGTCAGTTGGAGTGCAAGTCCAGGCCACTTGGAGGCCAAAAGATGCTTGAAACCATATCAGTATCAAGGAAAGCCCTTCACCGCCTATGACCTCTAGATCCTCTTCTTGAGGTTGCAGACAGTAGCACAGTGATGATGTACCTCAGCAAACAAGGGGGTACAAGGTCTTGCCCTCTGTACTAGTTGGCAGTGATGTCCTAGGAACTGGTTCTGGAGCCTTTTGTGACTCTTCAGGCATCATGCATCCTAGCAAAGCAAAACATTGTGGCAAACGGACTAAGCAGATCCTGGTCAGCCCTGCACGAGTGGCAGCTCAAGGCAGTGGTGTTCCAGGTTCAAGTAGAGGTGTGAGGAACGCCTCTATTAGATGTTATCACCTCCTTTCAAAACAAATAGCTGGAGAAATTCTGTTCCAGACATCCTTGCAGCCATGCTTGGAGGACAGGCGCATTCTCATCCCCTTGTGTAGGAATGTTCATAAGTGCATTTCCACCCTTTCCACTGATTCACAAGGTACTTCTGAAGATTCTGAAAGAAATACCAAAAATCATTATGGTGAACCACCTATTGGCCAGACAGTTTTGTTTCTCTCTAATGGTATTGGCCAGTGGCAATCAACACATAATTCCCCACAGTCTAGATTTATTCTCTCAGTTTCAGAGGCGACTGGTGCACTCCAGTTTGGAGCAACTACAACTGACAGCCTGGATTACTCTGTTTGGGTACATGTTACAGCAGAATGTGCAAGAAGGTGTTAGAGGCAGAAACCTGCTATTAGAAATATGTTTACAAATGGATGAGGTTTCTAAAGGGTAACTGAAGATGTCCTTCAAGGATGCATCTGCAGTCCTTACAAATGGGTTGTCCTGGCCTCAGCCCTTCGGTTGGCCGGATTCCAAAGTCTGGGTCTGGCCTCGGCTGATGTCGCACTTCACCCGACGTCATAGCTGCAGTTCAGCGGGTATAAAGGCATCAGCCGACACCATTTTCCTCAGTCTTTCTTGCCGCGTGGCGCCCAAAGCAGAAGCTGTTCGCAAGTGCCGGTCGGTCAGAACCAGAGATTACTACTACCGAAGACTTCTAAAAAGCTAAGTACCCCATTGGGGACTCTTTCTTGCCTCAGCCGATGTCAGAAAAAGTGAATAACTGTTTAACTTGTGGGAAACAAATACCTCATAAAGATTTCCACTCTTACTGCCTACCTTGTTTAGGCCCAGACCACGACATAGCAGCTTGTCTAGCCTGTGCTTCTTTCAACCGACGGACGCTTAGACGTCTGTCGGAATTTGCTGAGGAGTTTTTCGGCTCCGCTTTTGCCTACAATATGCCGTCAGAAACTCCGACTTCGCAATTAACTAAAAAGCGCCTCGTCTGAACCATTAGACAAAAAATCTGTTCAGGAAATGGTACATAACATTCAACAAGTCAGTAATCATTCCTTAAAATGCGGCTATGATGCACTGGAGGCTTCCTTTAGATCAGCTATGACTGGCACAGTGATCAGAAGGCATGCATGGTTAAAAGAGCAGTCCTTACCAGACCATGTTAAATCAAAGCTCCTAGATGCTCCCATGGATAAGCTCAATTTGTTTGGCTCCCCTGCACAGCAGGTGCTGAAGAAGGTGGAAGAGAAAGCAAAATCTGTCCAGACAGTCAAGGATTTCTTACAGGTCCAGCCTCCAAGGTTTAGTAGGAAATGGCCTTCCAAGAATTGGTCCTTTCCAGACACCTCCAGAACTCAGAGAGGCAGGAATAGGCGCCCAAGAGGCAGAGGTCAATCCAGAGGTACCTACAGGGGACGTCAGTGGCAGCCTAACAACCAGCGAAGTACTGCCACAGATCCAGCCACCACCACTTCCACAGGACAATCACAGTGACTTAGACCGCCTACCAGGGAACAACTAGAAGCACCCTTAGGCGGAAAGCTAGCCTTATTTTCAGTAAACTGGCATCACATCACAGGAGACAAATGGATTTTACAGACAATAGACCAAGGTTACAGGTTTCACTTCCATACTCTACCAAGGAAGAGAGGAATGCCAAACCTACCTCCAAATCAGAAGACAAAAGCTCTAGAACAAATACACCACTTACTAAGGATGAGAGCTATAGAAAGGGTACCATCTATGGAACAAGGACAAGGATTTTACTCCAGACTTTTCCTGGTGCCAAGAAAAGAAAACCAATGGAGACCTATTCTCGACCTGTCTGCTCTAAACACATACCTCATTGTTCCAAAATTCAAAATGCTGACCCTACAGCAGCTTCTTCCCATGCTGGGCAAGGAGTCTTGGCTGGTAACTCTAGATCTCAAGGAGGCATACCTGCACGTCCCCATACGACCAAATTGCAGAAGATACCTCAGATTTCTTGCAGGATCAGAGCATTATCAATTCTCAGCATTGCCCTTTGGCTTATCTACTGCGCCCAGAGTATTCACGAAATGCCTGGCATCAGTAATTGCTCATTGCAGGCTTCAGGGAATTCAAATTTACCCTTACCTGGACGACTGCCTGTTACAAGCGGACAACAAAAACAAATTAGAAAAAGATTTGAAAAAGGTCATTCATCTACTGCAAGCCCTGGGATACACAGTCAGTATAAAAAAGTCAAGGCTGATACCATCCCAAAGGATAACTTTCTTGGGTGCAGAGCTGGACACATCAAATCAAATGGCATCCCTCACAGCAGAAAAACAGAAGCACCTTCCTCTCTATTTCAGGGCATTAACAAAGGAGAACCAACTAACAGCAAGGAAAGTCCTGCAAGCCCTGGGTTACATGGCATCCTGCATAATATTGATTCCACATGCCAGACTACATATGAGAAAGTTACAATGGTACCTAAGGAATTTATGGTCTCAGCACAAGCACAGCCTAGAAACCCAAATTCCAATAATTCCATGCCTGAAGCAAGAATTCCAATGGTGGGCTCAGGCCTGCCAATCGAACAAAGGGCTGCCCTTCCACAGCACTCAACCAAGCCAGACTATCACAACGGACGCCTCAGACCTCGGTTGGGGGGCACACATGCTGGACAAGTGCATACAAGGCTTATGGACTCAAGACCAGCTGAACCTACACATAAATCAAAAGGAGATGCTGGCAGTAAAACTGGCAATTCAGATATTCAGACCATTTCTTCGACAGGGTCAATTGCTGATAAGGACGGACAACACCACAGTTATGTGGTACATCAACAAACAGGGAGGCACACATTCATACCCTCTATGCCGGATGGCAATGGACCTCTGGAATGTGGCCCTGAGCTTCAACATTCAGTTACAAGCAATATTTGTACCAGGAAAAGAAAATATACTAGCAGACATCCTAAGCAGAACTACCACGGATGCCCACGAATGGATGCTACATCCAGACATCTTCAAATCCATTACAGGGAAATGGGGACTACCAGAAATAGACTTATTCGCATCCCCACACAACCACCAATTGAAACAATTCTGCACGAGGGCATACCACCCACTTGCTTGGAAGGTGGACTCCCTATCTTTCATTTGGAAAAACCTGACAGCATATGCATTCCCACCTCTTCCTTTGATGCACAAGGTGCTATTGAAGATCAAAGAAGACCGTCCAAGGATCATCCTGATAGCTCCAGACTGGCCGAGGCAGCAGTGGTACCCATTACTGAGGAGCATGTCTCGGGAACAAATATGGCCTCTGCCCCTAGTTCCCTTACTGCTAACACAGAACAACTTCAAGACTCTGCATCCAAACCTGAAAACACTGCAGCTGGCTGCCTGGAACATTGCATAAGACAAAATAACCCAGATTTATCTCAAAGGGTTAAAGACATTATCTTGGAGGCCCGCAGACCCTCAACAAGAAAAACTTATTCAGCAAAATGGAAAAGATATCTCATTTGGAGTGCAACAAAAGGAGTAGATGCATCATTGGCAAACATAGCTAACATCCTGGAATATTTAACAGAGCTTTTCCACAATGGTCTGTCTTACTCCTCCATTAAGATTCATGCATCAGCAATTTCAGCAGAATACAACATGGATCCTCCAGTCTTTTCTCAACCTCTACTCAGACAGTTTCTCAGAGGAAGTAAAAATGTAAAACCACCAAGGAAACCACCATTGCCTACATGGGACTTGAACTTTGTGTTAGAAAAGTTAACACTCCCCCCTTTTGAACCAGCAGCAACAGCAGAATTACAGTACTTATCTTGGAAGACTGCATTCCTGCTTGCAATCACTTCAGCTAGAAGGGTTTCTGAATTACAGGCATTAATGGCAGTACAGCCCTTCCTTATCTTCCATCAGGATAGAGTGTCCATGAGAACTAATCCTACCTTTATGCCAAAAGTGGTCTCCAGAGTATCTTTAAACCAAGCAATACACCTACCAACATTCTTCCCCAACCCACAGAACAGGGGGGAAAGATTGCTGCATACCTTGGATGTACACAGACAATTGCGCTACTACCTGGACAGAACCAAGAACTATAGAAAAACTGACCAGCTTCTGGTAGCATATGCCACAGGAATGGAAGGAAAAGCAATTTCAAAACAAACAATCTCAAAATGGATAGGAAATTGCATAAGATTTTGTTACTCTTTTCATGGAAAGGCAACTCCAGAAAACATCAGACCTCATTCCACAAGGGCTACAGCCACTACTACAGCTTTCTTACGGGGAGTGGCTACCAAAGACATTTTAGAGGCTGCTACTTGGAGCTCCGTGCATACATTTGCCAAGCATTATAATCTGCCTTTATACTCCAGATCCCGAGCAGGTTTTGCCACTGCTGTTTTGCAAGGGATCTTAACTACACCATAAACTCTTAGTGCCTCCTTAGTGCCTCCTCTCCCAGTTTGGCTATGGTATTCTACCCATTTGTAAGGACTGCAGATGCATCCTTGAAGGACATAGTACAGTTTTGTACCTACCATAAATGTAGATGTCCGAGAGGTATGCATCTGCAGTCAGGATTACCCACCCTCCTTCCCTCTGTGGTACTCCTAGGGTATTTGCCCATCTTGTAGCTAGCTGGGGAATCTATTATGGTGTATTTGTTTGTATATATGTATATACATGTTTATTTCTATTTGCTCTCTATTGTTTGGAAACATTTGCATTTATCCAAATTTAGCCTTCCTAGAGGGCACCTGGCATCTGGGGCAAGAAACACTGAGGAAAATGGCGTCGGCTGATGCCTTTATACCCGCTGAACTGCAGCTATGACGTCGGGTGAAGTGCGACATCAGCCGAGGCCAGACCCAGACTTTGGAATCCGGCCGACCAAAGGGCTGCCTGAGGCCAGGACAACCCATTTGTAAGGACTGCAGATGCATACCTCTTGGACATCTACATTTATGGTAGGTACAAAACTGTACTGTCTCTTGTGGTTAATATCCTTCTGATCTTGAAATACTTGTGTGAACTATTTCAGGATGGCTTATCGTATGTTTCCATTAAAGTACATTTAGTGGCCTTGTCTGCGTTTAGAGCCTCCTCTTTCTTCTTCTCTCTCAGTAAAACAATTCATGAAAGTAATACTTTATATGACCCCCCCCCCTTACAAGCAAATTCCATCTTTGTTTCATCTCAGCTGTGTTGTGGAAAATTTGACTTTATCACTTTTTAAACCTGCCAGTCAGGCTGATCAAAAGCTCATAAAATGAGTCTTTTGCTTATTGATTTGCCATTTGCAAGACAAGTTTCTGAGCTGCATGATCTTGTGATAGGGACAACTTTACCTTATTTTCCACATGGAAAAGTTTGTGTTACTCGCTAATCCCTCCATGCCAAAAGTGGTATTAGAATTAAATCCTAATCAGTCAACATCCCTGTGTTCTTCCCAGAGCCTAAGAAGAAGGGAGAGAGGATACATGTGCACAGGCAACTCAGGTACTACCTTGACAGAACAAAACACTTTAGGAAGGCAGAAAGGCTTTTTATTTCCTGTACAGTGGCAAAGAAGGGTTAACCCGTCTCTAAGCAAGCCATTGCATATTGATTGTCCTCTGGTATTGCTTTTTGTTACACCCACCATAGCAAGGGTAATCCAGGCAAGGTAAAGGCACATTCCATCAGGGCCTTTTCGTCTTCATTGGTATATTGGAAAGGAGTGGGCTGTAGAAGTATTCTAGATGCAGCAGTTTCATCCTGTAGCCATACCTTTGCAAAACACTACAAGCTGGATGCCATTTCTTGATCCAAAGCAGGCTTTGCTAGGGCTATTCTCCAAGTTTATGGATGTGGTGAGGGAGGACATGCAGGTGATTGGTGTTACAGAGCAATATGCAGAGGACTGGAAGAAATGGAAACAAATGATCTGCTGTGGCGACCCCTAATGAGAACAGCCGAAAGAGAAGAAGTAACTACATTCATCAGATCTTGTCTACAAAGATGGCCATTGCTTTTGTTTTACTACCACTCCCTGTCACTGTCAGTCTCTTATATTCTTTAGGCAGCCCAAAGATCCAACTTATTTTCAGTCTTAACATTAAAACAACCCTCTGCCAGGTCACTACTAATGAGTCCCTCCATATTCCATTCTTAACTAAAGGAATTCACAAGTCTATAGGCACTAGCTCTTTTTAGCCTAATTTACTTCTTTGTAATACTTGGCATTGATAAGCATTTCATACTTACAATATTGAAAAGTCATAGTTATTTAAAACTGTTCTCGTTTCCCTTTATCTGCTTAATTATATTTGATATTATTAAGCTCTAGTGTTTCTTTGGCTGAAAGAATGTGAAATCTTTCAGGAAAAAAGCTTCAGGTTTTGGTTATGTGGAGGATTGCATAAAACAGGTCTTTTAAACAGTGTACTAGTATAATTTTGGCTATCAAGCATACATTTTTGGATTTAACTTCCTTGTTAATAATAATAAACTATTATTTATTTCACCAGCATCTGCTTTTACTGTTGGCACAAAGGACCAGTACTTTTCTATATCCAAATATGAAAGTATCACTATTAGGTGTTTCAGTTTTCCACCTCACTCTGACACAGATTTTTCTCCACAAATGGTGCATGAGCAAATAGCATCATTCACAGTTGACCCAAAGGGTCTACTACAAAAATCTCTGCATCTGAAGCAAACACTGCCACATTTTTTTTTCTTTTACAACTTGGGTATTTTTCTTTTCTCCTCTATTTTACCCTTTTTTGTACTGTTTGAACAGTATTTAGCCTATTGATAAGGTGCTCTGAGTTGTAGCACATTTGGATCTCCTGTAGAAATTGTCTTGCAGATCATTTATTATCCCAAACATCCACTTTGCCAGATCTGAATCTGCAACTTATTGCACTACTAAGTGCTGAAGCTCCTTACCCACTACCATAATTAAGCCGTCTCCCAACACATCTCTTTGGATTTCAGTTGTTACCTCAGCAACCCAATTGAGTATACCAGGACAAATATAAGTGTTTTATATTACAGCTCTTTTCTCTGTCTCTCTCTCTCTCATTTTAAAATGTTCAGGTTTATCCTTCTGGTTATCTTCTAATTTCTCGTGTCAGAGTCCTGTTTCACTTTTCTTTTAGCAAGCCTGTCTTTTTGTTGCTTATTTCTTTTTGACATTTTACAATTTAACATATATAGTTGAGTATTTACAGTTTCAGATTGATGCTTTACATTTGCTGCGTAATTTTTTTTCTGTGTAGTGTTACTGCTGATTTTACTCTTCTCCAGCTGTTGCTTTCTGCAGCAAAATAGATAAGGGCCTTAGAAAATATGCCTGCTGTGGCCATAAAATTCAACCCCGCTGATAGATGTTCTGAGATGCAGCATCTCTGGGTCTCCTGCCAAATTTTCTAGTGGATTTTTGCCTGCTAAGGCAATCTCATTGAGCTTTTTTTTTTGTCCACCCATCTACTTTGTTTCTTCTGTGTCCTGACTTATGTTAATACCTGCCAGGTAACAGGAAAAGAGGAAGGCCTAAGGTGTAAGGTTTATGGATGTGGTGAGAGAGGACATGCAGGTGGTTGGTGTGACAGAGCAAGATTCAGAGGACAGGAAGAAATGGAAACGGATTATCCGCTGTGGCGACCCCTAATGGGAGCAGCCGAAAGAAGACAACCTTTCGATGCGAGTGAGCACCACCTGGACAGTGCTGCACTGTTTATAACAACATTTAACACACGTTTTTATGAAATTAAGGATATTATGATGAAAAACTGGACACTTATGGATGAGGATTTAAACATCAGAACAAAATTGTGTCATGGTTTCAAAATGGTGGCAAGGAGGAGAGCAAGTAACTTTAAAAACCTATTGGAGAATGGTAAGACGAGCTGTATGGCCAACAAATCAGTGGGTATTATGAGTAGATGTGGAATGTGCAATTATTGTAGACATATACATCAAGGCCAATGCATACAGATAAAGGGCACAGAATATATTAAGGGCAAATTTAATTGTAATTCTAAGGGGGTAGTATATGTGGCAGTATGTCAACTCTGCCCAGCATTTTATATAGGAAAAACCAAAAGGTCTGTCAAGGAAAGAATTTATGAGCACATGTATGCAATAAGGAAAGATCAGTTAAATAATGCACTAGACAAACATGTGCATGAACAACATGATCATTATTTTAGATTTGCATTATTGCAGCAAGTGCTTAGTAATGATAAAGGTGGTCCATGGGAACTACAATTGGAAAAAATGCACAACTTATATGGCAGCTCATGCTTCATTCTTATGCATGGCCTAGACTTAATGATCTTTGCAGTATTAACAGCATCTTAAAATTGAAAGCTTTAAGTAGATAAATGGTTGCTTTGGTAATGACAGTAAGTTTTGTTTAAAATGAATATTTTATGCATATAAATGTATACATATTTAATATCTTAGGCACTTTATAACAATTTTTAAATTATATAGTAGCATATATTGTTTACATTTGGTGTATTTGAATATTTATTAACTCATGAATAATGGTACATGCAATGGGGGAAGTAGCATAACATTTAGGTTTGTGATGTCATTTCCTGTAGTTGAAAAAGGGTGCCAAATTTTAAACTATCTAACTGTTGTGAATTAGTTATACTGATTTTGTTTGATGATGTTTACTAATGCAGTAAATAAAAAGCACTTAACGTAAGATACGACTCATTCTTTATTCCATAGCCAGTATTGTGTTTGTTTTATAGTAGTTTGTGCATTTCATTTTGTTTTTTATTAATTCTTAAACTTGTGTTAGTGAACACATTTTACTTCAGTTAGACACTCAAGCATAAGTGTTGTGCATGAACAAAAATTACAGTATATGCTTATACATGATTAGCAGAGAATTGATATAGGTTCTAGGTAGGTGCTAGGCTATCGGCCCAAGGGCCTGTGCAAGCCTAGACAACAAGGTTCCCTGGCTTACACCACCCAAGAAAGTTATTTTCCTGTGCCACTGTCAAGCAGAGACACAGAAGTGATCCCGGGGTGTATTTCCTATTTCACATCCACTCATCAAGATTTTTCTTGAAGCGTGCTAATGAAGAACTTTGCTTGACATAGATGGGTAGCCTGTTCCAGAGTATGGGAAGTCTCTGGGACAGGAATCTATCCCTTCAGCATGTCCTGTTTATTGTGGTGACAAGGTTTAGGTCCCTAGAGTGTGTAGTTCGGAGGAATTGGGATTTCTTTAGGTGTAGCATGTCCAACAGCTCTGGTTTGACATAGCTTTATATGTTAGGCAGAGATCACCTTGGAGTAGGCGATATGCTACGGAGTAAAGCTAGAGTTTTTTGAGGCAGTAAGTATAGGGCATTTGTTTGAGACCAGTAATCCTCTTTGTGAGGTACTTCTGTGGCCTTTCCAGCTGCTGCAGATGTCTTGTGAGGTACATTCCAAAAGGGGTGTTGTACTCTATAATGGGTCTAATGAGTGTCGAGTAGAGGGGAATAATGACCTCTTTTTTCCTGGATGAGAACCCATTTATGATGAGGTGTACTACGTAGAAGGACTTCCTGACTACTGTGGCGATTTCACTATCAAAGGAGAGACTACTGTCCACCTGGGTCCCAAGGTCTCTTATCACACATTCGGTGTTAAGTAGATTGCTGCCTATGTGGTAGTTCATGGGTACAGAGTTTTTAGCAAAGGGGATGACAGTGCACTTTTTGGCATTGAGCTTGAGGCCATGGCTCTGACACCAGACATCTGTCTCAGCGAGACCCTTCTGTAGGATGTCCACATCATTTGGGGACTTGACTATGGCCCCTAGTTTGCAGTCATCTGCGAACTTCGTTTGCCAGAGGCTTTCTGTGTTAGCCTGTACTTCAGAGAAGTAGATACCAAACAGGAGAAGGCCCAGGACGGAACCCTGTGGTACTCCACTTGTCACTGCTTTGAGGTCAGATTTGGAGTCTGCAATTTTTACAGTGTGGGTTCTGTCAGTGAGCCAGTTGGCAACCCATCTTGTGACGTAGGGATTTATACCTAGTTTAGTGAGTTTACCTATAATTCCAGAATGAGGGATGGTGTTGAAAGCCTTGGCGAGGTCAAGATATGCTGTGTGAACCACCTTACCCTCATCTACGGCTTTGGTGGCTGCCTCAAAGAAGTTGATCAGGTTCAGGAGGCATGATCTGCCTTTCACAAACCCGAACTGGGTGGGATCCAGAGTTTTGAGATTACCAATGTCTTTGTTTATGAGTTCCATGATATGTTTCATAGCCTTGCAGACCAGGCTCGTCAGGCTAATAGGTCGATAGTTCCCGGGATCAGTGGTGGCAACCCCCTTTGTGGGATAACTGTTGCTGTGCGCCATTCAGTGGGAACAAAGCCTGATGCAAGGCTATTATTGAACATGGTTCTTAAGTGGGGATCCAGTTCGTTCTGAAGTTCGTGTAAAACGCAGCCTGGGATGTTGTCTGGTTCCATGGATGCTGTGTTTTTGGCTTTAGAGAGTGCACCTTTTACCTGCGTAGTTGTGATTACAGGGACTCTGCATTCTTCCTGTATAGATATGGACCCTTTAGGGGGTGGGGGGAGGTAAAGTTAACACTGAACCTATCTGCCAGGATTTTGGCAATATTAGTTGGTTCTGTAATTTTCATGCCGTTGTGCTGTAACTCAGAGCGGATCAACGCAGGGTATAGATTAGGGTATCTGTCTCGCAAACCTTTATATCCTGATGGAAACTAATGTGCTGGCAAACTTCCTAAAGTAAAATTATGACCCTGTTCTGGTGATTGTGATACAATAGGTCTTTGTGCCTTGGTCTTTCAGAAATGGGGTATTCTGAGGATTGACCTTATCACCACTTTAGGTAATGCAGTATCCCCCCACTCCCCCTTTCTGATTAGTTTAGCAGAGCAAGATGGTAGTTGATAGTGACTAAAATTTTCCTTATCTGAAAGGGATGATTGCCTTGTGGTTGACCACCATTTCTTTCTATTACATGCCTGCTAACAAAGTTCAAAGAAGATAAAGAACAACATTTCATCCTGATCACCCATTGGCTGGCCAAGAAGTGTGTGGGTCCAGGTTCTCAGGTATGTTGTAGTACAAGAGAGCTAAGAATTTGGGACAGCCATCTTCATTCATGGCTACCTATTTATGGAGTTGATTGAAGAGGTCAATAGAAAAGCATTAACATTCATTTAGAATAGTCCGCTTTCACTGTAACTGAAATGCGGAAAGACATTTTTCTGAATTAATAGTAAAAAAAAAAAATTTCCAGCAGCATTTTTGAAGGGGACATCCCCCCCTTGTACCTCCCTCACACCCTGTTAAATATTCCAAATTCCACCACTTACCTGAGGATGAGTGACCTCCAACTGCAAGCACCGTGCAGTAAATAGTAAGTGCACATTTCACTCTGTTGCACTTGTATATTTGGTAAAATGATGTGCTGATGTTTTAGTTTAGATGAATTAAAATTTCAATATGATAAGTTTACCTTTGGGCATGAATCTTGTTAAAGCCACCAAAAGCATTCCATTCAACATGCCTGGTCTACCAATAGGAAATTTGTTTTTATATATTATTTTTTTTTTCTCTTCTGCAGAGAAGTATCCCCCCTCACTGTTTTAGTTTGCAAGTTAACCTGACCTACTTAAGGCATCTTTTTTTTTCCTTTTTAATCTGGGTCTTTGTTATTCTATAATCATAAGACCCCTCACACGTGGAAGAGGAGGAGTACTCTTGATTCTTTCTCAGAAGAATCCATCTCTTACACCTCCCAACTCCCTTCCCCACTTGGATATGCCTCTCCAAAGGAAGAATCTGCAGAAACTGATTCCCCTGCAGAAGATCTCACCTTTGGGGAAACCAAACCCAGGATGACAGAGCACTTCAAGGAACTCATCAGAAATGACTAAGTGCAAAAATGCTGCTATGAGAGCTCATCCAGATGGATTCCTCAGCTCACACGGCTGTTTCACCTGTACTTCCAGCCTCTCTTGATGCTTTCTCTGCAGCATCCTTGATTCTAGATTCCCAACCTCCAGCACCCTGCAGACTTGATAGGTTTTACAAGGTCCCGGAGACAGTTAAATTCCTGGTAAAATACCCAGCTTGCAGACCCAGCCACCACCTCAGTCTCCATTGACAAGGCTTTTAAATTTCTGCCCTCAACCAACCTCCTCCCTGCTGACAGGACAGCAAGGCCATGGAGCATTTGGGTAAAATAGTGTACACTTCTACAACTCTGGCTTTCAGAGCAATCAACTGTGAGACACATGTCTTAATATGCTTTAGCCCTTTTGGAGAAAATTTCCAAACAACTTTCATATATCTCTGACTCTTCAGCCAAAGCTCAGCTTTCCTCCCTTTTATTTATTTATTTACATTTTTTGACCTGGAGTGTCCGAGGTCCATTTTCAGCGGAGGCCCGGGGAAAAAAAACCTCCACAGTTAAAATAAACAGACAGTAGTTACATTGGATTACATGGCGATTAACAATTTAACATAGTAATTATTTACAACATATTTACAGATGAAGAACATAGTACATCAGTAGACAACTAGAATCTTTATCTGTGAAGTACGTAAGAGACATTAACAAATGTTACAATAAGAAGTTCCTGCTGTATAATAAGTACTAGACTTATGAGCATCTGAGCTTGCTATAATCAAGGTAGTTAGTGGAGTGGAAAGAAAGGTAGTGGTTGGATGGGGTGGGTGATATTAGAGTGGGAGTTGCAAGGGCATAGCCAGCATGTTTTTAGGTGCGCTTTTAGTAAAGTTTTGAAATTTGTGCATGATGGTATGGAGGTAATTGTGGGTGGGAGGGAGTTCCATAATTTGGCTATGGTGCAAGAGTATAGTGCTTCACCAGCAGAGTTATTGGCTTTAGTGATCTGCAAGTTATTTTTGTTGCCGGATCTTAGTGGTCTGGTGGTGCGATAGGGTTGGAGTAGATTCTGGAGGGATGGGACATTTAGTGGATGGTTTACTAGTTTGTGGGCGAGTGAGAGTTGATACCATTGAAGGAGGTGAGAGAGTTCATGCCAGCCCAGTTCAGCAAGTGAGAGACAGTGGTGACTACGGTAGGATGCCCCTGTGGCGAATTTGTTGTAGCAGACTCTAGCTTGTTTATATCGCATTGCCTTAGGTTGGTATATATTGGAGAGGCATAACGTATTGTGGAGATAAGGTGGGAATTTGCTATTGAAATCTTTGCTGCTTTGGTGAGAAGTTGCTTATTCCTGTATAACACTCCTAGTATTTTGTGGACGTTTTTTATGGTCATGGATATGTGAATGTCAAATTTTAGTTTTGTCTATTTCCACTCCTAGCAATTTGGTGTGTTCAGTTGGGTATATAGTGGTGTTGTCTTTTGCTGTGATGTTAAAGTGAGAGTTGTTTTGAGTATGTTTGGTGGGTTGGAAGATAAGTAGTTTAGTTTTGTTTGGGTTGAGTATTAATTGTTTCAACAGAGGAAAAGGCTTCCCGTGTGACTTTTTGCAGTTGGGTAGGGACTGGGCTGAGCAGATGGTGGTTGAGTCATCTGCGTATTGTATGAGTGTGCCATATTTGGTGGCAGAGGCTAGATTATTGGTGAAAACAGAGAAAAGTAGGGGTCCAAGGATGCATCCTTGGGGAACCCCTATGGAGAAAGGTCGTTGGGGAGATGCGTCGCTCTGCCATACAACGGATTGTTGGCGGTCAGACAGGTAACTCTGAAACCAGTTGGTGACTGACTGAGAGAAGGATAGGTTACTGAGGACAGAGATAAGTTTGTGTGGGACCATGTCAAATGGTTTAGGTCTAGGAAAGTAGCAGAGGAGTGATAGCCATTGTTTTTATGCTTGTTTCCCTAACCTCCCAGATGATGCAGATACTCTTATCAGGTGGAGCTATGATGCTGCTGAGGACTCAGCTAGGTTGGCAGCATCAGCTTCTGCCCTAAGAAGGTATTCATGGCTATGCCTTCTGCCTTTACCAGATGAATTTAGGGTAAAACTAGTAGATTCTCCTTTAGACAATTCAGTTCTGTTTGGATCCAAGGTTGCAGACTTGTTTAAGTCCTTGCAACTGAAGGGTAAGGAGATACAAGACTTAAAGCATCTGTTTGTATCTCCAATTCACAAGTTTCAAAGGAATTGCCCATCCAAGACCCAGTTTATTAGGAAGCATTCAGGTCCCGCTTCCTCTTCTACACCAAGAAAAGCTTCCAGGAAACAATCCACATCTGCCAGGGCTACTCCATCTACCAGCCAGAGGATGCCCTTTCAAGACAGGGCAGGTAGTGTTTGACTACCTGCCAAGCTTGAATCCTCCCCCCTCCCTCCATCCCTCTTTCCTTACATCTCTCTCACTGTCTCCAAGTGTGGAGATTCATCCTTTCAGACAAGTGGGTACTTTCAGTAATAGAACACTGGTACTTCGTGACCTGATTCACCCCCCCCCCCAAAAAAAAAGAAGGGATATATGTTCTTCGTGTTTCACTGTTGCAGTCCTAACATATCTGGCTTCCGGTAGCCCTCAGTCGTCCCGAATACTAGAGTCCTTGGTATATGACGTCGGCTGCCGTCAGTTGTAAACTGATGTTAGAATGTCATGTATAAAGGGAGGTGTCTGACGCCATTTCTTCAGTCTTTCTTGCCGGGGAGCCCGAAGCAGTTGCAATTCGCACTAGTGCTGGTCAGCTGTTTACCTTCTTTCTGCATTCCGACTACCAAGTTGAAGACGCCTTCAGATAAGTACCCCGTTTGGGGTCCTCTTTTCTTGCTTTAACGAATGTCAGATAAAGTTAATAACTGCCTTGCCTGTGGAAAACAGATTCCGCACCGTGATTTTCATTCCTGTTGTATAATTTGTTTGGGCTTTGAGCACAACATCCCTAACTGTGATCTCTGTGCTTCCTTCAGCCCACGTTACCATACGCCATAGAGCTTAGATTTTATATAAGCATTTCGAAGTCTGGCCTAAGTTCGTCGGTATGGCATCTTCTGGTCTCCCAACTTTGGATATACCTAGGAAACGCAAGGACAAGGACTGTGACAGGCCTAAGGTTAAAGCTGCTGACGGCACGCCAGTGAAATTGGTCGTCAGACCAGCGGTAGCTAGTGAGGCGCAGCCCCTACAGTCTGCAGATTTTCAGCAGTAGGCCTCTGCCGAGACCTTTACGGAGTCCTCCATGCCGCAGGCTGCTATCTTGTCTTCAGACCCTCCACCTGTTGCTGCCTCAGATGGGTCTGGAGCCGCTGTGCAGGCACCGGCTTCTGACACCTCTTCTCTTCCACATGAGACCAGAGCCAGACCCGACTACCTTAGCACAGACTTCTGCAGTTGCAAGGCCTCCCGAGTCCCTCTGGATTACTAGCAAACCTTTCAGCCGCAAATCTACCCACAAGCAGGCATTGGCCTCCTCTCCTGTGCCTCAGTCCCATTTGGTAAAGATGGCTGGTGATCTTCTTACCCTTATTAAGGGCTCTCATCCCCTCTCCCTTCTAAGAGGGCTAGGGAATTGTTTCCTGATGTTTTGTCTGAATCAGATTCTGAGGTTTCCAGTATTTCTGCTGGGGAGGAAGGAAATTCTCAACTTTTTTCTGGCTTTGAGGGTTCTGATGCTGAGGATTCCATCCCCTCTGCCTCCCCTCCAGAAGATTTTTCTTTTGGGGATACTTTGAATTTTTAGATTTGCCACAGCATAAACCTCTGGTTATACCTCCTGTTTTGGAAGTTGTGGATAATGTTTTCATGGAAAATTCTTCTAACTCCTAATTCTGTTCCTCCTGCTCCCAAGAAACCTGATAGGTATTATAGGGTTCCTGATTCTCATCAGGTTCTTTTTCGAAACCCTACTGCTGATCCTGAGATTATTTCTCAAGGTCCCAAGGGTGTTAAGGTTTCTATTGCTAAAAACCCTGTACCTTCTGATAAGGTGTCTAGGGCCTTGGACAGGTGGGGTAAAAAGGTCTATACTTCTGCAACTCTTGCCATTAGATCTGCAAATTTTCTTTTTCACATGCTCAAGTATCAGCAGCATACTTTGGAGGCTATTAAGGCTAAGCTTGGGGATATTCCTTCCATGTCAGAGAACAAAGACTTACAAGATTTATTAAATTCTGTCACTCTGGTTAATATGCATTCTCTTCATTGTGGTTTTGACACCTTGGACGCTTCCTGCAGAGCAGCAGCTACTGGTTCTGTTATTAGAAGGCATGCTTGGCTTAGGGAGCAGCCTCTTTCTGAACCTGTAAAATCTAAACTGCTGGATGTTCCTTTGCACAAAGACAACCTTTTCGGTAACTAGGCTGAGGAGGTACTGAAAAAGTTGGAGGATAAGGCGAAATCTATGCAAGCTGTAAAAGATTTCCTTCAGGTTCAGCCTCCTCGGTTTAGTAGGCATTATCCTTCCAAGAACTGGTCTTTCCCTGATCCTGGCAAGCAGGGTCGCTCTAGGCCTAGGGGTTTCAGATCTTCCAGAGGGCAGGCTTCTGCCCCTGAAAGTACTAAACAATGGCATCCTTCTTTCAGGGAGTTCTAAGCCAGCTTCCCAAAGTAAGCATTCTCAATGACTCCGGCTTTCTTGTGCCTGCCTCTGCGGGCCCAGGGTTTTCATTGGGGAGAAGGTTAGCCTGGTTCGGAGGAGTATGGTCAACCATCACAGATGACAAATGGGTACTCAACATAGTAAACCAAGGTTACAAGTTTTATTTTCACACCTTCCCTGTTCTACAAGGTTACCCAGACATTCCCAGAACTCTCAGGGCAGAGGTAGCAAATCATATTTCTTCTCTACTGACTATGGGGGCTATAGAGCCAGTTCCTGCAAATCAGGCAGGCCTGGGTTTTTATTCAAGACTTTTTCTGGTACCCAAAAAAGGGGGCACCTGGCACCATATTCTGGATCTGTCTATTCTAAACACTTTTCTGTTGATTCCCAAATTCAAGATGCTCACTTCAGCAGTTACTGCCAATGTTGGACAAGGATTCATGGCTGGTAACTTTGGATCTCAAGGAGGCTTATCTGCACATCCCAATAAGGGAAAGTTGCAGGCAGTTTCTTCATTTCAGGGCTGTGGAGCAACACTTCCAATTCTTTGCGCTGCCCTGTGGCTTATCTACTACTTGCAGAGTTTTCACAAAGTGCCTGGCACCAGCCATTGCTTTTTGCAGGCAGATGAACATTCAAATTTATCCTTACCTGGACGACTGTCTCATTCATGCAAACTCCCCAGAACAGTTAAAAAAGGATTTAGACTTCATGAAGAACATTCTCACTTCTTTGGGTTACACTCTCAATGAGAAGAAGTCAGAGTTGGTTCCTACAAGGGTGATTGTTTTCCTGGGAGCGAGTCTGAATACAGCCACCCAAATGGTATTCCTCCCTCAAGACAACAAGATCTGTCAGCTTATTTCAAGAACTTGGCAAGCATGACCCAGCTCTCTGCAAGGCAATTCCTGCAAGCACTGGGGTTCATGGCCTCATGTATCCAGATGTTCCCATATGCAAGGCTGCATATGAGAAAACTTCAATGGTACCTCAAGAATCTTTGGTGTCGTCACACACAGGACTTAGACTTGATTCTTCCTCTTAGTCCCTGTCTACAAATGGAGTTTTTCTGGTAGGCGACAGCCTAGTCTCAGAACAAGGGTCTGCCTTTCCGCCCACCACCTGCCAGCCAGACTCTCACCACAGACACCTCAGATTATGCATGGGGGGCACATCTGGAAGACAGGGGCATACAAGGGACTTGGAGCACCCAACAGATTCATCTGCACATAAACTTGAAAGAATTGATGGCAGTGCAGCAGGCCTTGCTGGCTTTCAAGGACCTACTCTACCATAGGACTCTTCTGATCAGGACAGACAACACCACAGTCATGTGGTACATCAGCAGGCGGGGGGGACTCACTCTTACCCTTTGTGCAGACACAGCATGAGACTATGGTCCTTAGCAGCTTCCATGTGCATACATCTCATAGCCCAGTATCTTCCAGGGAGGCTAAACTCATTGGCGGATCAATTCAGCAGACATGTTCTGGATCCTCACGAGTGGCAACTGAACAAGATAATTTTCCATTGCATCACTCAGCATTGGGGCACTCCTCAGGTGAATCTTTTCTCCTCTCACACCAATCATCTCCTTCCAACCTTCTGCACCAGGGGTTTCATGACAAAGCATGCAGAGTGGGCGCTTTGTCCTTCCCATGGACACAACTCTCAATTTATGCCTTCCCCCCTCTGCTTCTTCTTCCCGGAGTGCTGCTAAAGATAAGGGATGAAAAACCAAAGGCTATTCTTATAGCACCAGATTGGCCCAGGTAGCATTTGTATCCCCTTCTTCGCAGCCTTTTCTAAGCTCAGCCTCGGCATCTTCCCCTGGTACCAGATCTGTTGGTTCAGGAGGGGGAAAGTTTCTTCATCATCATCTTCAAACTCTGCATTTAACTGCCTGGCTAATACTTTAAATCTTTCCCAGCAAGTGGTTGAAGTTCTTCATGACGCTAGGAGCCTAGCACCAGGAAATCCTATGCAGATAAATGGAAAAGATTTTGCTCTTGGATGCAGGCTAAGGGAGGAGAGTCTTCCCAGCCTTCTCTTTCCCTCATTCTTGATTATCTAGCAGGTTTGCTTAATGGTGGACTTTCCTTTTCAAACTAAATTCATGCTTCAGCAATTTCTGCTCATTGTTCTTTTGAGCAACAATTTTTTTCTCACCCCTTGATGAAACAGTTCCTGAGGGGTGCTAGCAATCTTAGACCTCCCAGAAAAGCTCATACTCCTGCTTGGGATCTTAGTTTTGTCCTGGAGAAGCTTACTCTTCCTCCTTTTGAACATGCTGCCTCTGTAGACTTAAAGTTCCTTTCATGGAAGTCTGCCTTTCTTTTGGCTATTACTTCTGCCAGAAGGGTTTCGGAGCTGCAAGCCTTAATGGCAGTAGAACCTTTCATTATTTTTCATACAGACCGGGTTTCTCTGAGAACTAATCCCTCTTTTATGCCTAAGGTGGTTTCCAGTCTGACACTTAACCAGTGTATTCATCTGCCTATGTTCTTCAATAACCCCCAGAATAAAGGGGAAAGGCTTCTCCACTTTCTTGATGTGCACAGACAGTTGAGATTTTACTTAAATAGGACTAAACCCTTTCAGAAGTCTCAGCAGTTGTTGATTAGTTTTGCTCCTGGGGCTCAGGATAAAGCTATTTCCAAACAAACCATCTCCAAATGGATTGCTCATTTATTTCACTTTTGCTTACCTACAGCATGGAAAGGTACCCCCCAGGGTATTAGGACCCATTCTACTAGAGCAGCCTCTACTTATGCAGCTTTTTTGAAAGGTGTGCCTACTAAGGACATTCTAGAAGCAGCCACTTGGTCTTCTGTCCATACTTTCACAAAGCATTACAACCTATCTTTGTTTTGTAAGTAAAAGGCTGGTTTTGCCTCTGCAGTTTTGCAAGGCCTCCTTACCAATCCTTAATCTGTGATCCCCCCCCCCCTTTGTTTTCTTCCTGAGCTTTGGGAATCGACCCATATGTTAGGACTGCAACAGTGAAACACGAAGAAAATAGTACAGTTCTGTACACTTACCATAAATGTAGATGTTTGAATGTATTCAGTGTTGCAGTCATGGTTTCCCACACTCCGTCCCCCCTTTCTCCCTAAGGCACAGACTACTTATGTTATTTTTGGATGACTTTTTTCCAGGGTGTTTCCTTCCTGGTTTGGCCTTCTTTTGGAGGGCTCCTGACAGTTAAGGCGAGAAAACCTGAGGAAATGGTGTCGGCCGCCTCCCTTTATACCTGACGTTCTAACATCAGTTTACAACTGATGGCAGCCGACGTCATATACCAAGGACTCTGGTGTTCGGGCTGACTGAGGGCTACCGGGAGCCGGCTAACCCATATGATGTTCATCGTGCATACAGCTGCAGTCATAACAGATGGGTTCTCCTGCTGTCAGGCGGGTCCTCGGTTGGCCGAATTCGAAAGTCTAGGTCCGGCGTCGGTTGTCGTCGCTTCTTCCCTGACGTCAATGCGACAGGGGTATAAAGGAACCAGCCGACGCCATTTTCTTCCGTCTTTCTTGCCGCGCGGTGCCCGAAGCAGAAGCAGTTCGCAAGTGCCGGTCGGCCAGCTCCTGAAATTACGAAAATTTTGAAACCGAAGTCTTCTTTAAAGCTAAGTACCCGTTAGAAACTTTTCTTGCCTCAGACCGATGTCAGACAAAGTTAACAATTGTATTTCATGTGGGAAGCAAATACCGCATAAGGATTTCCATTCCCTCTGTATACCTTGTTTAGGCCCAGACCACGACGTCTTGGGCTGTCGCTTTTGTGCTACTTTCAATAAATGCACTATTAAGCGTCGGGCGGACTTCACCCAGCACTTTTTTGGTAAAGCTTTTAATTACAAAATGACGACTACAGTTTTGTCCAAAAAACGCAAGGACAAAGACCGACATGCGAGGTCCACGGTCTCCACCGCCACCATGCCAAAACCGGCTACACGTGCTCCGGTTATCAACGAGGCGCCTACGCAGCCCCTGACTACCGACGACACTTCTCTGGCGGTGTCTTCTGTAACCGAGACCGCAGGTTCCTCGGCCCATACCCTGACTACAGCTACCGAAGCCACTGTGAGTGTTGAGCCTCTTAATGTGGACAGGTCCACTTCCACCCATGGTGTCTTCAGACCTTCATCTTCCTTTTCCATAAAGGCCTTTACTAAGTCTAAATCAGCCATGCATTCCAAGAGGCCTGTTGCACAGGGCCCATCTCCAGGTCCCATGCCTAAAAAGCAGATGCTCAAAATGGCTGAGGATTTAATTACTCTTATCAGGGGTTCCCAACCCCCTCCGGACAAGAGACCCAGAGTGGAGGAAGATTCTCCCTCTTCTGACCAGGGCTCCATTATTTCAGAACATTCTGATGAAGAGGAACACTCTTACTCCCCTTTTGAAGATTCTGATGCAGAGCAGTCCATTCCTTCTGTATCCCCTCCAGAGGATTTTTCTTTCGGGGAAACCCTGCATACCTTGAGGGAACACTTCCATTGGGAAGGCCAAGACTTTTCAGATTCCAAGAAAAGGCTTAGGGAATTTCTTTTGCTACCTCAGCACAGACCTCTGGTGATACCTCCTGTCTTGGACATACTTGATGATGTTTACTCGGAGGCTTGCCTTAATCCGGATTCCCTGCCTCCTGCCCCAGTCAAGCCTGATAGGTACTACAGAGTTCCTAACTCACACCAATTTCTTTACAAAAGCCATAATGCTGACCCTGAAACTATTTCTCAAGGCCCCAAGGGAATGAAGGCCTCTACTGCTAAGAATCCATTACCTTCCGAGAGAGAGTCTAGATCCTTAGAAAGGTGGGGAAAGAAGGTATATACCTCGGCCACCCTAGCCATGAGGGCCTTAAATTGTCAGTTCCGTATGCTTAAATATCAGCAGTTTCTGTTATCACAATTAAGGAATAAAATGTCACAACCTGAACAACCAGATTTGAAGGAGTTGCAGGATATGAAGCATAGTGCAGAACAAGTGGGTAAACACACCTTACAATGTGGCTATGATGCTCTAGAGGCCTCAAGTAGAGCTGTTGTTACAGGATCAGTCATTCGTAGACATGCCTGGCTTAGGGAACAAACCTTGCTTGATCATGTTAAAGCTAAACTACTAGATGCTCCTTTACAAAAGGATGTATTATTTGGTACTAATGCTGAGGAGATACTACGGAAAATGGAAGAAAAAGCTAAATCTATGCAAACTGTCAAAGCTTTTCTACAGGTACAACCACCACGTTTTAGCAGAAATTGGCCTTCAAAAAACTGGTCCTTTCCAGCCACGGACAAGCCCCAAAGAGGTAGATACAGGCGCACAAGGGGCAGAGGACAATCTCAAGGATCCTATAGAGGCAGACAATGGCAATCTCCAGCACCAAGAAGTGGCGAAGACAGTGCACAACAATACAGGAAACAAACCCAATGACTTTCCCCTTTGCATGCCAAGCAAGGCTCAGGTGGCAGCACCCTTGGGAGGAAAGCTGGCATTATTTTCAAAAAATTGGCATATTGTCACAAAAGACAAATGGATCCTGGACATTATAAACAGAGGCTACAGATTTCATTTTCACACTCTTCCAAAAATGTGAGGCATGCCGAACCTGCCACACAATCAAAGGGCAGAGGCTCAAATACAAATTTCAAAGCTCATGGTCATGAAAGCTATTCAGGAGGTACCTACTCACGAACAAGGTCAAGGTTTTTATTCCAGACTATTCCTGGTACCAAGGAAGGGAACCGACCGGAGACCCATTTTGGACTTATCCATCCTAAAAACATTTCTACTCGTACCAAAATTCAAGATGCTCACCTTACAGCAGCTTCTTCCCATGCTGGGCAAGGAGTCTTGGCTGGTATCATTGGACCTCAAGGAGGCATACCTGCATGTCCCAATCAGACAAAGCTGCAGAAGATACCTCAGATTTCTTGCAGGTTCAATCCACTATCAGTTCTCTGCATTGCCCTTTGGCTTATCTACTGCGCCCAGAGTATTCACGAAATGCCTGGCATCAGTAATTGCTTACTGCAGACTTCAAGGGATACAAATTTACCCTTATTTGGATGATTGTCTGATCCAAGCGGACAGCAAACACATGCTTCTGGAACATCTGGCTTATGTAACACGGTTATTGAATTCTCTGGGATACACAGTCAACAAAGAGAAATCCAGGCTAACACCATCTCAGAAAATAATTTTCCTGGGTGCCAACTTGGACACAAACACCCAGATGGCCTATCTTACGCCAGAAAAACAGGGGCAACTAACTCAGTACTTCAAGATGCTAGCAAATTGTACCAGGCTAACTGCAAGGAAAATCCTGCAGGCTCTGGGCTTCATGGCATCTTGCATTCTTCGAATCCCATGTGCAAAGTTGCATATGAGGAAACTTCAGTGGTACCTAAAAAACCTATGGTCTCAACACAGCCACAGTTTGGAAACAATAATACCACTAATTCCATGTTTGCAAAAGGAATTTCTATGGTGGGCCCAAGCATGCCAAACAAACACAGGTCTACCATTCTGCAAGCCTCAAGCAAATCAAATAATCACAACAGACGCCTCAGACTACACCTGGGGGGCACACATGACAGACAGGTGCATTCAGGGCAAATGGTCCCAAAAGGAAAAGCACCTTCACATCAATCAAAAGGAAATGCTAGCAGTGATAAATGCAATTACAGCTTTCAAGGACCTCCTGCATCCAGGGCAATTATTGATAAGAACAGACAACACCACAGTAATGTGGTACATAAACAAACAAGGAGGAACACATTCATACCCCCTGTGCAGGCTGGCCATGTCACTTTGGAACATGGCTCTGGAATGGCAAATCGAACTTCAAGCACAGTACCTGCCAGGTTTGGAAAACACGCTGGCAGACCATCTAAGCAGAAATATGACAGACCCGCACGAATGGAAGTTGCATCCTCAAGTGTTTACAAAGATCATCCAAGCGTGGGGAAGGCCAGATATAGATCTCTTTGCCTCCCACAGGAATCATCAATTGACAAAATTCTGCTCAAGGACATTTCATCCAAAGGCCTGGAGAGTGGACGCCCTTTCTTTCAGTTGGGCAGCACGGACAGTTTACGCCTTCCCACCTTTGCCCCTACTGCCCAAGGTGCTCTTGAAAGCAAGAGCAGACAGACCGAAGATGATACTGATTGCTCCAGACTGGCCAAGACAACACTGGTACCCACTCCTGAGGAGCTTAACACATTCTCCTCCCTGGACCCTACCTCTAATGCCTCTTCTCCTGACTCAGCACAGCTGCAAAACTCTTCACAGTCAGCTGAAAACACTCAATCTGGCTGCATGGAAAATTCCTTAACACCACAACAGACCCTACTCTCCAAGGAGGTGCAGGATGTCATTTTGGAGGCCAGAAGGCCATCTACTAGAAAAGCTTACTCCGCAAAATGGAAACGGTTTTGCGCTTGGAATGAGAAAAAGGGCCAGGATCCTAGAAAACTGAATTTGCCTCCGATATTACAGTATCTAGCTGAGCTGTTGAACAGTGGACTTTCATTTTCCTCCATCAAAATCCATGCCTCAGCCATTTCTGCAGAATACAACACTGATCCACCCTTATTCTCTCACCCACTCTTAAGGCATTTCCTCTGAGGGGCTAAGAATATAAGACCTCCAAGGAAACGACCAATACCAGCCTGGGATCTTAATTACATTCTAGAAAAATTAACATTGCCTCCCTTTGAACCAGCTGCCGCAACAGATTTGCAATATTTGTCCTGGAAAACAGCTTTCCTTCTGGCCATTACCTCAGCTCGTAGGGTCTCGGAACTACAAGCCCTCGTGGCTGTGCAGCCCTTTCTCATCTTCCATCAGGACAGGTTTCCCTATGAACCAACCCGTCATTTATGCCTAAGGTAGTATCCAGGGTAGCTTTAAATCAGGCCGTACATTTACCTACCTTTTAACCCAATCCTCAAAACAAAGGGGAAAGGCTGCTGCATTCCTTAGACATCCATAGACAGCTACGTTACTATTTGGACAGAACAAAGCCTTTCAGGAAATCAGAACAACTCTTTGTGTCCTATGCTGTAGGAGCTCAGGGGAAGCCAATTTCCAAACAGACAATTTCAAAATGGATAGGCCACTGCATACGGTTTTGTTACTCCTTTCATGGTAAATCTGTACCTGCAGGCATCAGATCCCGCTCCACAAGGGCCACAGCTACCTCTGCAGCCTTCCTCAGAGGAGTCCCTACCAAAGATATTTTGGAGGCAGCCACTTGGAGTTCTGTGCATACCTTCACTAAACACTACCACCTACCTTTATACTCCAAAACTAGAGCAAGCTTTGCCACTGCTGTGTTGCAGGGCATTCTGGCTCCTCCCAGTATCACCTAGTGCCAACCACCCTGTGCGTAGCTTTGGGATTCTACCCATCTGTTATGACTGCAGCTGTATGCATGATGAACATAATACAGTTTTGTACCTACCATAAATGTAGATGTTCGAGTGCTAATACAGCTGCAGTCCAGGTTAATTTTGATTATATTGCATTGCATGATGATATATATATATATATATATATATATATATATATATATATATATATATAGAGCCTTCCTTCTGGGGGCACCTGACACCTGGGGCAAGAAAGACGTCAGGAAAGAAAGCGACGACAACCGACCTAGACTTTGGAATTTGGCCGACCGAGGACCCGCCTGACGGCAGGAGAACCCATCTGTTATGACTGCAGCTGTATTAGTACTCGAACATCTACATTTATGGTAGGTACAAAACTGTACTTTCCTGGTCGCTTTCTTCTCCTGAGTCTGTTTCTGCCATTGTGTCTATGCCCCTGCTGTTTGTGGGGATCCACTGTGGTGGTTCGCCACTCGACGCGTCGGTTGTATCAAACGCATTTGCTGCGTCTTTTTTGTTGTGGCAGATATGCCTTAAATTAAGTTTGCGGCAATACAGTTTTAGGTCTAACACTACTTCTCTTGTGTTAGCTCTTTGGGAAGGGATGAAATTAAGTCCCTTCCTTAGTAAATCACCCATGGCTGGATCTAGCGGGAGGCTGGAGAGGTTATATAAAGACTGTTTGTCTGGTGTACCTCTCTCGCTTTCAGTGCTTACAGTTAGTGGGGCTGGTTCCGGAGGTGGTGTGATGATCACATTAGCCTCGTTGTTTGGCCGTAGGTTCACCTGTTGCGGCCTCTGCCTCTCCCTCTGCCTCCCTGGGGACCGCCCCTGGGGTGCGGGTTGTTCTGCACTGGGTCCCTGCCTTGTCCTAAAAAATGATCACCGTTGTTGGGTGGTGGGGGGGCAGCTTGGAACTGTGGTCTGGTTGGTGGTTGTTGGTGTCTCGTTGTCCTTGGCGTGTTGCTTTGCTCGTTGAGTCCTGGTCCTGCATTGGTGGTGCGGTTGTTGGGTGGGCTTCCCGTAGATATTTGGGGGGTACTTTCACATGGACCCTGGTCTTTGGGTTGTTCTGGTCGTCTCGTGTTCTGTTGGAGTCCGTTTTGCTGGGGACCACTTTGTTGGTTGCCGTATTGCTGGTTGTTGGGTCCAGCTTGTGTGTTGGCGGTCTTGTAGTGGATCGTTCCTGCCCTGGCATGGTTGAGCGGGTAGGCTTTGTTGTCCCGGTATTGCATCAGGTCTCTTAACAGCTTTTTCTTTTTCCTTTTGGTAATTTGTTCTGTTAGTTTCCCCATTTTGGCGTTGATGCTTTCTAAATCCGCTCTTAGGGTGGGGAAACTTGGATGTTGGCTTATGGTGTCATAGATTCCCTTGATTTCCTCGTGTGTCATCTCAAGCCTTTTACGGTTGTGCGTAATGATAACTTTCATTACTTGGAGGCTTGCTTCGTTGTAAATTTTGACCAGTTCCTGGTAGGTGTCACCGGTCTCGTTGATTTAGTTTGGGAATCTGTAGACCCTTAGTCCTTTCGGCACTATTTTGTTTTCGATGCAAGTCTCTAGGTAGTAGTTATCCAGAGTCATTTTTCTGTGGGATATAAGGAGCTTGCTTAGTTGTTGGCACAGGAACTTGCAATCGTTGTTGGTGATCCTGTGTTCATTTGCTCCGGCTCCATTTGTGCTGTTGTCATTGGGTCTCGGGCCAGGATTCCTTATTTCCTCGAAGTTGAGGAATGGGTTTGTGTGCCTTTGGTCCAGCAGTTGTGCCAATAGGGCCGACTTGTCGACACTGCCGGGTGCTGGTGGTCTCTCTGGTGTGCCCGGTCTGTCTGCTGTTCTGGTTTGTCCTCTGGGGGGGCTCTGCAGCTCTAGGTCCCGGATCGAGTTTTCTGTGATGGATGAGGACTGGGATAGAGCCTTTGCGAGTGTGGCCATATCCGTAGGAATGCTGTGGGTGGATAGGTCAAATAGGTCTTGACTTTGGTCCACTTTGTCCGTGCTGCTCGCGTTTTCCATGCCTCCGTAGCCAGAAATCTTTGCTAAAAACTTATACTCAAACTTTTTGATGTTAATGTGGCTACTACCAGGTTAGGAGACTGAATTTGTACTTAAAACTTAGACTTACTGCTCTGTCTACCTGGTTGGACTAAAAAACACGGCTGACACGAATTGTAGATTTGAGCGCTTTCGTTCGCAGCTTTATTGATGCTACATTGAACTTCTTCAGAAATCTACTCATACAGCATTCATAGTTAGTATATATAGTGCTAGGCTTGTTAGCCTTGGTCACATGGGGGTGTGTTTGAGGTTGAAGTTCTCGCATTGCTTTAAACTGAGACATGC